>NC_133225.1:16768372-17079705 GCF_040436345.1 Pagrus major
GTGCTTTTGGGCAAACTGCACTGCTCTGTGTCTACATTAGGATTCAGTGGGCTTGCACTGATCCAGAATAAAATGTGGCATTTGAGTGCTGCTGGATCCAACTCAAAAGAAGGGACAGAGCTGCGCTGCTGGTGAAGATTATTCAGAGGCCAGTTTCTGTTTTCTTATCCTTCGGCTCAGCCAGCAATTGTTCATTTATTACCAGAGAGAGGACAGAGGGGGTAGGTTAAAGATTATGAATGAAGTGAAACAGTAGAGTCAAACTGCATCACAGAGGAAATATTAGATTACACTTACACTCTCTAACATAAAGGACTTATATATGCATCTATTATTTATTCCTCCACACGCAAATAATCTCTCACTGCTTCATGGCTTTACTGCGCAGGAAGAAGATTTTTTGTCATTGTCTCCATTGTGCCAGCACACAAGGAGAATAAGCAATAGAGGCCTTTACATTAGCCTGTGCAGCAGTTAGTGGAAGTTGCTAGTGCGGGTCCTGTTTAAACTGTGTTGTTCACAGGTGTGCCACCTTTGTCAACAAGCTATGCAACCAGATTCAAACAATCACCTTACTGCCCTGTCCACTGTGTAACATGGTAAATGTAAAGGGGGCAGTGTCGGGGAAACCTGCTCACTTGCTATAAACAGGAGTTACTGGTCAAGTTTGAACAAAATGCATGTTTGAGAAAATGCATGATAAATGTTAAAGTGAAAATAAAGACACTAAGATCCTTGTTCCTTTTAAAATAATGAGTCTGAGCAGTGTAATACACGCAAAACAACGACACTGATTCTAATGTCTGACATGTTCTTCCTTTTTTTGAGAGGCCCACTTGCAGTCAGCTGAAGTCTGTTGCAACAAATCATGCGACTCTCTTTTTAGTGTATATGCATTTCTGTACTTGCGTACATCTGTATACCGTTTATGTTTTGCATTGAAGGCCATGTGCTTTTTGTCCACGTCAGTCTGGTTTTACCTGCCTCGGTTGGGATCAGGCATTTGCATAGTGATAACTTAATTTGTTTGGCCTGCCTGGAGTCCTTCAGGAAGGGCTTCTGTTGCTTACCTTATACAGTAGCCAGGCTTTCCAAAACAACTCTGTTTTGTATCCCTGCTAAACCGCAGAGATAAAAATCAGTCATTCTATCTAAACTTGAGCAGGAGCTTTGTTTTCCTTACAGGGAGGAAAGTGGACTAAATGAGAAACTTATTACTGAGAAAAAGGGAGTTCTTGACCTGCCTACAGGTTGACTCTGTGTCTTGTAAACAAACAGGAGCCACAGTGTTACTGCTGCACCAGGCTCCTGGAGCTAGATGTGTTTCTTTCACTTTGTGATGAGAATACTTATCTGAAAACAAATACGTGACATTGTGATTGTTGATGGCGGCAGCTAAAAAAGCCTTTTTGCTTTGAACAGCTCCTCCGGGGGCTGATGGATTGGTTTTGAAATTTCAATATTGGTTTACTGTGTCATAGTTCCCATCCATATTCAATCCAAACATCCCATCTGTTGCCTCTGTGTACTGTGTCCTCTGTATCTTATGCAGTGCTGATTCTGTGTTCCTGTTCTGCCGTTTTTCAGATTGTGCTGTGAACGTTCACAAGAGCTGCAAGTCTCTGCTGGGCGAGTGCACCAGCAGCAGGAATAAGGTAAACACAACACTGGAGCACAGAAAAACAAGGACTAAGGCTACAGCGATGTCACGCTAGTACCCTGACTTCCACTGTGTCCTATTGCTTTGGACATAGATACCATGTATATACACATTTACATGGTCAGACATTGGATCAGTAGCGCTGACAATTAATTGAGTGAAAAGAATAGATTAACGATTAATAAGAACAAAGGCAATATTGGTGTGACACTTGCTTAAAGAGACAGTGCGCCCAAAAATCAAAAATACATATTTTTCCTCTTACCTGTAGTGCTATTTATCATCTAGATGTGGAGATGTCTTTTCTGGAATATATTGGAACTCAGTAGCACTCTGCTTGTGGTGCTCAAGTGCAAAAAAAAAAAAAAAAATTTAAAAACTCAACAGCAAAGTCTCTTTCCAGATATCATGGCCTGGTTACTCAAGATAATCCACAGACCTCGATGTTAGCAGCTTGTAGGAACTATTTTGTTTTGCATCTACTCATGAACAAGAGGCTTGTGCTCGTGACAGTGTGGGATGTAAACATTAATGGTGAGCTGTAACGTGATGCTAGTTTAGTTGGCCTAGTTAGCTAGCCTCTTCTCTGTGAATAGATGCACGCTTCCTTCTGTGTGGTTATACAGAAAGAAAATAGCTCCTACATGATACATACAATTGCTCAAAACAAGGTCTGTGTATTATATTAATTATGAGACATTGCTGTTGAGTTTTTCAAATGTATTTTTTCGGAGCTTTTGAGCACCACAAGAGTGTCGTCTAGTTCCATTTTACGGGAGAGAAAGCAGACATCTCTACAGCCAATATCTCCAAAATTTGGCAACTCACCAAAACAATCTGGATTAATAAATAGCACTACAGGTAAGAGGAAAACATGTATTTTTTAATTTTGGGGTGAACTGTCCCTTTTTAAGATATATTTATGCCTTTTTGTCACAATATATTGGAAGAAGTAGGTGCCAACAACATCGAATTTGAATTGTAGTTGCATAATTAATAGGATAGATTTAACCCACTACGGCACTAAATGCACATGTAATTGTCAGACATTGTTGTTTGTTAATCATATGTTGCGTTACAAAATGTTTTCACCATCAACAAGCAATTCCTGCACCTGCAACCACAGGTCTTACTCTCTTCATTAGCCCCTACTTTATGCTCTGTAGTTACATCTTTGAGGAGGTGCGCATTAGCTTTAAGGGGACCGTCCATGTAGCAACAAAGCCTCCACATGTACAGTTGCACCTCAACAGAGAAGCCTTGGAATAATGCTGTCTTACTTTATTTTCTCCACGCAGAGAGACTCTGTACCGAGGACTGGCTCATCAGGATCTCCTCACTTTGGTAAGAACAATACACACCTTGTGAATCCCACTAACAACAGTGTCACTTGAAGCAGGTAGGTGCATTGATTAGATGTTTTGGTCCCTATGTGTCAAATTAAAAAGCTGGTTCACTCTCTGGTGGTTTGGAAAGGATTAAAAAAGATGAACCCTACTGTATTTGCGTGATAAGTGATACGTGGGTCTGGGTCTTCTTTGGTGTGTGTGTGTGTCTTCCTACATAATAATTAGGTGATAATTAGCCGTTGTTGAGACCACTAAAGTCATTAGCCCCTGGTTCAGTTCAAGTAATATTGTTTTCTACTTTAACAGTCAGCAGCTCCTGTTGCATGTAATTGAACCCACAGGAGGCAGCAGCAGCAGCTTAAGTTAATCTCCTGTAGCAGTTGTTATTCTCCTCTGAACAGCTGGAGTCCGCCGAGACACACCTGGTTTCAATCAGTAGTTTGTGCAGGGGGTCGGAGAAATGTAACGAGGGTGTATTTCTAGAAGATACCAGACGTAAGGGACCTAGGATATAAAACCAGGCTCCATGCTATCCTCCGCCTGTCCACGTTCTCTACACCAGCGGAGGCACATCACTTAATTTTTATTAACATCTAATTATAATGCAACAGAGACTATTGAACCTTACCTTGGAGTTTGGGTTGCTGCATTCCTCCCTCTGCAACTCCTGCTAGTTTGAGACATTCCCAATGGAGCTAGCTGTTACTAAAGATGCTACCCGAACCCCGGGCACCTCCAGCGGTTGCTCCGCGACTGCTAAACCATCCTCGTCCTCTTCCCCATCTTCCTCCGCCTTATCGTGGGGTCTGTCCAGACGTGTCGGCGTTCGAGTGTTGATGCACCGAGACCTGATCACCTGCCGAGTGTTCAGATCCCTGCCTCGATCTGGGCAGAAAAGATACCGGTGTCGACTCCGACAGGAGTCAAACACCCATCCACCCACCTCCTCCTCCTCTTTTCCTCACCAGTCATCTTCTCCTTTCTCTCTGTCCTGTCCTCCTTTCTCCTCACGTTCCTCCTCCGCATCTTCTCATTTCCACCGTTCACTCCTCTCTCGTCTGTCCTCCACAGCGCTGAAGGATCGGGACAGAGAGCATTTGGGCCCAGCCTCATTACAGGCCCTGGATGGCCACCCAGGTTTTCTCAGCACCCCAGGCATGACCATTAGTCCGTGGGGACCTAGCACTCAGCCAACTGCCACCTATACCACTAGCTCTACCGCAGCCCCTGCCTCCAGCCTTGGCTACAGCCTCCGTGACCACAACAGCTCAGGGTGAGCATCTCTGACTTTTTCAGTCCTCCACTGAAGGCCTTTTTTTGGTTTCTCTCTTTCTTTATGACTTGTTTCTTTTTTAAAAGATTGCTTATGAAGTTCAAAACCACCACAAAAATGAGCTCTCTCAAATCTATGATACTGTAGATGTTTACAGGATCTGCTGTATATTAATGCTGGTTATTTTTAGTTTCTTTGCTGCTGAAGTACTATTTTCTGTATGCCATCGTAAGGTGTGTATTTATAGTTGACATATCAAGGCAAGCTGTCTTTTCTAATAGAACAACTGAGACTAGACGTTTCTTAGAAGTGGACCACTTTTCCGCTGCATCGCTAAGAAAAGTGTGTAGGGAGATTGTAAGGCAGTGGGAGAGGGAGAGGGAGACAAAGGCATAGGGAAGGTGTAAACGAGCAGAAGACAGGGAGTCAGTAGGAAAGCGGAAAGAAAAATGTTGGACTCTTTCTTTCTGTCTAATTTGAACATTGATGATTATTTAGACTAGCAAAGGTAAGTGGGATTAAGTTGTATTAGTGTCAGCATGTACGCCACCTTGGACCTGTGGTTGTCGTCCCTCAGATCCCTCCCCGGGGAGATGGATGAGACCGATGCTCTCCGCTCCAAACGCTGCAACGACGATGCCATTTCACTCGCTCCCTCCACCACCGAGTCCATCATCGTTGAAGGTGAGTTGACTGACCGAGGTGTGGATGGAACTTGAAACTCAACTACTTTTTTCTGAGCCTCTTCAGTCCTCTATGATCTATGCATTCGCCTGAGTGCAGAGTGATAGTTTGTTTTCGGGGAGTTTTCTTAAATGCAGGGAGGAGAGTGTGGAGAGTATTTTGTGAAGTCAGGGGTGACCTCACCCTTCTCATTAAGCTCTAGAGTGTGTGGGAGAGAGAGACAGGCTACCCAGGTGCTAGCTTTCCACATACAAAAAGCTACTGCACCATCTTTTTCTCCCAGCTGACCTTTTCTGTGGTTTATTGTTTAACAGACACACACTCTGTCACTCAGGAGCAGCTTGTTTTCCCTCTCTGGTGCTTTACAGTGTATTGCTGAAGCAAGAGCATAAAAAATAATTTGACGATGTCTGAGGGACACTTTGCACAACATTGGGGTTACTGTCTTGTATGTACTTTCCATTATAGGCACTATAATGATGATATCAGTACAGAATCTTGGCCACAAACACTTTTTTTTA
The DNA here is from genome assembly GCF_040436345.1 of Pagrus major. NCBI lineage: Eukaryota > Metazoa > Chordata > Actinopteri > Spariformes > Sparidae > Pagrus > Pagrus major. Next base: position 16,773,860 of record NC_133225.1, read on the forward strand.
AAGGGACAATTATCAAAAATACATATTTTTCCTCTTACCTGTAGTGCTTTTTATCCATCTAGATTGTTTTGGTGTGAGTTGCTGAGTTTTGGAGATATTTGCTGTAGAGATGTCTGCTTTTTCTGGAATATAATGGAACTAAAGCGCCAATAGATAACATAAGAAAAACTCAACAGCAATGTCTCTTCCAGATATCATGACCCGGTTACTCGAAATAGTCCACAGACCTTGATGTGAGCAGTTTCATGTGGGAATTATTGTCTTTGTGCCAAACTACATTCACAAACTGAATCACCTCACAGAAGGAAGTGTGCATTTGCTCGAGGACAATTGGCTAACTAAGCTAGCTAAAGGTACAGCTCATCTAATGTTTCCTTCGGCACGGTGATACAGAAAGAACATGAAACTGCTCACAACAAGTTCTGTGGATAATCTTGAGTACCAGGGTAATGATTTCTGGAGACATTGCTGTTGAGTTTCCAATGTTTGTTTTTTTTTTGCTTTGAGCAGCACAAGTGCCATCCAGTTCCATTATATTGGAGAGAAGCCAGACATCTCTATGGCTGATATCTTCAAAACTATGCAACTCCCAGGTTAAGATGTGCTCAGACTAAAGCAATGAATAGATAAATAAAAATAACTAGACCTCACTCTTTTGTACCACCTCTGAGCTAAATCTCCTTTTATTTATACACAGATCTTTGACTCTTAGAGCATTTTGCTGTTACGACTAGACTGTTAATCTCATACACTCACAGTAGTCTCATAATCATGGGCTGATTCTTCCAAAGTTTGACAGGTAAAGCCTTATATTTAAGACTTTAAAAAGTTTGGGATTAACAAACAAAAGATGGACAAATTGCATTGTTGAGTCAAGATTACTTCGTTCATATTGCCTTGTCACTTTATCCATCTATCATTTTCAGCCCTGCCAAAACATAAAAAGACGAAACATTAAGTCAGTTAATCATCTATGAATGATACAAAATTCAGTTAAAGTCTTAAGAAGACTTGGGTTTACAACAAGATCTGTTCATTTTGTGTCATCAATCATTTTGAAGGAGTTTAAGAGTCAGCCTCTCCTTATTGTTGATGAGACCAACCTTTAGCTGCGCAGCCAAGACTGTATTCTCCCATGGGTGCTGTTGCTGAGCTTAACCTCTGACTTTTTTGTGAAGAAACTGACCTAAGCACAGGCCCCTAACATTGTTAAACTATCATCCATATCCGTAGTAGTAGTTTGTAATGCCTCTGCTCCTCTCCTCAGATGCTCACTATGCAGTAGTGCGGGCTGATCTGGAGACTGACGCTCTGGACCTGGAGGCAGAGTCGTGGAGTTTAGCAGTTGACCAGCAGCATGTTAAGAAACTCTCTAAGGAAATGGTGAAGAGACAGGATGTGATATATGGTAAGTGTGATTTCTTAGATCTTCGGTCACACCTTTGTACTCCACTGATATGGCACCGCACTTGATTAACATTGTCAGACTCATGGTGGACATTATTTTTGCTCCAGCTTCTACTGACTCAAATGACATTACTCAAGGCAATATATTAGATTTTGTGCAGCGCCCTCTGGAGTCACAAAAGGCTTTATACAACTTTTTTCACATTTGGAGTCGTACTCCTCTGAAGCAGTAAACAGACTTTGATTTGCAAAGTGTAAAAGTGCTCCTTAAATTTTCGGACTATTTGAAGGAGCAACTTTAGTCAGGTGTATGTACAAGGAAGAAATATAAGAAAAATAGGTTAGGTTATGGAAGGTTTGGAGGGAATGAGGCACACTTTGTGAGCCAGTCCAAAACACTGCGATGAATTTTATATATGTGCTTTACATGTCAGAACATAAACATGTAACTTAATGTCATTGCACAGAGCTGATGCAGACCGAGATGCACCATGTGCGAACGCTGAAGATTATGCTGCATGTGTACGTCCGGGAGTTGAAGGAGAACCTCCAGATGGACGCGGGCAGATTGGATTGTCTGTTCCCCCGCTTGGAAAACCTCCTTGAGCTCCACACACATTTCCTGTCTCGTCTAAAAGAGCGGCAGCGAGAAAACCTTGTCTCACCCAGTGACAGGAACTACACTGTCAACAGAGTGGCAGACATTCTAATCGCACAGGTGGGGAGGAGATGCGTAACATGTCCAGCAAGAACATGCATTCAGACAAACACTGGGGATGCAGATTTAATTGAAATATAATCGATATCATAATATGGCAAGTGCTATATCCAAATCACAAGAAGCTGCAATTTCTTGTAAAGGTAAAATGTGACCAAACAGCATTATAGTGAAGTCTTGTTCTCCAGATGTAAGAGAACATGTTTGTTTGGTACAGACCCCGACAAATTTCACATCATCATGATTTTTTTTATAGTTTTTCGGTAAACATGAAAATTATGATGCAAAAATGATAATTCCCTCAACTCATGAATCGTATCACAATTGCAATATCTGCCAAAATAATCACAATGTGATTTTTTAAATGTTTTTTTTAATCATATCCATCAGCCCTAACAAACACCCAGCATTGATTTCTTGAGTACTGGTGCACAATATGATACACAAATTATATGTAAGCAGCAGAGGCGCAGTATTAGCCAGCACACAAACACAGAGCTGTCCGATTGACAGTTATCTTTTCTGGCCTCCAGTTTTCGGGTGAAGTAGGCGAGAGGATGAAGGACTGCTATGGAGATTTCTGCAGTCACCACACTGAGGCTGTCAGCTACTACAAAGAACAGCTGCAAAACAACAAAAAGTTCCAAAACATCATACGGGTGAGACACTTGAGCAGTCTTGTGATTCATGACATCAGATTTGATCCACAGTACCTCTCCAGTAGAGTATGTGAAGACCACTTGCAGTCTGATAAATGTGAATTAAACAATGTATTTTTTTCTTCTCAGAAAATTAACAACCTGTCCATTGTACGGAGGTTAGGAGTGACGGAGTGTATCCTGTTAGTGACACAGCGCATTACCAAGTACCCAGTACTGGTGGAGCGCATTCTGCAAAACACTGAAGGTAAATATATTTTTCTTAAAGAGAGTACTCTTATCTAATTATCTTTTCATGTTGCTGTATCTTTAAATCATCAAATGTATTTTCCGTCTCTAGCCGGTACAGAGGAGCATGAGGACCTGACTCGGTCGCTGGGTCTGATTAAAGACACCATCGTTCAGGTCGACACGCTGGTTAATCTCCACGAGAAGAACTCTCGACTCCGAGACATACACAACAAGATGGAGCCAAAGGCACTGGGGAAAATCAAAGATGGCCGAGTGTTTCGCAGGGAGGACCTGGCACAGGGCAGGAGACGGCTGCTGCATGAGGGCACAGTCAACTGGAAAGCTGCTTCTGGCAGGCTCAAAGGTGATACTGCACGATAAAACAAGACATACTTATGCATCTACTATCATGTTCCATCTTTCCAGCTCACAGACAGAAGTCTAAATAATGTGTCATTTATTTTTTTGTTTTCTGTTTTTGTCCCTCCAGATATTCTTGCAGTTCTCTTGTCAGATGTTTTGCTCTTGCTACAAGAGAAGGATCAGAGATATGTATTTGCTACAGTGGTGAGTGACTTAACTGATTTAACTTTTCACTCAGTATGGCACTGTTAAACACAAAAAATATGTCTTTAAAAGAAATACTTGAGCAATGTGCAATAAGATGTGAGTGGGAACAGAATTTACTGTAGCCTCGTCAATGTCATTCATCAAATTTTACAACTAAGTACTAAGAACAAGTAATAAAAAGCTGTCTCCGCTCTTTTTTTCTTCCTCTCCTTCTTGTTATCCACTCAGGACAACAAGCCGTCAGTGATATCTCTTCAGAAGCTGATCGTCAGGGAAGTGGCCCATGAGGAGAAGGCCATGTTTCTTATCTGTGCCTCCTCCAATGAACCAGAAATGTACGAGATCCACACCAACTCCAAGGAGGAGCGAAACAGTTGGATGACACAAATAAGACAAGCTGTTGAGAGGTAGCTGCATACACACCGGGATGAATACACAACCGTGTTTTGCTATTGTTTACATTTTGTAGAATGTTTTATAAAGAAGCTGTGTAAACCTCTTACTCAGTTTGCTTTCTCTGTCTCCCCGTCTGTAATGGCTTCTTGTCCTGTCCCCTCTTAGTTGTCCTCACACAGAAGAGAGGCTGTTCAGTGAGGAGGAAGAGGCTCGAGCCTTCAGGTTCAAAGAATTTCAAGGTAACTGCAGAGCGAGTAAGCAACGGCATACATACATAAGGAACACTAGATATAGTTGGCCACAAGGTGGTGCTCATGTCTCATATTAACCTTGAAACTGTTATGCTTTAAGTTGTGGGCTTATTGTTTCTCTGCATTACATTTCATTAGATTGAAGCTGTTTTAGGACATAAAGATTTTATGTTTTTGCAGCAAAGCTCAAAAATATTCGGTAAGATGCAGAGGTGAGCACGTCCATTGTTTAAGGAATGAAGTCTTTCTTTTTTTCTATGTCATGGTTCCCCTTGTAGAACGTTTGAGCCAGAAGGATGCAGTGATTGCACAGGCATTAACTGAGAAGCTGCAGCTGTTTGCAGACCTGGCAGAGTCTGTGGTAGGTGCGGAGGACGCAGCTTCGCGGTCCAGACTCCTGTTACGAGGAGACGCCTCAGAACTCCAGCAGGGGGAGGCCCTGCTCAAAGGAGCCATCACTGAGGGTAGGACAATGCTGCATGATACTGGATACAGTGGCATGGCATGGCATTGTGTGAATTTTACACACAGATTTCTATGTTCATGTACCGCTCACTGCAGCTCTTTAATAATTCATCAGCATTATTCAATTACCTCTTTTTCCCCTTAACCTTTAACACTTAGTCCAGCTTTTCAGCCTTAACTCGTTTACTCTCTCACTTCAGTGGAGAACCTCCAGAACCTGCTGCAGTCTGGAGTCAGGGAGGCGTCTCCAACCTCACGGCAGGAGGAAGGGAGCGGTTCTGGGGTTCTGCCAAAGCGAGCGGACACCTTTGGGGGCTATGACAGCAGCCACAGCAGCCCCACCATCCTCAGTAAGAGTGAGTCCAGCACAATCCATGCCCTGAAGAAGTCTACCAGCTAATGGATTTGAAGTTGTATTTCAGTGGCTTTTATCCCATTAATAACTTATGAATTTTAAATAAAAATAAATAAAAGACTGTTCTTGACTATTCCTTGAATTGTTTGAATTTATGAGTATGTTTTCTAACTAAAACAAAAGGATTTCAAGACAGCCATGGGTGCAATTTTACATGTATATGTGTGTGTTGTTTCTGTGCAATGTTTGTGACTGTCCATATTTCTATGTATGTATTTCATTATTTGTGTGTGTTTGTCTGTGTGTGTGTGTGTGTGTGTGTGTGTGTGTGTGTGTGTGTGTCGGTGTGTCGGTGTGTCGGTGTGTCTGTGCCAGATGGCAGTGTGAAGAAGAACTTTTCTGGCGAGTCCAGAAACAGAGACAGAAGCCAGAGAGCCAGCTCTGACCCTCAGCTCAAAGACCTCTGCGACAGCCACACCCTGGAGCAGACGGTAGGGGCTCAACACGCACACGCACACACACACGCACACAGACAGTATATGTTAGGATGAGTCAGACTGTTATTTCCTGTAAATTGTAATACAAGACAAAGTCATCTGGAAGGTTTCCATATTGTGATGTTTACTTTAGCCTCGCTCTCGTCACTTCATTTGTAATTGAATAGATCAAACTTTGATAAAATAATGAACTGACATATGTTCCAGAAAATCCTGCTCTTTGAGAATGATCGGGCAGGTGAAATATAACTAATAAGATACGACTTGTTTTGAGGATACCTGAGTAACAGTGCAATGAAAAGGTTCATACAGATTTTGCACAGTAGACTGTGACAGGGAAAATGTATTTTCGTCGGCTAATCCAAAAGCTAGCATCACCCTGGTTCCCTCAACAACATTTTTATATTATTTTTATTTTGGATTGTAGCAGAAAATAAGATCTGTAGCCTGATCAGTGCTATCATGTTATTTCCTGACACGCTGTCTGACTGTTGTTGCCCAGGTTGATGAGAGCTGCTGTTCTCCTCCCAGATGGAACCGCATCTGGTCCGACTCCTTCCCCGAGGCTGAGGTAAAGTCTGTCACCTTGTGCTACACAACACTGCCAGAGTTGATATTCATTGCGATGCCAGCTGGACTGGAAAGATGCACCAATGAGAAGTTTGCTAATTCAATAAAATGTTGATTTGGTGATGCTTGTGTTTATTTGATTATGGTCTAACTTTTCCCGTTGTCTCCATTATAGTTCTTTGACAGAGTGCTGATGCTCTCCCAAAGGCTCTACAGTCTGCAGGTATTACCGTCACTGATGTCTCACAGAAACATGAGGTATATTCTGTATGTTTGTGTTAAAAAAATACACACATTCTTAATTTATTTTTCTCCTGTCCCCGTCTCCATCTTCAGGCCATCATAGCACAGTGGGACAGCCACATTGAGCTGCAGCGGGCCTCTGTGCCGGGCCGCCACAGAGGGAACGTGCTCCTGGAGCAGGAGAAACAGCGGACTTTAGCCCTGCAGAGAGAGGAGCTGGCCAGCTTCCACAAGCTGCAGTCTCAGCACCGGCAGGAGCAGCAGCGCTGGGCGAGGGAGAGGGAGCGGCACGGCCACCAAGTCGAGGCCACCGAGGCCAGGCTCCGACAGAGGGAGGAGGAGTGCAGACGACTGGAGGTGAAGTTCTCTGTCCCACCTGAGGGCTGTGGAACAGATTTAAATGGCTTGATAAATATGTGGAAGGCTGAATTTGATGACCTTGCTTCTCTGCTTTATACTTCATTTTTATATATTTTCATATTTCATGAAATGATTTTCATCATTGTTCTGTGTGTCATTTGTAATGAAACAAAAAGCTGTTCTGCAGTGTTTTTTGACATCGACACAAAGGGCCTCAAATTGTATTTCAAGTTCATTGAAGTTGTTTAAGTTATTTAATTTTTATTTAAAAAAAAAAAAAAAAAAAAAATAGAGGATAATTGAGAACATTTCACCAACTACAAGAAATAGTCTCATTAAAGTTTCCTGAAGTGTTGTAAACTGGTATTTTTCGTATAAATATGCTTTCCAATATTCTGCATCTCTGACCAGAAATAACACTGGACATCCAAAAAGATATGCCAATGATTAGCATCCTGGCTCTCACACAGTCTCCCCAGACAAGTAATTTAAACAAATACAGGTTATATTCTAAGATATCAAGATACCTCTAAAAACTTTTCAACTCAACATGGCTCGCTCTTTTGATGCAGGAGCATCTGGCAGAGGAGAGGAAGGAGCTGGAGAGTCAGAGGGAGACGTACCAGAAGGACCTGGAGAGACTGAGAGAGTCCACCAGAGCTGTGGAGAAAGAAAAGGAACGCCTGGAACACCAGAAGAAGATCAAGAGGAAGACTATTGAGGTGAGGGATCCTGTGGTGGCGATGATGGCCATAACAAAATACACATTCACAGTATGCCTTATGCTTTAGGAAAAGGCTCACTGTATATACAAGACTAGTCAACTAGCTGTTGCAGGTGGACACATTTCAATTGCTCAAAATGTTTTAGCTTTAAGAATTAAAGGAGCAAATGGATGTACAAGCAGAAACTAGAAATGAAGCTTGAGCTAAGAAATGTGTACATTTTGTTCAGTTTAAGATGTAATAAGATTTATTTCATATTGACTGATTGACTACTTATATGAAAAAAATGCAATTTGTGCAGACCTCTGCCAAGGCCCAACAATCCCCTTTATTCACATCACTCATAGCTACAACCTAAACTTAAATACGCCTGCTGTTTTTCATCAAGGTCCATGCATTATTCCCCTGGCAAGTTAACAACAATGCTGAAAAACACACCCTCCATCCAAATTCTTTGGAAATCCGTTCAGTAGTTTTTTTGTAATCAAACCAACCAACCAACAAACAGACACAGGTGAAAACATAACCTCCTTGGCAGATGTAAAAATGCTTTTGAAAAATATGACACTCTAAATTGCAGGTCATAAAAGAGTATACTGCGGCACCTTTGAAGTTGAGTGTAATAAATTGTAAAATGAGGACAAGGGCGGGGTGCTGGGTGACAGTGAGGTAAAGAGGTGATACCAGGAAAAATGCTGCCGGTGACCATTACTCACAAGACAAAGAATAGGAAGGGGCTTTCCCGTCTTGCTCTGGCTTCACTTTTTGCTGTTTTGTTGCATCATTTTCCAAACCCTTCCCTACCTTGGCACTCTGTTTGACATGAATCCTGTCCCCACCCTTCTAAGGTACTGAAGCATCTGAAATACTGAAGAAGTGAATATATTTAATACATGAGCTGCAAGATTGTTCGCATTTACAATCTTGCCAATCTTCTTCACTTCAAGGCACTAAATGTCTGTCTCATTCATCTCATGTTAGTCTCAAACTGTTTTGTAATTGTTCATCAGTCTAATTTTTCTAACATCTGCACATATTACCAGTAAATAATATACAGTAGAAAGACACATCTGCTGAAGGAACTTGATTTCCGCTCCCACTGCCTGTTTCATAGATGGGCATAATGATAAACATACAGCTGAATACATCCCTAACCACTCGGCTCAGGAATCCACCTACGCAGGGAGCAGTCTTTCTCCTACCTCTTCTCCTCCTCTCTCCTGCCTGTGTTTCCTTACTCGTATCCCTCTTTCTCTCCTTGCATTACAATGCGGGCCATTGTTTGTGAGTTTCATGGGAGAGGAGCTTTGAGAAAGATCCACTGACTGTAATTTCATGCCCGCTGCTAACAGATCTGTCAAGGAGCTACAGTGAAGTTACTTAATATCAGCCTTTAGTGTTTTCTAAAGGACTGTGCCACCATCACAGGTGGTCGATTTGCATTCTCTGTGACCAGCTGAAGAGAGGCGAAGGTAACTGTAGCATGAGAAGTTTCATTTTGCTACAGACTTTATCTGCATATCAAAACAAGAAGATAGAGACTAATGTGTAAGAGTTGTTTTTAATTATTACTAGGAATGGGCGAGATGGAGAAAATCCTAGTTCGTGGTATATGTAATTTTATAACACAATATAGATATGTATTATGAGTAAAATCATTTTAAGATTTTTTTATTGGATAAAGCATGACTAATTTCTTTTTTTTTTGGTTAGTACAGGAAATGAAAGACCTGACAAAAGAAAATACGTCATCAAATTGATGAAAAATGCATCCATATTTCATCATGAATTAAAAAGTATTTTTCAAAATTGTATCTTATTGCCATAAATAGTTTTTGCTGAACTACCCTGCAATATTGTGGTAATATTTTAAGGCATAATTGATTCGTAATCATTCAATCATCATATGCCCCGCTCATGAACCTTTTAAAGGGATAGTTTGGATTTTTTTAACTGGGGCTGCATGAAATACTAAACCTTTGTCTGCTGAAAACCGAGGCTGCAGAAAAACACATTTTGACCACTTAAAAAACAAACTATATTTAGAATATTTTCACCAGTTTACCTTGCTCGCCTTACAGCCCTTTCCGACGGGGAAATTGAAGCCATTGCATCACTCTTTTCAAAGCCACCAAACTCCTTTTGACGAAAACAGTCAGTTTACTTTTGCAGAATAGGCAAGTTGCTGTTCTACCACTGACTCGATCGGTTATAGTTTGTATTATTATTGTGGAATTTATGGTTAGTTTGGATTTGATCTATTTCATGATCTTTTTTTATTTTTTATTTTAAGAGATTTTTTGATAAAATTGTTGGATAAAACGTCTAAAACAAGCAATCCAGCTTTGGCCACAAGGATAGGAGCTTGAACATGAACGTCAGCTCCACTGCCTGAGTCACACACATAATTATATCGCCAGGAGGATGTAAAACACACCTTGTTATGGGATTGGTCACTCTGACTAACGCTGCTATGTACTGTATAAGAAAACCGAAACGTTTCAGCTACATGAGTCAGTGTCTTCTCCTTTCTTTCCTGCTTCCTAAGAAAAGAAAATCCATCAGTATGTGTACAAACCGGATCCCCGTCCAAGTAGTTGGATTAATCATCTGATGAGCTTTCGACCAGTGCTGCACTGATACTGATGCTCACACAGAGATGTGTCTTTCTGTTCGAAGCTGTCTGCAGTGATGTCATAAGTCGCTCTGTGCTGTCTGACATTCCTACCTGCTTTATGTCTGACAGTTATCTCTGATTGGTCAGTGCCTCTTCACCCTGCATACCAAGCTGAGTAACTGACAGATAACAGAGTCCTGACTTGTCCCAAAACAGCTACATTGTTCATCTACTACATCCTCAGACATCTGGCTGCTTATCTACCGTCCCAGAGATTTCACCTTTCAGCGACATGCTTTAGCCTTGAGTTAACTGGAGTCCTGAGTCAAGATGTACACAACACAACCAGCTGACATGAGTTATTGCGTTTATCGTCTCATTACTGGTTACTGAAGACAGGCCTTTGACTGTGAGGCCTACCTAGAACACTTCACAGTGAGTCCTGGAAAACCACAGCCTCTGGTGTTGTGAAGCAAAGGAGCCTCAGGCTGAATTGACCTAATCTGCTTGATGAGTAATGCAGCGACCCGGTAATTACAGAGGCCTTCACCCAAACAGGGATGGTGAAGACTGCTGCACGGTTTGTTTGTTTGTTACATGGACGGCAAGATAAGGCTTGAAGCAGGCCACATCTAGACCTATCAGCACTCAGCACCCCATTAAATCACACCCATAATATTTGTCGTAGAGCAGCTAAGTAGTGTGTTTGTGTATTTTGTACACATAGCGATGTATGGGCTGCAGTTCTATCTCACTGGCTCTGCTGTGGGACTTTCTTGGCTGCGGTTATGGGAGATTTGGATGTGGTTTGTTCCCCCTCTGCGTCAAACACATCAAACGGTCTTTTCATCAGCTGTGACCTCAGGATCTGTTCCAGGCTCCCAGCCAGCCTGATATCAACAGACATTTAATCACCACCACCCAACATTAAGACTCATCAGCAAACCCGTACAGCTATGATTAGACCTCATAAACTAGAAGACATGCCTCCTCGTGTGTTTGTGTGTGTGTTTCGGAACATATGTGAGTGTTTGCGCAAGAGCGGAGCTAGTTGCAGCATGTCTGGACTTCAGAGGAGCGTCTCTTTCATGTGTTATCTGATCAGTTGGCCCCTGATAAGGAACACATTGGGCTCAGGCTTTCTATTGGCTCTCTCCCAGGACAGAGCCTCGGGTCTGATTGCTCAATAGTCCGGAGAATGTCAAGTCAGATGGTGTGTTTATAATCAAGCACAGAACTGGAATTTTTAGGGATTTGATTGACAGTCAAGAAGAGAAATGCCCTTCACAATACAGAAAGAGTCAATGGAAAACCTTAAAGGTATGAACTGGCTGCAAGGTCAAAGGTTTAGTCCCCGGGCTGCAGGGAAAGTCTTGAAGAGGAAATGCATCAATAAATAACCATCGCTCTTTCTTCAATAACGTCATGAGATGCCTTTAGGCGAAGCACTCAGTTAAACAGCTGCCCCTTTCTCCTGGTTTTTTGCTCAAGAGCAGAAAACTGTAAAATTGAATTGCTACCTGGTGTAAGTAACTGTATGAACATGACAGGGAGCATTTCAAAAAGAGGTGAAGGTCGGAAAAACTCAAGGGAAACATTTAAAGGTCGGTGTGAAAACATTGACCTGTACCTGTGTCGTCCCCTCTGAGTTATCTCTTCCCTTCTTTGGCCTCAGTCCTCGAGGCTGATTTACGATGCTGTTGTCTGAAAAAAAAAATGCAAGGAGTAACTCTTTATCCGTTAACACCCTCACTGTGCACATTCACGCGCACACCTAGATGCCTGTAGATGCATGTGACTCTCTTCTTCTATAATCAGCTGGCAGCAGTTGCTTTGAGAAGCTCTGACAGAAAAAACGAACTCGAGGGCAGATATTTTCTTTCTACGCCATCTGTCTCTGTAGCTATCCCACCTATTTGCTGTTCACTCACTGTGTGCTGTTCTGTAGCTTCCTACAGCTAAAACATTGTCAAATTACTCAGATCTTATCATTTGCTCTGTGAGAGAAAAAAGTAGTTGCATGAAGACTGAGTTACACTTTTCTTTGCATCAAGTCTTCAGACTTTTAATGTGAAGGAGGACTACAACTAGGGCTGCACAATGAATCCAACAATTAATTGAATTGTATCCTGCAGCCCTAGCTACAACAAACGATTAATACCATTATTGATTCATCTGCAGTTTAGTGATCATTAAGTTTGTGATAACATCCAAAAATTGCGGTAAAGATTGGAAGGTGATGTCATCAAATTTCATCAAATTGTTTTGTCCAACTAACCATTTTGATCCAAACATATTCAATCTACCCGAACGTAAAGAAAACGCGGAAAATTCAAATTTAAGAATCTAAAAACCATCTGTTGTTTTTTTTAGCTTGAAAACTAGCTGAAACGAATGACGTGCAACAAGACAAGACTAAGCAAGCCAGCTACTCTTCCTTAGTAGTCCAACAGCAAGAAGACCAGCTTTTTATTTCACGAAAAAAATGTCACTAAAAGCATGTCCAAGATGTATTGTGAATAATACCCATTTCTTCACGTAAGAGTCCATGTGACTTCAGATGTCTTGTTTTGTCAAACCCACAATTCAAAACCCAAAGGTGTTCTATTTACAGTTATGTTAAACAGAAACGAATCTTCACATCGGAAAAGCTGAAATCAGAGAAGTTTGGTGTTTTTATTTAATAAAGGATTAAAATTACAATGGAAATGGTTGCTGAATAATGTCCCGTCAATCGATGGATCGTTTCAGTTCCAGCGCGATGTTTAGCCTCAGAGGACCCGACACTGAGTCATTGTATAAAAATCTGAGTCATCACCAAGCGTTATAAAAAATGGTATCTACCCTGTGGTTATTACTTAGACACAATTTGACTTCTGGATTAAGCCTACAGGGTTTGCTTAACTCACGCATGGCTCCACATGGCCCAAAGAAACTCATTCTTAAGTCAATATTTATAACGTTACTGCTCCAAACATCATCAAGACCAGGTAAGATTTAACAACCAGTATCTCCTTTCCACTGGTGTGCATTGTGTACAAGGCAACTTGCAGTGTTAGTGGAGATATGTATGATGTGGGAGTATCCAGGCAGTTTTCAGGATGAGAGGAACCTGGCTGTATAATTAGCTAGTCCAAGCCTGTCATTAACAGTGGCCTCTGGAAGGCAGCCAGTGCTAATTGTTTATGTGCTGTCAGTCAGGCCTGTTTGTGCTCTGTAGCTTCCGCACGCTTTACTGCCCTGGAAACCTGCAGTTACTGCCGCTTAAAGCCGATCACCTTGTTCTGGGAACAATGGAACATCTGTGTGCCAAGATGAGTGAGTGCTGAAAGAGGAAAATTGATGGAGGGAAAGCAGAAAGGGGAATTTAGGGAAGACTTTTCCCACTGCAGGGCCCCTCTGTGCCTCGGGTCGTGCTGTCATGCGCTGCTGTTACAACTAAGGGAAGCTACAGTTTTTTCACACATACAGTCACAGTCAGATGAGTTTGCCCTTCACGCCTTGTAAAACACAGTCATCATGTGTTCCCCATCTCCACAGGAAGTATTCTGAATTATAATCAATCATGCAGCATGTGGACTGCATACCAAACGGAAGAGTTACAGACTGATGCCTGACTTTTAGTCAAAGACTTTACAGTTAAAACTTGTATTAGACTTGTGTTTTTGCTTGGTGATGTACTGAATTATGGCAATATTTAACTTTTTTTTATAAGTATATGATATAAGACAGTTGTGTCGTGATGGTTTGCTTAGATATTTATCATCTGAACAACCAGTATGTTGTATTACCGGTCAGAGCCATCATTCCCCATTAATAACTACTAGTTATTTGTTGGAAACCTTTTACTTTAGTTCCGTGTAAATACACAAGCTATGATTCCTCATCATTAATGAATATGTATTATTCACCCTCATGTCTTTTTCGTGGAACTGTCACGCTGATTCAAAGAAACATACACCATCTCTGGGAAATGTGAAACAGGTCTGATATAACACATATGGGAACTTAATAGAACTGAGCTGCAGTTACAGTAGGCCCACTCTTACATCTTTTATCCTCTTCATTCACTAATGACTATTTACTAAAACTAGTTCTTTCATGGGGTGCAGTGAACAATTATTTTTCATGATTGATTAATCTGCCAATTTTTTTTATACTAAATTGATTGTTTAGTCTGTAAAATGTCATGCGAAAAATGCTCATCAGAGCCCAAAGTGATGTCTTCAGATAGCTTCTTTTGTCCAACCAACACTCCAAAACAATAAGACTCTTTATTTACTCTCATAATGACCACGAAAAGCAGCAAATCCTCACATTTAGGAAGCTGGAAACAGCAAATGTTTGACATTTTTCCTTGAAAAAATGACTGAAACGATTAATCAGTTATCAAAATAGTTGGTGGTAACTTTTTTGATGAACAGATCGATTGAATACATTAATTGACCACGTTTTTTAAATGTATTTAGAAAATTTGTCATTTAGATGAACGAAAAGACACGTGATGCACAGATGATGCACAACGAGCAGCACGGACAAAAAGCTGTGATATGGTACACGCAGAAAGTGATTTCCTCTCTCATTCAGACCTTACAGTTGTTTAGATGGGAAAAGAATGAGACTTGAATGATAAAGACTTTTCTCAGAGAATAATTTCTTCCAGATGTAATTTTTTTCTATCTATATGATTGAGACTCATTTCAACAATCTATATCTGAAATCATGAGGCTGAGGAGGATTTCCAGTCCATTTAGCTTAGTCTCCTGGCTGTAATCAGCCAAAACATCAGTTACTCTTGTGTTCCTTGATGTGCACGCAGAGCTGATTCTGAACAGCCCGAAACTCAAACTTTATGACTGGTTCCATTTTATGTTATGACTGCTTGTGTGATGTATATTCTTCTGCAACACATTGAGTCAAACTGTTGGAGAAGGGCTTAAACGTGTCGTGCATGTCTTTCTATTAGCACAAACAAAAGATGCTTTTTGTAGATCATGTAATGCAGCACATATGGGATTACTAAAGCAAACAAACACTACACCGCTCCATTGTCGGCCTCACTGAATGCAGATTGGATGGTCACGTTGGCTCGATCTGTAGATCATCTTTCCTTCAGTCTAGTAATTAGCGGACAATGCAGTCAGTGTCTTTTATCCACTGATGTCATGAGAGCCATTTTCTTGTTCCCCTGCTTGTCTAACAGCCCTGCTGCTGTTGTGTTAGACACGCCTTTATGTGCACAGGGACTATTAAGGGTTTTATGTTTCTCATTTTGTGTGTGTGCGCACATTGTCCTTGAGCCTCTTGGAACACATCAAAAGCCTGTTACCAAACTTACCATAGTGTGTGCTCAGCAGAAAGAGTCGCATGTGTTTCTGATTCCGTCTTCAGCCCATAAATACCCTGCTCCTCAACAGATTGTGTGTCTATAAAGGCACGGCCGCACACAGACGATTTATAGTTTGTATCTGTGTGTGTGTGTGTGCGTGTGTGTTTTCTGTACTCTTAAGAAGTTGTTTTAAGTTTTTTTTTCTTCAAAAAGATACTTAAAAGACTCTCATACATAACTCAGAGCAGGCTGCTTACACACATGACAAGTTCCACAACTCAGATTCCAAACTGCATCCAACCACAAATATGGATAATTACAGAGTTGGGAAACCGTCCTTTTTGAACTTGATTTTTTATGTCTTATGTGATGATGTTTGCAACAACTGAAGGAGACTTAAGTCACCTCTCAGCAAATAACATCCAGCCTTCTCCTCCCCAAGGTGGCTCCTCTGTCCGGCAGTCTGAACGGGGAGCTCCTCATGTCCTCTGGCCACGCCACCTCCACCAGTATCTCCGACCTGCCCCTGCCTCCGAAGCCCCTGGTGCGTGGCAGCCTGTCCGTCGCACCGGCCGACTATCCCGAGCGTCCTGAAGTGATGCTGCGGCGGGAGATGAGCTCATCCACCCTACCACTGAAGACAGAGGTGCCCCTTCATCTCTTCAGCACCACCAACCAGCTGCACAAACCGGTGGGGGTGCAGCAGCAGATCCCCACTAAGCTGGCTGCCTTCAGCGGCAAAGGGAAAGGAGGCAAGATGGGCAAAGCCTCACATCGCACTGACAGCACTGGTAAGGGGTTAGATGGGACAATCAACAAACTGAGAACCATGAAATGAATGGTTTCTTTACTTAGTATACAAGTTGATCTTTGAATAGAGAACCTGTCGGACTGTAATCGTCCTGTAGTGTTACATAAAGTGTAAATAATAGCTTGTAATGCGGAAAGCCCCGTCCTCACTGTGTTTACACAGGAAACAAAGAGAGTGTCACAGCACGTGGAGAGGGTGGAGTGTGTGGAGTGTGTGACTTTTCTGTAACACTTCTGTCTTTCTTTCCACCATCCTGTCATTCAACAAGCACACACAGTTTTCTGTTGTTTGTGTAAGCAGCTGCCTACTGTGCATCACATGCCAACACAAACTGATGTAAAGCATCATCACTCTTTTTAGAAATGTATTCATGAGTGTTGTATTCAGGTTTTCTCCTCTCTCTTGCTCCTGCAGTTGATGTTTTACAGTTGGGTTTGGCGTTGGAGCCAAAAATTAAAATTTCAATCTATTTAAATCACGATCCACAATCTCAACTGCAATCTATTTTCTCAATTTTGAAATGCCCTGTCGACTGTGGCCGGACTTGAAACAGCCTATGACTTTCCGCATTTGCACATAAGAGCAAAACATTGCGTTACAGAGAGTTCTTTTTTGGCACAAGCTCCTTATCCACCATGCCGCTAACTGTACCTCATGGTGCATTCTTTGCAAGAAGAAAAGCCATGTGAAGTCATTTGTTTATTTGGCATAGCCATTGACTTGGCTTCATCGCTCTACTGGTTTGTTCACATGAAGTTTGGAAACAGAAGTAAGAAGGCGGTAAATAACGCAATCCCTATATTTGCCTCAAAAGTAGAATGTGAATCCCTTTAAGATCGATCACAATCTTAAATAATCAGATCACTCACCACGTTATAACAGTGCTGCGTTTCATCTGTTGTAAAATGATCTTTTCTTGCTCACTGTCATTGAGATGCAAGCCATCTGTGCCTGACACGAGCTTGACCTGATCAGCGTGATTTAAGTTGCTCATTAAGATCACATTAGCTGTCTAAATTGGGTCAGCCCTCTGATTTATCAAATAGTGGCCTGAGAGTGGCTCGGCTGCTCCAGTTTACCAGTGAAATCTAATTTCACAATTAAATCACCTTCTGTCTCTGTTTGTCTCTTGTTTTCTTCGCTCCCCCTCCCCCCTCCCCATCCTCCGCCACAGCCTCAGTGGATATGAAGCAGATGCTGCCGCTGAAGCTGTCCGCCCGGGACGACACCGCCCTCAAGGCCAAGCGCTCCATCAGCCCCCACCAGCAGCTCCCGCTGTCAGCCCCTCCTCTGCCTCACTCCCTGCATCTCCACGCAGGTACTTTTATACACACATACACACACTTCCAACCCAAACACAGTCTCCTCTCATCTGTCTCTGCCTGCTGCATTATTAAACTCGGTTCTCACAGACACAAACATGAGACACACACATTCTCCACCTGGGCAAGCCGGACCCCACCCGATCACATCCCTCTCTAAAGCTTACCGCACCCTGTGTAAACACCTATCAGTTTCGCATGCTTCCCTGTGATTAATGGCATGCTAAACTGCTGACAGAGACATTTTAACACTTTAATCCCATGCCCTCACAAAAGAAAAACACTGGCAGGATTTCATGCGATAGATTGCAGTTAGGCTGAGTAAGCCCAGCTGTATTTAATAGGCACTAATGACTAATCTGCCGGCAGGTTTTTATGCTATTTTTGGAACATCCCTTGTTCTCTTAACAACCTTTCTTGCACGTCTCTGACAGATCAACTCAGTCCTCCAGACAACGCTGGACCGGACACCCAGTCCACCTCCTCCATCAGCACCTCCCACCCTCTGAATGTTCAGAAACCCCCCATGCCTCCAGCACAGTCTCATCCTCAGCCCTCCATGCAGCCTCCCACCATCCCTCCCCACTCGCAGAGCGCCGGCTCCCTCCAATTCCAGGCACACCTGCCACCACAAGGCCTCAGTCCGAACGCCCAGGCCCACGTCCAGGTAAACGTTCACGGGCTCAGCCACAGCCACAGCATGCCGCCACCCCACAAGGTCAACACAGAAGACCTCAATAAGGAGGACGTCATCTTCTTCTAAACACCAGCTGAAGAATTACGTGATGGTTGCTCATCACAAAAGAGTTATTAAGGGTCGAAAAAGGTAACATAATTAAAATATCTGTACAAAGTTGCAGTGGTCCGGAGCAGAGAGCAGAACCTTTGTCAGCACTACAGTGGCCAATGCTGAAGGAACAATGTCATTCAAGAAAGACGACATTTCTGTTTAAATATTGCTATCCCATCTTTTTAAGCTGCCACAGTTTTCTTTTTTTATTTAATTTTAAGTTTAATTTCTTAACTCAAGAGGAAGTTTTTAAGAGGAAACCTTTGGCAAACAAAGGCTTCTCATAAGGTTTAAATTAAATTATACCAATCCAAAGACATTAGCCGCGAGAGCTGAAGGGGATTTGACTGAAAGGAACCATTTGAAGGAAAAGTGTTGACTTTGATCAGACTGGTTAGTGACAAGTGAAAGGTGCAGCGATGGCACCCCTGGTCTTAACCGTCTGCTTCTACTGGACCTGGAATCACAAGAGATGATTCAACAGGAACTCTGAAACGATCCAGCTCTTAATACATGAACACTCTCAGCTTGGTGTTTCATTTGCACAGTGTAAATACTCCATTTCAGACTAATGAATGAACTTTTATGGACTTAACGTGTTTGGTTCGGTTGTACAGCTGTCAAAATTGTGAAGGTTCATTTCATTTTGTTGTTCTTGTTCTTCTTAACCATGCTTATTACAGGAGGCTGAACTTGTGGAGGATATTTCTAGTGTTGCAGCTGGTTGTGAAACCTGACTTTAGTCAGCACATTAGAAACAGACAGGCTGTTGTGTAACAGCGCTTCATGTCAATTAAGTGAGAGTTCAGCTTGGGACAAATTCTGCTGTTTTTCCAACTTGTGCAAAGTGAGACAAACTCAGGGATGCCTTTCTCGTGTTTATACAGTTTAAGGTTATGTGAGGTTAGTTTACCTCAGGTCGTTTATTGCATTTCTTAGCAGTCGCTCTTTTTTAAAAAAACAACCTAACTGGGGTTATAATATTTCAAAACACAATTTCACAAGTGCATACAGTTTAATTTAATAACAAGTGGGTTAGCTGACTGATGATGTATCTATACCATTTTTTTTAACAGCTGCATACTACTAACCCTGTATGGACGTTGTGTAACTTGAAGCACATCCATAACATAAGTTGCTGGCCTTTCATGGATGTTGGCTATCTAGTAAAAAAGTAAAAACTCTGTTAAGTTGCACACAGTTGTCCGGGACATTGCTGCGAAGCAGAAGGGTCCCATTTATAAATAACGTGGTGTCAGATTGGGACATCGACTGATGCACTTGCCGATCCCAATTCAAGTATTTTAGGCAGTGCTCGAGGCATTTCCAATATGGTGGAACAAACCTAGAAATTTGCAATATGTACCTAAATTAGCCTTCAGACTGTGGAGTTTAAAGGTACATTTCCTCAATTTTTAGCAGAGCTGCCATGACCCCGTAGACATCCAGAAAATGAGCTAAACTGTACACCGTTCAGCAGACTGAAAGGCCTCACTGAGTTTGTCTCACTCTGGGTTACATTTCACAAAGCCCATCGCTTTAAGAGACACATCTGTGAGAAACGTATGTTACTATAGCGTACTGTACAATTCATGACATGTCCGGCTCAATGCTGTTTTAAGGGTAAAATTAACATTTAACTGATTCAGCAGAGAAAGGAAAAGAGAAACATGAGAGAACATAAGTAATAATCACAACATGAAAATTTAATACAGAGTTTGACTGCAGTAAAAATATTCAAATCCATCATCATACTGATAGAAAATAGACTTTATGATTTTGCACTAGTCGACCCAGTAGAATAAAATACTCCTGTGTTATTCCCAAACATAAAGAGTTAAAATTATGAGTCCTTAATGTGCATAAAGGAGCACAGTATTGAATCTGTTTTCTATCTATATAATAATCATTCCTCCTCCTTAACCTCATCTACACACTGAAGCAATGTAAAGTTTGTGGTTTCCCAGATTAATCTTCAGTCCTAATCTCATGTCCGGAAATGCAAAGTTCACATGATTGATGTGTCATGTTATTGAAAGCTCGTGTCTCTGGACCTCATTTTGCGGACTTGACGGTTTGTGAATTTTTCGGGATAGGTCCATTTTAGCTAAGCCGGTATATCTTAGAGATATATACGAAGACGTCAGTTTAAATTGCTGCCCTGAGGTCTCATTGACAGGTTGTTTTATTGATTCCTGATGACATTTCATTAGCTGGGTCTTTAATCTCTATGCCTGACAGAAAAGCAGTACTGTAACGGGCCTAGTGGTCCTGCAGCAGAAGCGACTATCAGCTGTTATCTTTCTTCACAGAAGAAATATGGAAGTGTCAATCTTGTTTTTTTGTCTCTATATATGCGAGGACCCATTAAGTCATGAAGTAGTTGACACATTAATGTGTTCTGTGTCCCTGGAGGGAAAAATGTCGAAAGAGCTTTTTGTCTTTCTCCAAATAAGCTTGTCACTGAAGCTATCGATCACTAGCTGGAGTTTGAGCAGGTTGTTATGTATATTATGTATATTGTTGTACATACTGTATGTACACGCATTCTTGTATTAGGAACAGAGATATTTGACATGAATCGAGAGGCAAAAGTCAGCCTATTTGTGGATATGTGTATATACACTTAAAATACACACGTGGGTGTGTATGTACAATACGGTACGCCTTGCTCTGATAGTCTCGTGGCAGTTCAGTGAAACCACCATCAGTCAGTGCTGTTGTTTTTAAGTGAACTGAAAATGAAGGTACGCATATTTAATCTCCTCCTGTGTGTCGACGTTGTAGCATTGAAGTCGAGGTGCACTGTCTGTCGTCTCTCTCCCGCAATTCATGAGTGATGTTTCACCAAGATTATGTAGCAGTCATGAAAACTAAATCATCTGCTTGTCTCAGTCGGTTAAACCAAAGACACATTCGACTGACTGGGTTCCTGTCTGCGCTCTCATATGAAGGATAAATGACACTGTGCTGGCTGTGTGGTCGTCCACAAAGTGTTACTACTTGTGAAAACATCCTCCAGGGAGTGTTTATAAGAAGTGTGTTCACAGCACATTGTAGTCCAGCTCACATCCTGCTTCAGGTCTGATCATTTCCTTGGGGGGGAATTGCTGTTTGTTTTTTGCATCCACACGTCCAGATCACATTTGTCATCTTGCAACCAGATCGTACACAAACAGTAACTCAAATGAGGCGTTGAAGTTCCCCAGGATTCTGTAGCATCATATTGTATCCATCATGCACATCATCTCTTAAACACAACAATGGAATATTAATTTGCATGTGAGCATACTTGGAGGTTTTCAGTGGGTGGAACCCTTTCAAAAAATGTTTTCCAAACTTTGGTAACACAATCCCAATGACAAGCTTCTTTTCCCTCAGAGCTTTCAACCATATTTCATGGTCTTCATCAGCATAGTTACACCAAAGCTTAAATAAGTCATTCTGGAGAAAGATTGTGGATTGATGTGTCTCATTCCCAAATTGGGCTTTGGGTTGGTGGGTCATGCCAGTCACCAACTTCGGTATTTGATGACCTGGGAATGAGACTCACAATCAACCGTGCCTTGCTCGTACCACTTAGCCCTACCCCCTCGGGGATAGGGTGTCCCGATTCTTATTGGGATAGAGGGGCGAAGTGTGTGTGCTGCTGAAAATTGATTTCTCAGACGCACACATCAAACTAAGGGTTATGACCACTCTGTCATTTCAATGTATTATGGTCCTTTTCTTTATAACAAGCACAAAATAATTGCTACAAGCTTCCTGGTGTCTTGGTAACTAAATAGTGAGCTAGCTAACATTTCATTGTTGTTGCTGATTTGTGCATTACAGTCCTGCATTTTGACATATTTCAATGTTGCATTCCCCGCCTATAAATAGGCAGTGTTCTCTTTTTATTTGATAACTTGATCAATAGCATGAAGTTGAGAATGAATTGTGGGCATCCATGCTTTTCAATCTCCATCAGATAAATGACAAATGGCATTGTGATAATACCAGGATTGCAACAGTTATATTGGAAATGTCTGGGGGGGGGCATTCAAAAACCAGGGGTGTGAGTAAAAATTGGAAATGTGATTGAGAAGTCCTAAAAGTGCTGTTGACGTTATCATGGCAACTTTTCGCTAATAAACTCCATGTCTCTATGAAGACCATGTGATGTGGTCGAAAGCTTTGAAAAAAAAAAAAGTGCTCCAGTTGCCACTTGCCAGTTGTTTTCCACGTCTGTCCACATTCCTGTTGTTCCAAGTGTCTCCTGAGAGATGTCAGGCAACAAACTGGTGTACGATTACTTTAGTTCTGCTCCAGGTACGAGAATTTTATTGATCGTCAACAAGAGGGGTGGATGCTGCCTGTTAGTCTTAAATGTTCCTTTGCTGTACTGAAACGCTTAAACCTTTTGCTGTGTTGAAAAACATGGAAGCCAGTCAGTCATATCACTGTGTCTGTGTGTGTGTGTCTGTGTGTCTGTGTCTGTGTCTGTGTGTGTGTGTGTGTGTGTGTGTGTGTGTGTGTGTGTGTGTGTGTGTGTGTGTGTGTGTGTGTGTGTGTGTGTGTGTGTGTGTGTGTGTGTGTGTGTGTGTGTAGGCTCTCCACCAAAAACAGCAGAAACATTTCTAGCCGACCCGTTTCCAGTCGTGTTTCTTCTTAAACACATACACACTCATACACACATGTTGGACCTGTAATGTGTAAATAATTATGAACATATTTTATTTCCTCTGCCAATTTTACACTAGTCACTTTGGATAGTAGCATACTTGAAGGGGAAAATGAATGTTTGTAATGCTTATTATTATTGTCTGTGAACTTTTATTTACCAAGAGCTGTCTAATGACGTTTGTAGCACACAGCAAAACTGATTTTTGTACCGTTTTATTTTATTCACTGCGAGATGTTAGAAGGACCTATGGACACAAACTGCTGCCTTAGAGAGAGATTAGTAATAAAAGTCTTAAAATGAGGTTTTAATTGTGTGTGTTTTTTGTCTTTTGAGTCTTAAAATCACAGCCGGGAAACTGATTGGTTGGTCTGCCGCATTTTTGGATCATTGCTGTTTCACCAAAAGTCAAGCATGCAGTGAATGTTTGGAGAGAATTTGTATTTACAAGAATTTTTCCTCCCTCAACAACAGCCACATGCGTGTGTAACATATAATTCTGCCTCATTATTTAGATTTCTATTCAGTGCTTGTCAAAATAATCCTGACCACCCAATTAGCTCGCACCCTCGCCTTTGCTCAGTGTCTAGGAGGTGCAGTAACAGCGATATTGACCCTGTGTTTAGACGACTTAATAACAGTCTATCCCCAGACAAAGCTCTATTTTCAGGTGCTGCGGTTGTGGCCGTTTAATCGCCCTTAGACCTCGCTAAGAGCGGGGCTGTTAGTTCCTGTGTTATTGTCATCCTGGCTGGGAAGACGCTACAGTAGTGGCCAGTTTTTTATTGTCTGCTGTCATTAGTGGCTTTCCTCTGTCTCCTCTCAACAATTATTTTCCAGGCTGCTTCCCCCGTGGAGGCAAACTGCATTTTACTCCGTCTTTGTTTCTGTCTCGTTCCTTCCACTCCTCTGCCCATTTCATGTCTCCCTCCTGTCTCTTCCCCTCTCATCCCAAGTCTCCAGCCCTCCTCAACTCAACCGCCTCGCAGCTCGGAGGCGTTTTATGTAATGCAGTTTTGCAGGAAGTCAGGAGTCTTGGCTGTTGTTACTCCGTGTCGGAGGCCCTTCTCACCGCAAAGTTAAACAAATAGATGCTCCGCCGAGACAGACGAACCTCCCTGCAGGCTCATAAAACGCTGAGACAAATTTTAGTTTGATAGACTCTGTGTCAGCAGTTGGTTCATATTTGTTTTTGCTCGTTCACTCACATTTAACAGCTTGTGTGCACTTTGGCACCAAGCAGGTTGGAAGAGTTCAGCCTGGCAACTGAGCAACAACTCAACTTCAGCTCAACTTTTAAGGCTTGTGACTCCTCAAAATGAAGATGTGTCTTCCTGCAATTTCTTTGTCTTATTTGAGTAATTATATGCCGTCTTATTATTATTATTATTATTATTATTATTATTATTATTATTATTGTTATTATTAGAATATTTGTTTTACTGACGATGTGTTCCAAACAACTCAAACTCTAAAATTTCCAGCCTTCCACTAGAAAATGTACAATGGACGCCACTCAAAGTCGGAATACCAACTTGTAAACTCAGGGCCGATCCATCTACCATCTACATTGTCTGAATGTCACACAACAATGGCAGCACCCACTGGAAGGGGGTCGGATGTATTTGTAGACTACAGTATTTGTATTAGGTTACTGAGTGGAATCAATCAATAATAGTGCCGTAAAACGTCTGTTACCACATGTGTCGCTTTTACTCATGTATTTCATTTATATACCCAAGGAGGCCACACAGCTGAGAGTCAACTGTGTCCACATGCCAAAGACACAGCATTCTGTTCCCAACAGCCAAGTTTCTTTGTTAAGTTTGTGGCATTGTGCACCTGGACTGTTGGATGTTGGACTAGGGAAGTCCTACCTCTGGAACGCTGCGTAGCACTGCTGTGCTTTTAGCTAAATGCTCATGTCAGCATGCTAACACGCGCACAATAACAATATTAATGTTGACAATGTGTTAAGCAAGTTTAAGATTGCTGCAGGGATGAGTGGTGGACCAATGACTGACAATGCCATAGACCCACACTGCTTGCATGGATAAAATCAAGGAAAAATTAAATACCTGAAAAAATGCAGCAGAGATTTGATTATTTGTTTTTTCTGCTTTACTAACCTGTAAAATCTGCACATTTCCAGACCCCCATCTTGGGAACCACCATAACCTACATCTGCAATGTTTGTAACCCAGATCAAATCCTCCCCAACCTCCATCTCGCAGGTTTTGCAAGTGATGTTTTGAAGGAATGTGCTTCATGGCTGCTTATCTGAGTGCCGTTTCATCGCTCCTGGCTGACACAAAGATCCTCTTGTTGAAAAGACACAAAGCGGACCCTATCTGTCCTCTTTGCTAACACCCAAGGTGATTACGGGAAGATAGGCGGCAGGAAAACATGTCTCTCAGCCAAGGCTGCTTCAAACTCTGCTTACATAACCTCCTTGGCAGGCTGCGGTATTTTCTGGAAAGCTTGTTCAAGATAAGGTGTTTAGATTTTTTCAGGTAGGAGCTTTATCAATGATAAAGTGCAGGACGGTAAATGTTTATGGCCTGCAACAACGCCGTAGTTACATATTTACAGTTCGTCTCCTCAGACACTAGATATTTCTCATGGGTCGTAAAGTGTGATATGTAAACTTTGACTGATTTCATGCTGTCTGCTTCATAGTTTTGCTCCGGATGAATAAGGGTCATTGTTCCCCAAACTTGCTCAACTGATCTTCCATCTCGCATCAACAAAGGAAGTCCCTGTGTGGGGGCAACGGTGAAAAGGCCTCCTCACAGAAAGGTTATGCCAAGTAGAAATCAGAGCAGGTGGAGGACTATTGTTCTGCCAGAAGAGACGCCTCAGGTGAATTGAAAGGGGGAGATGGATTATAAAGGAAGTGTGCTCTGTGCTGACTCGCCCTTTGTGCTCACAGCATTTACATTTTGGAGTCAGCTGTAGCCTGGTGACTGTCTGGTCTTTCCAGTTTTATTCCCAGGAGCCTGTGTGCTGATAACACAGCATCAGGAAGTGATGAATGCCACCATTGTGATAGATCAGCCTGTTCCAGAGAAGAGCAAACACATCGGATACTCATGTAGTCGTGCCGTTTTGAGTTTCGTGGAGATGAGAAGATAGATAAGGCTACCCAACCGGTCAAGGCAGATGGCCGCCCACCATCAGTCCGGGTAAATGGCAGTTTGGTCTCGCCACTGTCGCCAAGTGCTTGTTCATGAGGAAGTGTTGGTTTCTCTGTAAAGAAATGAATCAAAGACTGTAATCTAGACCTGCTTCAGTTGAAAAGTGTCATGAAATAACTTGTGTTGTGAACTGCCGTCATTTAAATAAAATTCACTTGACTTGAACTGGATTTTTGGCAAATGTTTTACTGAATACTAAGCTATTGTGGGAGAAGATAAATAGCAAAAGAAAGACACATTTAACAAATGTATTAACATAAATCAATAAACCAGGCAGTGTTGCCTTTGTTTACTTTGCACAAACTAGGCTAGCTTGTTTCCAGTTTTCATGCCAAGCTAAACTAACTGGCTGCTAGCAGTAGCTTTACCTTGCAGAAATAAGTGTGGTATCAATCTTTATCTAACCCCAAAAGCACATACATATGTTTCCCAAGGTGTTGAACGATACCTTTACAAACGTCGCCCACCAAGCCTCGTTCACTTCTAATAAACTCAGGAAATTCCTTTCATATAAAGCCTGTAGTCGGAGTCTCGGCTCTTTGATCAGAAAAACAAGCACCCATTCACCGTTTAACAAGGTAATTCTCCATCTGTACAATAATGAACATTGTTAAATAAGTCCACAGCTTTAAGCATTTATTAGGGCCCGAGCAGGAAACCTGCGAGGTCCCTATTGTTTTTCTCGTGATTATTTTTATTATTTGTTTTTCTTTGTCCCAAATGATCGCATTTTTCACTGCCTGAACATACCCCAAAACTCACCAAACTTGGAATATAGATCAGACCTGGCGAAAAATTTTATAATCTGTTGTCATTGTGAATTTTCACCACTAGGTGGCGCTATAATCAAGGAAAGAGCGTTTTGGCTAATAACTCCCACATACTTTGTCGCACATTCAAAAACCTTATATCCACACGTTCAGTGAATTGTGCTGAGTCTTCTGATATAGGCCACGCCCATTTCCGCCTACCGTTTTTTTTCGCTAGCTTGCGAAATGTAGAAAACCTACTTTTTCGAACTCCTCCCAGGCAATTTCACCAATTTGCACCAAACTTTGCACACAGCATCTGTGGACACTTCTGACAAAAAGTTATTAAAAGAATTTTGATACACCAAAGAATACTCAAGTTATTAAATAACAACTTCCTGTGGATTCGGGTCACAACAGGAAGTGTTGCATATCTCCACATTGGTGTGTCCGAATGACGTGAAACTCAGGATACTACTTCCCCATGAGCCCATAAGGCTCTGTGCAAAATCTTGGCCCATGACCACTAGGTGGCGCTATTTAAATTGAAGTATTTTATATCTCGACATTGGTTGGTTGGATTAACACAAAACTTGGTACACTCATTGCCAATGGCCTCCTGAGGACAGCTGACAAAGGGGTTACCGATCTGACACTAGGTGGCGCTCTGGTGGCAGTTTCTTTTTATATTTGGCACTGTGCCCACACCATAACACTTATGGATATGAAATTCATAGGGGTGATATAGACTGGCCCCTGTAACTCACACACCAAAAATGACCAGCAGGTGGCGCTATTATCAAGAAAAAACGTTTTTTGCTAATTACTCCCACATAATATGGTGCACATTGTTAAACATTATATCTATATGTTCCCTGAATACAGCCGAACCGTGTGATGTAGGCCACGCCCACGTTCGCACTGAACTTCCATTTGCAAATTCGCCAAATGTCACAAACCTACATTTTCGAACTCCTCCCAGGCAATTTCTCCGATTTGCACCAAACTTTGCACGCAGCATCTGTGGACCCTCCTGACAAAAAGTTATTAAAAGAAATGTGCTAGTCCACAGAACGCCCAAAATATACAACAACAATTTCCTGCGCATTGTGGTCAAACAGACATTCTTGTGTATCTTGATGAAATACAGTCCGATGAACACAAAACTTTTGGCAATTGTGTTCCATGGCACGATGAGCATTTCTACAAAATTTCGTGCAAATCGACCAATAGGTGGCGCTTTTATTGCTAAATGACGAAATGACAGCTTCACTGCCTTCAGTTTTGATTCCTCTATGGAAGTTGTTGTATGAACAAGCCTCGACAGCAGCATGCCCCGACGGCAGCATGTAACGACAGCAGCATGCCCCGACAGCAGCACGTCCCGACAGCAGCACGCCCCGACCCGCGTGGACTGCGAGGGCCCGTTCATCGCTGCTTGCAGCTTTAATTTTCCATCTGTATTTCAGGATGCAGTATTGTTCAAGGCTGATGCAGTGTGGGAGGTCTCTGTGGCATTCTCAAACAAGTAGAAAGAGCTTCCCTCAAACGCACACACACGTTTTTTTATACCTAAAGTCAAACGCTGTTGGTGCCAAGACAAACAGCCTCCTGGCAGCGTGCGTGGAAAACCCTCTCCATGTCAGAATGTGAAGATGTGGGCAATTTAAGTAGCTACTGCCTGGAAAGACCCAATAGGGGCTTTGTGCAGAAGTTTCTTACCATCATCAGAGTTGTTTCTGAAAGTCTGTGCCAAACATCGGGGAGTATGTGCACTTCTTTTAAGAAAATGGGAAGTGGAAAGAAAATCTCCACATATACGAATATAGAGTGAAAGGGAACAAAACGCCTGCAGGAGGCCCTTTACCTCACAGAGTGATGTGAATGTAAAGTGAGTAAAAGGGAGCTGTAGGGTCTCACTATATCAGGTGCACTTTTGTTGATGCTGCACTTAAACCTCTCTGTATTATCTTGAGGAACTCTCTGTAAGGATTTGTTGTCCCTTTCGATGAACGTAGCCTGAGGTGGTGCACTTTACTCCAGTACGACCCCTTTCAACATCATCAAAAGCAGAGAAAAGTTGCTTTCTCTGTCTAAATAAGATGGCTTTGTGTCCTGTATCTGTGTGCGCTTGTTTATGTGTTCCTTGAGTGCTTCTGCAACTTCACAACCGCCGCAAAACTCTTTGTGCTTGACCGTCTTTTCCCTGGATGTGATATGAGGTGATGAAGGACAGACAGGCTGCAAAAAATCAGAAAGATCCAAACTCTAAATGGGCAAACAGGGGTGAGAATAGCTACAGCTTCTTCAGCACTTCCCTCTTTTATCTTGGAAGAGTAAAGCGCAGCAGTGCTCATCACAAGTGTAGCGCTACAGGGGGGATCTAAACACAGCCTCTCTGATTTAGTAGCTGGAACGGAGCAGTCGCCAGCCTCCCACCAGAGCTGGCAGGGTTGGATGGCTGTCTGGCTGCTGCTGATGGGGGAGGGAGGAGGAGGAGGAGTGGAGAAGGAAAGACGCTGCCAAACGACCAAAAGGCCACTAACTGCTGCAACACCAGACACCAGAATAAGACAAAGCTGGGTGGATTTGTGTGCCAGCGTGCAGAAAGAGAGAATTTGAATTTAAAAAACGCCTTTATTTAACTAGTCAATGGTAGTACCATTAAACACAGACAGGTCTTTATGAATTACCAGAGACAACAAACAATGACGTATGTATAAAAAGCAGACCAGATATTTAAAACTCTTCCTAAAGCCCATTTAAATCTGTATCTCCACAATGTCCACTGTTTGATAAAAGGTACTATTTGATCTTTTGGTCAGGTTTTAACCATCATCCACAGGACCTGCACTGGATCTGTGGATCCAACACAGCACACAACATACAACTTTAGTCTTTCATGTTGTCCAAATGGGTAAACTAAGCCCACCCAGACGGGAGGTTTACCACACGACACGCATCCTTCTTCCTAGCAAAAGAAAGAATATTGGCCCAAAAATCAAAGGGAAAAAGACCTTCAAACTCTGAAACCATTTCTTTTGTAAAAAACACACACAAAAATGTTTTCCAAATACCAAGAAACAAGTTTCCAAGAAACAGAAGTGCTGTTGGATTGGGTCATTTTGCAAGTGGTATGTTTTTGTACTCGAGACAGCTCAAAGACATGGTGGTCTGAGTGGATGGTCAAAGGACATGGTTTGATTTAGGCAACAACAAAAGCACTTTGGTGGAGGAGGATTGAGGTTTCAGTTAAATATTAATAAAGTAAACACATCGTGTCTCATGCCTCAAGTCACTGTTGATGTTTTCAATATTTAATGAGGGCCACCGCCATTACCCAACCTTAAGCAAGGGCCTTGAGTGCCTCGACATGACCATGAAATGTTAATCACGCTTTAAAACGAAGATATTGTCATTGAATATTTTGCAGGATACATTCCACATGAACATTTTTAGATGTGTTCAGTAAAATGTTTCTTCATTATGTTGCCAGTTAAATTAAACTACTCAGGTCCTTTAATACCCGAAATACAACACTGGCAGTGGTTACTGCGGATAATATTTCTTCAGTCTGATTGAAAAGCATTCTGATTAGAGATTAAACTTATCTGTTTACATGTGTACTAAATAATGACAGTGATCCGATTGTTAACATGCCCCAAAGCATTTAAGCAGAATATGACATATGCAAGTGGTTCTGCCCACTGTGAAATATATAGAAGTAGAATAAGAAGCTTTTTTCACTCATTTGCTGTTTGTTAATGACATGTTTGAGATGGACCTACACTGCGTCCTTGGAACAATATTTGCTTTTCTGGTTCTGTGCCAGAACTACAGCCATGTTTCTATCCCTCCCTCAGCCCCATGTACTGGAAGGCGAACTTGTGCAGAAATAATTCATTTATTCTAACCAGAGATCAGATCAGCATTTAAATTGTTATTAGGCGCTAATATTTTTCTATCGAAAGGATCTTGACCTGATTAAAAATTCATTCAGATTGTGGAAGATCGGATCAGTCTCTCTGATTGAGGTGTTTACATGAGACATTTTTATTCTGACTGGGCGTTTATTCTGATTATGAGTGGAATATTAGTGTCCATGTAAACACAGCTAATGTGAAAATACTATATTATGAGTATAAGTCCTTCATTCAAAACTGTACTTAAATTAGATGCATTTTAAGTTAAAGTTTTAAGCTTATCTATTATATATAGTGCAGTAAAATGCACAGTATTTCCTCTAAAGTGTGGAGGAGTAGCAGGATAACGGTAAGGATATAAAAAATTTACCAAAAACAAAGTTTGAGTGAATGTAGTTTATTAGCAGTACAATGTTATCAGGTCAGCTGAAAGAAAAAACTCAGGTCTGATGTTCAGCTGGAGGATATTAAACCTGGTTTGTTTCTATAACACTGAATGCCGACTGCCTCTGAGTCACCTCTGACTCCATTCACTGTTAAAAGCCTTCAGTCGTCGGCTGTGGTTCTCATCACAAAACTTATGTAACTATTTGCCAACCAAATGCAACACTCTTGGGCGTTCACACACATGCACAACATACTGCAAATACACCCACTCAAACACACACACACTCTGTGTTTTTCTTTTTTTAATCAGGGGTCTTATCTCAGACCATTAACATGTCAAACATGCTTCGCAGAGTGTTAGAGTGCATTAAGTGGGATAACATGACAATGTGACACAAGCAGTAGGATCGACTGTGACTTGCACAAGAACCTGTTCCACCACAAACAAAGACAGACTGCACTATTGTTCGGACCGTGGCTCCCTGGGAACGGGCAGCTGTCAGCAAATGGGAGCACAGCGGTCAGGCCGTTGACTTCTTCAGTTCAGTTACACAACAATCAGTACAGTCGTATCATAAAAGATTCAGTGTTGTGGTCTTCCTTGTGACCCACCTTTCCTCTTGACTCAGGTCTGATTTTTGTGGATCAAAAGCAGAGTGAGGCTCTCGGGGGAATTTGAGGAATCTGAGATCGCCCTCGTTCAATCAGAGCTGCACTTTGTGCCTGTCTCTATATGTGCTCGTGCATGCATGAGTGTGCGTGTGTTAATACAACGTGTG
The DNA here is from genome assembly GCF_040436345.1 of Pagrus major. Taxonomy (NCBI): domain Eukaryota; kingdom Metazoa; phylum Chordata; class Actinopteri; order Spariformes; family Sparidae; genus Pagrus; species Pagrus major. Next base: position 16,805,874 of record NC_133225.1, read on the forward strand.
TCTGCTTCATTAGTTTTGTATAAGCCCCCGCGCTCGGCTCTGAATGAGGAGGGAGGACGACACACGTCAGCCCCAGACAGAGACAGATGCTGCTGACACGTCCGAGTATCTCTCTATTGTATTATTCATCCTCAGTGTCACATCTCATCCGAAGTGGTCAGCCGGACACGGTGCAACAGAAGGGGTCGTCTCAAACACGCGCGCACACACACACAGACACACACATGCAAGTATTTTCATAATTCTGTTTGGTGTGTCTTTCTGTTAGTGTGTGCATGTGCCAAAAGGCGGGTTTACATCTGCCACACTCCAGCTCGTAGGACCTCTCATCAAGCAGTGGATGATGCTTTTGAAGTTTTTTTCCCCCCTCTCTCAGAGTGGAAAGGGGCTTTTGATTGGAGAAGCAAGGGGGTTTTGTAGCAGTGTGTGTGTCTGTGTGTGTGCATAAATGTGTTACCTCAGGCAACATATCAAACCCCTACATGCAAGCCCAACCTCCAGCAACCCCCTCCTTGAGCCTCACTCCAACCCCACCGGGAATTCATCTCTAAATGTTTTATTAATGAGTCACAGGAAGTGTCAATTATATAAAGAAAATCTCAGTTCCTGCAAAAAACAAAAGGCTTTTCTTTGTCTCTGAGACAAAGAGGAAGAGAAATGTATCTTTTTGTACCACATGAATCCAAGTATGCCAGGAATGTCCTGCTCTGCCCGCAGTTGTTGCTCATCGGCTACGGCCAGTGGACGAAGCCTTTGTGTCCTTTCCCTGTGAATGAAGCTGTCCTCGTGTTGACTTTGTGACGTGATGGGAGATCACAATGGCTATTCTACCAGGCTGCATATTTCAGATGAGTCCTCCCACCTCTGTTTGTAAGGGGGAGAAAAACACTCGTGGGGAGAGGCATCTTGAAAATGCCATTTGTTGGAAAGGCATGCAACTGCACATTCATGAAATCGAGGCCAAGGGTGGAACAATTACACAGATCTTTTCCTTAAAGGACAAGTGCAACACTTCATAGTACTCCACTGCAGGAATAAGTCCTAAAACCTGGACAGAAGTTCGCATTTTCAAACTTCCAGTTCCGTCAACTCAAAGTCAATGGCTTTTTTGACTGGGTTTAGGATAAGGTGTCTTAAATAAAGTCTGTGGTTTCCACAAGCTGAAGAGATCTTTACGTTTTGTTTTACGACATAAAACACATCAGTAAAAACCCCACTTGTGAATCTTAAAAAGGCGGTTGCTAACAAGTGGCTAAATGAGACTACAGAGGTTGTCGGGGACATTAAACGACATCATGACGAACACTGACATTCAACTACTCACTAGTCTGTCTTTACAGGCTACCTAACTTGCACACAAACTAACTCTAGCTTCTCAACTTGTAGACTAATTAATTCATTTTAAAGTGTGTACACTAAGATGCTTAGTGGTGGTAAGTAGAAGTCATGGAGTTCGTTTATTGCCAAACGTTAGATTTTTACAGCTGTCTATTCCATTTACGCTTCATAAATCATAAGAGTGGAGTTCATCTGTGAAGATTATCATCCTGAACAAAACGTGTTTGGAGCATCGACCTGCAAATGTGACAGGAGAGAAACTCTCCGGTGAGTGCTAAATTTAGTGGGAGTTGACCTTGCGTCAAACACAATATTGATGGCTGTTGCTTGCACACTGTTAAAACAAGCAAAAATCTATCCGATGTGACTCAGGCACAAATGTGCACAGACGAGGTAACGTTTTAAAGTTTAACTGATGTTTCATTCTAGCTTAGACTCGGTCGTCGACTATCCCAGAAGTAGCGACGGGTGACCAAATGAAATGCACCAGAAGCACAAAACTCAACAAAATCTATAACAAAAGTCTAATCGTTTTTAGAACACAGAATTCTTATCATATCATGTATATCATAAGTGCAGCACTGAAAGTAAATGTACTTAGCTAATCTTCACCACTGATCTCGGACTGGTTCCACCAACAGTAGAGAAAACAAGCCTCCTTGTCGTCATTATGGGCAACCTGGAATTTGAATCTGCAGGCAAAAAGCAGTAAAATAATTAGATGTGTGTTTGCATGTTTGAGCTTGAGTGTCAGCGCTAACACACAACCCGAGCTCATCAAAGGCTTGAACGCTGAACAATCAACTCTCTGACTGTCTAATGCATTGTGTGCCTGCCAGCAGCAGAAAGCTCCTCTCCTCTCCTCTCCTCTCCTCTCCTCTCCTCTCCTCTCCTCTCCTCTCCTCTCCTCTCCTCTCCTCTCCTCTCCTCTCCTCTCCTTCTTCCCCCTGCAATTTACTGGGTAATTACTCCATTGTGTAAACAGCTATTACTGTGGCCGAATCCTGGCAAGTCTGAAAGCACTCTCCTGTCACAGTGCTCACATTTCTCTCTCTTTGACAAAGCCACAGGTCTTCGCTGCACAGACGCTCCAAAATAGAAGCAGTGACATTAATCCGGTGGAGAGAGAGTCAAATGAAAACGTCTGCACAAACAGGCTGCCTCTGAAACCCACATTGATTACAATTTCGCACCGACTTAAAATGGCTAGACCGTATTTTTATAATAAGGCCTCTTGTAGTAATGGCGTTTTGAGAGGGATTTATCCTGCCTTAAAGTGATTTAACTCACCTATTCGTCATCTGTTCTCCCGTATTTTAAGTTATAAAGGTTTTGGCAGACATAAAGCTGGATCAACACTCACAAATAATAAAATAATTCCCAACTCCAGCTGACAATTCTGTGCAGGAGCAGACAGTGTTAATTAGACTGAGCATGCAGTCTATTCTTATAGAGCTTAACAGGCTAACCCGAGACACAAGACACTGAAGATACTGTTTCAAGCTTGCAGATATAATTACACACAGAAATAGCACAGCATTCATGTATCTGCAATTGTGCGGATTAAGTGCTTTTTTATGGTTTGGGAGATTTTCTTTTCTATAAATAAACTGTTTAAAAACCCGTTGGATTTTCTGAAAAACCTCAAAGCTGAGAGCTTCATGAAAAGTTTACATTTAGGAGGTAGGTTGTTGTCATTTGAGAGTGGCCATAGTTGCTATGTCGCATGATAGCGTGCATTAAAACATACAGTATACGTATATCAAAGCAGAGTCCAAACACCAACAAGCAAGAATGATTCATTATTGTTTTTTGTAGAGATGAGATACCTGGAGTTTAATGATATTCTTGTTTTTGAGGACATACTGATCTACATTTAAAGGTGTCATTTGTAAGAAATGGTCAGAATTCAAAGGTAGCTTCAAACTTATTGGGGGCAGCATCACTGCTTACTGCTGCTCACCACACTGGACGTGCTACTCTTTGCTGTAGCTATCTCTGGCTGTAGCAATTAGCTGCCATTAGCAAGTAGCTCAGTTAACTGTGGAGCTATGAGCTGCAGAAGTTGGACTGGACCGCAAACTTAGATGACGGGGGTAGTCACCCTGACACGGTCTCACGGTCTCTGAGACCGACAGATGCCAGTTTGAAGACAGAGGAAACAGTATGGAGGTGATTTACAGCGGCTCTGACCAGGACTACAACTCCGGGTACGAGAAGACACGGCCGGCGGGGACAGGAGAGGAGTGAGAGTTGAGCATCAGCAGTGGATAAAAACGCCCTGTAGAGCCGGAACGGTTTTTACATTTTACTGTCAAATTAAGGATTTATTTCGACCAAACAGACTGTTTTGGTGAGTTTTGTATCATTTCTGTCCAGTTTGAATGAAGTATGTTTTAAGATGATCAAAGGAGGCAATTAAGCTCATCGTAGCTTGGTAAAAGAGAGTAACTTGAATACAAAAAGGTGTATGGTTGTATTTTTGTGTTTACTAAGGAAAATAGGTGTAAAAATATTTCCTTTGTCTTACAGTTTTTACTTATTAGACTAAATAGCGAACTAGCAGCTAACATACATCTCCCAGCTGAAACTACAGAGGCTACTGGACTGTCGCTTCCTGCAGTACAAAGTGGTTTGCAACACAGTACATAGGCGTCTTTGACATAACGTCAGCACTTCACACTGTTGATAATGTTAGTTCATTTTTTAAATGATTTCAACTAAAATTCTGGCCATATCTTACAAATTGCTCCTTATATTAAGATATTTTTCATTTGCTGATTTCTTTTATATCAAACCCTAAATGCTGAACTCTTCACCTTGTGACATTTTTCAACATATTTATGATCTTGAAAGAAAGTCTTCCGCTATCCTGTATCTCCCACCGAAATAAAACATCACCTTTCCGGCTCACAACACACCTGATATGGCTGCGTCTGCAAATGTGAGTGCAAATTTAGCACAGGGGCTTCAGATCTCTCCTCCTTCCTTGGTGCTAGCCGACCGGAGACACACTCACTCTCATACACACGACCTGGTCAGACAGCGGAGACGAGACAACCCCTGCCTTCGCTCCAGTGGTTAGGCTGTCTGACTGTCTGTCTGTCTGTCTGTTTGTCTGTCTGTCTCGCACATTGTTTACTCCTCATTTGCTTACCCAGTCAGCTCTGAAACCTCAGAGCTGCTGCCAGCAGAGATGCCCACAGCCAGAGAGCGGAGGGGGGAGACAGAAAGATGCAGAGACACATTAAACATCACAGCAAGCACAGGCACAGAGAAGGGAGCCCACATTGTTCAGTAATTATTCATTCTTGAGAGTTAGACAGGCTTGTGGTGTCTTTCTTTGTTTTCACGCCAATAAAGTACAATGGAGTGAAATGAAATTGAAAAAGAGACAGAGAGAGAGAGAATATGGGTGAGGACGATGTTTACTGGCATAGATTTGCGACCAGGGGGACTTGTAAGACAGTGAGATAGTGAAGAGTCTCCTCAGACAGTTTTTATTATGTGGCTCTGGCCAAATGGCACACACACACACACACACACACACACAAAGACAAACGCTACACACTATGCATCAATCGACTAACAATATAGATAGATACCGTAGACTGTATTTCTCTTGATGCAGTGTTTTAAATTCAGAAGTAAAGGCAGTTTATGTTTTATGCACATCTGTCAGATCAGATCTGTTTCTGCCAGAGGGTACATATTGATCTGCCCTTCAGCTCGTGGAGGCGTCTTTGTCCCCGTCCGGAGCAGGCGGAGGCCCCAGCTGGGGGTCTCAGGCCAGCAGACACACGGCAATATTTGGGTGGAGAGGCAGAGTGCAACGTCCCTGTCCGTTCCACCTCGCTGCCTCCTTTCTTATGGGTTAACAAGAAGCCGTAACTGCTCCACCCCCCCAACACAGAGGCACACATGCACATTAAGCATAAACTCAAAAACCACACACACACACACACACACACACACACACACACACACACACACACACACACATGCACAATGACCCCACATATCTTTCAAACCAGGATCCAGATTGTTCTGGCAGTTTGTCCTCTGTCTTCTCCTCCCTCCCTCCTATTTTTTTGTTCTGTTTTGGTTGTGGTGGCCTCCGAGGTCCTTTTGTCTCCAGCCGACTATCAAATGTCTATTTATTCGCTGTGGTTTAATTGTATTGCCGGCAAGATGTGTTTGAAATCGCTCAGTTTGAACATTTTGCATCACAATTGGAGCCATTGACCGGGTTGCTCGTCCCACTGTCCAGTGCCAGGTCACCCTTTCAGAGAGGCATGTTTCATCTTTTGATGCACGTCTGCATTGTATTTAAAAATGCATAAATTAACCTTTGATGAATCCCTGTGCCCACATTGGCACAAACATGTCCACATGCTTGACTGGACATTGCCTGTTACAGGCATGATGTCATGGCGGCAGAGGGGGATTTTTGGTGCCGCCTCTTGTTTACATCCAATTAACAGCATCGTTTGAAGTTTCTCGGTTGGCTTTGAAAAGATGAAACAATGCCGTTGCATTATGTCACTCAAGTGTTTGTTTAACGGCATCCCCTAAAGACTTTATGTAATTTGTGTCATACAAATCATACAGGCAGATCAGTAGTGTAATTGGAGCAGAGGGGATTTTTAGCAGATTATTTTCTGTTTATCCAGTTTGTAAACACTCATCTTTAAATATTTAGGAGATGATGTTACAGCGATTAACATATCTGAGGAAAAGTGATGTTCAAATCACTCAGAGCACAACTTGCAAACAAGCTGCAAAAACATTCAGGAGGCTGATTCCCTCGTGTGTCTCTCCAGCATTTCATTTAACTCACACTCCCTCCTTCTCACCGTCTGACACACACACGCACACACACACACACACACACACACACACACACACACACACACACACACACACACTGATGTATGCGTTCATCCATCCATCTTCCTCAGACATCCTCAAGGTAACTCGTCTCATCATCACTCAGGCAGAACAGCAAGAGGAAATGGAGGTGAGTGGCGAGGAAGGAATAACGGAGGGAGGATGAAGAAGTGATGGTTTTAAGAAGAGTGTGTGATTGTGCAAATGTTGAACTTTAAATCTTTAATCCTGCCATGAAGGATAATTAACAGTATCAACCATATTACAGTACCTACTCTGGAGTAACTGTGGTATGGACCAATACAGGGGAAGACGAAGAGGAGTCAGAGAGACAAAAGGGGGGATGTGACCTCGGTTTAGTTACAGTACTGAGAAGCTGTTGTTGCCATGGTAATCCTACTTTCAATTATTTAAATTCGAGCAACAAAGAGAAAACTAGACACCTTAACGGGACAGTTCACTCCCAAATCAAAAATACATATTTCCCTGCCTTACCTCCTGTATTATTTATCCATCTGGATTGTTTCGGTGTGGGTTGAGTTCTGGAGATATGTCAGCATGCTCTCATACATAATGGAACTACACCCGCAAGAAGGAAACGTCTGCTCGACGAGAGGCTTGTTTTTTGAGACGGTGCAAGATGTAAACATTAATGCCTCCCTTCTCAGCTGAGCTGTAACGTTAGCTAGCTTAGGCATCATTCAGACAGAGTCAGGCGTTGTGGAGATTAGCGCAGGGTTGTACGGTGAAGCTGCTGTGTTGCTCTGCTACTAGTATGCTGGTCATACGCGTGATTGTTTTTCACTTCAACTGATCACCAGGATAGCTTGGTGCAAGATATAGACATCCGTGACATGCCAGGCCTTCTCTGCCCCTCATCTACGGGTCAGCCATTGTAGGATTTGTGGCCACCTGTGCTTTTTTCCGGCACCACTGCAGCCTAAACACTACCCTCATCCAAATGAATGGGAGCTAGCCTCTCATCCATGAGTAGATGCACATTTCCTTCTGCACGGTGATACAGTTGATGATAAAAAGAAAATTGTTCCTACATGAAACTGCTCACAAGGTCTTTGGATCATTTTAGTTACTGGGTCAGGATTTCTTGAAAGAGACTTTGCTGTTGAGTTTTTCAAATATATTTATTTTTGTGAGTGCCATCTGGTTTCATCATATTTAAAAGAAGACAGACATCTAAACTATCTAGGTGGTTTAATAACACTACAGGTTTTGATTTTTGGGTGGACTATTCCTTTAACTCGAAATTTGCACCAAAATATATTCATGAAATGTGATAGAGGTGATTTAATTGAGCATTATTAATCAGAAAGTTCATACCGCAGTGATAGGTGATCATTTGTGATATTTATCTTTTGATTTGTACATTTATTTACCTATACTCACTTCAGAGCTTTAAAGTGTTCTCCTCCTGGTGTCTAAATCATCTGAGGGACAGATGTTCTGCCAACCAACACAGCAGTTTGCTTGAAAAATAAACAGAGGAAAGAATTTCAAAATTAAAAGTATACCGCAAGCTACTGAATTACAAAGACACAAACATCTTCAAACGTCGAGCCTGCAGGCAGCACACCCAGAGCCACCTCCCTGAATCGTGAGTGTGGGTACATTCCTCTCTGGTCCTCCTCCCTGCCAGTCTGCACAAATGTACCAACCAGACTCCTTCCCACCCAACGCCCAGTCTGGACTGGACCCGTGTTTTTTCAAGTATACCTCGCACGATGCACAATGAGAGGTACTGAGGAGCATCACCTGACTATCACCGAGCACCATTAGCACATTCTTCAAGGTCTGAGGGTTTATAATGTATGCAGAGGCTTGCACTTCACATACCACATAATCAGAATGTGTGATATCGCTATTACAAGAGGAGACAGAGCATCGACTGTTCATCTCAGTGGATCTGAAGTGCACACACAGACAGGAGGAAGGAGACGGGTGTTCCTGGTAAATACCAAAACCACTCCTAACCTGCGTTTGGAAACTATTCCAGGCACGTTAAGAGTACCTGCGTGATTATACTGCTGCCCACGCTGGTTTAATGACACAGCTGCCAAAATTCCACTCATTCCCTGGAAAACAGAGGACAAACAACAGTCTTTTCCTGTTTTCAACAAAATCTTTATTTGACGAGTTTTGAGCTGTAGAACATGAAGTAACAGTTTATTAGTAAGAGCTTAATATATCAGTATATTCGATGTATACTTTGATATATTGGGGAAACTGCAGACTTGCACACAGAGCGAATGAAGAGTAAAGAGAAAAGTTGATAATTTGCTACAAAAAGGCTTTGATTATTCACACTACCCGAGCTGGGTTAAGACAAAGATACAAAATTAAGACCATCAAGAGATTTCTTTGTACAAATTGTGCAAAATCAAAGGCTTCTACAAATTAATTACAAAGCAAATATACAAACTATACACACAAAAGACTTCCAACAAAGATCCTGAAATACAAAATGAAAAAATAATATTAGAGCTACAAAGTATTTATTAACTACTTTGGACACATTTAGCTTTTGTTTTTCCAGAACGACACTAAGGTTAGCTATTCATGTTTTGGCAATATTTATGTTTTAAATATGACCACTACTATTTAAGTGTTAACTCCAACAATTTTACACATTAAAGGGTGTTTACAGGTCTTGGGGAGTACTACCACATGTGAGAAAAAGTAGTATAAAGCCTGTTGTGGCTCCAGAGGAAGCTGCATGCACGGTGTGTTCATGTGCTGTTGGATTTATCAGAAAAATATTGAATGCCCCCTGATGTGAGAACAACAAGTCGAAAGTCGGGAGACATTTTGGTACAAGATTTGCCGGAAGAATGACTTCCCAACTCCTAGGAGCACGTGAATGCAGCAGTAATTATGTAACATGCTTCCAGTGATGTCACACAGTGGCTAGGTTGCATTGTGGGTAAGGTAGGCTGTAGGCCTAATGTAGGTAATGTATCACTCCCCAAGACCTGCAAACATGCTTTAATCTGTCAAACTGGCAGTGTTACCCTTTAAGTAATCATGCATATTCACTTGGCAAAACAACGTAACGACAATTCTGTAAAATGGTTTATCACAAAATACATTCACAAAAAAACCTGTTTAGAACAAAGAAGACAGAAAACAAACAAACATGTTACCCTTCCTTGAACAAATACAGGCAAAACTATACAAAACCCTGAGACACAAAACATAGAAAAAAAAATATGACAAAAATCATAGTTTGAAACAGAAAAGTATCTTCTTCAGCCGTGACGGGCCACATTCTCTCTTGCAAGCGTCTATTTTAGGTCGAGGAGGACATTGCAAATTTAGCTCGCCCAAAATTGAGGGAAGCCCGAGTCCAAAGTCTAAAAATACAGACGGGATTGTTTTCTGTGCACAAAATCATACACTTCCCCAAATGTCTTCTGTCCTTCCTCTGTACGCCTGGCATAGCAAAGGTCTAATTCAGCCTATCACGACCCAAATAAATTACACCTGAGTAAACGCCCAGTGTCAGGAGGGGAGAAGAGAAACCACAAAAAAGAGAGACAGCAAACTTGACTGTAAAACATGTCAGTAACAGAGACACTAAAATGTCCTTAAACTGGTAATCTACTAGCGAGATGACACGCATGTTGGATGACGGAGTGAGTCAACTGAGCAGATTCTCCCCAGGAGGTGGAGAGAGAAAAGATGCTCAGACCACACATTTATGCTATCCGTCCATTTCCTGTCTGTACTTCCCACGTTATATGGAGACGACTGTGAAGTCCGTGCAGTGTGCATGGCAACGAGTCCAGCTCAGGCTTGTGTCTACATGGGAAAGTCACACAAGAAGTATGGGTAAACAGATCAGGTGGAGAGGGGCCTCAGACTTCCAGTCTCTGGGCTGTTTCCAGGACTTCTCTGCGCCTGATGATAATGTGAATCAGCCTGGATGGAGCCACAGCAGGAACACACAAACTCTTCACTCCTCCTCCTCCTCCTCTGTGCAGCCAGTGAAGGGGGACACATGCCTGCATACCAGACACCACGGCTGATCTGTGGAAAAGAGACAGAGGCAGATTAATGTTTAGGTCCTGTGACCACATGACCAGAGGGGGCGGCCAGGACATTCTCAGGGAGCGGGGAGGAATGTGGAGACTTCGCTCCTCCGGGCCACACATCAGCTTATCACCATGCCATTTTATCAGGCTTACCCACATAGCGTTAATAATGCCTGAGGACCGAGCGTTATTTAACCAAAGTCCTCCCGGCATGTGGGATTAAGCTGCTCGAGCCATTTATGTCGCTAGGTAATAAAATATCCGAGGGTGGCAGCAGAGAAGACCCCCACGCTGTAAAAATAAGCTCCTTTAGACTCAGATAAAACACATATTCTAAACCCATCTGCTTTATCTGGATATAATTCATACCATAAGAGGCTTTTCATATGGTTCAAATTCCTGAATGTGTTAAGTGCCATTTTTACAGCAAACACTGTGAATCTCTAATCTTCACATTTCTCTGCAACCTCAGATTCTTCAGTATCTAATTTTCCTCCCTTGCTGTTATAAAGGAAGGCTCCACTGGGTATCTGCAGAGTTGGAGAGAAACCCGAACATGATGTTTACGTCTGATTTGCATATTTTTGATGATAATTTGATGCTGCCAGAGGAGGATGTAGGATGTGTGTGTGTGTGTGTGTGCACTCTCTATTCTAGGAGAAAGAGCTGACAGTTACAGGCTGGCTCTGCTGGGGGCTTGTTTGGATAACCTAATGAGTTCTCATTTCCATGGCCGACACAGCCGGCTGATACTACAGAAGCCTCCACTGATCCACACGCATCTGTTAATGTTATGAATACATCGCCTGAAGCATAACAGTAGGACACTACTGACAGACTACTGACAGGTAAAAGGAGGTTACAGACAAGCTTCAGAGTAAGTATCTGTTTGAACATTTTCAACCCTCTGGAAGGTGGATGCTGTGCAAACTGAAGGGTTTTGTAATAAACCTGAATGCTAGCGTACATGACAGAAAAAAAAAAAGTTCCTCATTTCCCCGTCAGCTGAATGGTTTCATGGCACAAACCAGCGACAGGGCTGGGTATCATTAATGTGTTTTATTTCTAGGGTCAATGCAATTAACAAGTTTTGGTACCAATATGGTACCAATACCAGCATGTTTGGGGAATTTGCTGCCTTGCAGAGCGCTCGATAAGAAGATTGAAACCATTTGAATATTTCTCAGCTAAAATATGAAGCCACAGCCAGCAGCCGGTTAGCTTAGCTTAGCACAATGACTGGAAATAGTGGCAAACGGCTACGATAGCTCTGTTTAAAGTAGAGATGCGCGATATCCAACAGCCAACATTTCCAAAGTAATTCAGGCGGATTACCAATACCGACACGGACGTGTGCACATATTTTTTCCACCTAATTGCAGAGAACATCTACTTGCTCCTCTGATGGAATTAACATATTATTATGCCTCTCTTATTGACAGAAATGTTACTTTTGGGACTGTGCTAATATTTCATTTAAAAGGCCTCTTTTAGCCAATACCGATGATGTGTAGATATATTTTCCAAAGCTAACAACGTCTGCGTCCAGCACTTCTAAAGCTCACTAATAAACATGTTATACCTAGTTTTTTAATCCTTAAAAATGTATGTGTATAAAGGACAAGGTGTGTTTTTAGGGGAGGTGATGTGCATGAGGATATTTCTAGTAGTCTCCAGGAAATCTCAACAAGAAACCACAGTACTCGATGTTAAATGTTGTATAAACACAAGCAGCTGCACGAGAGTTAAATCAGGACCCAATTGATCACACAAAAAGTAAACAAGATTACAAATCTGGCCAGACATTTGGTGCCAACTTTCAGGACTTGGTGCTGGAGACACACTTCTGTTGGCACTAAAAAAAGCCCTCAAGTTCAATACGAGGCCCTGAAACCAACCATTAACAGTACGTTTGCTTCAACACAAACTAAACTCACCCTCCCTGGCAGCACTTACTGTATCACAAAAAACTGCAGGCCTGATGGAAGTTTCCACTGCTGCTCTCTCTCTGTACATGTGCAAAGGTCACTGCCTGCGCATCTTTACTTCCACTGCTGCTGCTGCTGGTCTAATCTCTCTGAAGTGCAGATGATGAAGAGCATGCCTCTGAGTCTTAAATACTCTGCAGCTCTGCTCCAACTATGACAATATCAGTGTTTCATAAGCGTCTCAGCTTTATATTTAGTCGCCTATCTCCATGTGCTGCAAAGAGAGCGTGCTTTCACATGTTGCATTTGTGTCAACCACCTCCAGAAGGTTCACTGTGTATTAGAGGTCAAATTGTATTAGAGCTGCAATGATTAGTCAAATTGTATGCCATAGCGATACAGCCACAAAGGTTATGCGTCAGTCATGATCAGCCCGCCATCAAAGAAACAACATTATCAAGGGTCCTGCTGTCAACAGAGACGAGCTCCAGACTGTCTCACGGCCCTGTCATTATTACCTGTCAGGTCAAGGTCAAGTATACATAAACGCTGAGCTGTAGCAGCCACACTTTTTACTTCTTACCTAAACCACAGTTGTTTATATGGAAAAACTCTTGCATGACTTGCATTAAAACTTCCTGTTTCACACTGTAGCTGAACCTAAACAACAAAATCGACCTTCACAAATCCGACTTCCATCGGCCCCACGGGGAGTAAGATGTCTTAAGTGCGGGATGCCAACAGGTGGCGGGGTTAATAAGTGTAACCCAGATGCCCTGTGTGTGCTGCTGCTGCTGTAAGGGATGGAGGGTGTCCCATGTGTCCTTCAGCAGACCAAACAGATGGGCTGCAACTATATGAAGTGATTGAACCTAGCACTCCGAGGTCTAATGTCTCTCAGTCTCTCTCCTTTATGTGGGAAAAACGCCTGAGTTTAACAAAAGAAATGATGTCCAAATCTTAAAATTCAACGGTAGCTGAAGCAGCACAAATGAGCGACACCTGCATCATCTAATCATTTCCATCATTTTTTTAGCTTTATTGCACCTTGGACTCCATCTGCGTCTTCCAGAGGCCAAATTACCCACGATGCTTCACACCAAAGCCGAGTCCTGTTTCTTTATCACTCCCTTGTGTGTGACGAAGCCTGTGCCGTGCTTACTAATGACCACCAAGAATCTCACTGTATTGACTAACGTATGAATCACAGTCACTTCATTTACATGAGTTTGCATTGTTTTCAGGGACGGATAAAGGACTCTGGGGTGAGCTCAGAGACACGAGTATCCTGGTACAGCTGCAGAGTAAATTGAGGCACGTCTTGATGAATCCAAGACTAGAACAAAGAGCGTCTCTGTGACTGAATACGCACCACTTCAGTGCTACTTCAGAGGCGCAATTATTACGTAATTCAGATTAATTACCAGGCAGACACTCCGTGCCATCCCAGCTGGCTTTCGGAGGAGGCCCCTGTAACTGTATGACGGCTCGTCTCTTTTTGAGGGCGTAATCAAATTAGTCTGGGTGATTATTCTGCCATTTTAAAGCATCTTTCCCTTTTTCCTTTTTGTTACTCGCAGCACGGAGAAAAGACCAATAAAAACTCCATTAGGTTTATGCAAATTTAAGCGGCCGTGCCGAGGACTGTAATGTGGCAAATTGATTACTCAAGGGACTGGAGACGAAGTGTGTGTGCGCACGTGCTAACTCTAACTGTCTATGTGCATGTCTGAGGGAAAGAGGGGAAGTGAGTGTGTGTGTGTGTGTGTGGGGGGGGGTACTGTTGTACACAGATGCCACAATAAAAGCCTCATTCAGCTTGTGTTCCTGGTGGCCCTCACAGCGAGGCATTAATAAAACATTAGTATTGAGTGACTGGGGCCTCTGCACTCCTCCTCCCTGATCCCACTGTGACCTTTCCATTTTACAGCAGCTGTCTGGGGATGCAGAGAGCCCACCGAGGACTCCCACCATGGCCCCTGACCCCTCCAGGTGTACCCTATCACAGGGAGCCGTGCCCACCTAACGAGGGCTTCAGTTGAGGCCGTTAAATAAAAGAGAATGGTGCTTATGTCTGTGATTTTTTTGGAGGGGAGAGGAGTGGAGAAGAAGAAGGGGGGTTGAGAAAACAAGGGCTCAGGCATATATAACAGTCATGTCCAGGGCCGTTATAGTTCAGCGGTTTAAAGGAGAGACTGTCTTGAACTTTATGCAGGGATCTCCAGTTACATCCTGTCTGCCTGTAGTCTGGTACCAACATCTGACCAGATTACACCATGATGCTATTCTGCTTACTATCTCCAAAACACACACATTGAAGGCTTAAGACTGCCTGTACAAGCAACTGTCAAGATATCACAGTTAAATCTGTATTTAGGTCTTTGTCCTTTAATCCTAAAAAAAAGTTATTTACTTCTCCCGCCTGGACCATAACAAATGCGAGCAATTATGCTTTAAGGCGTACAAATACTTTTCCATCAACAGTGGGTTCTGGCTTGGCTCTGGCGTGTGTGGTTAGTCACATCTGGTGGAAGTGTGCAGGGCTACAAACTACTGTAGGTGGTGACAAAAAGAGCAGAGAGGCTGGTAATCCCATACAAGCCACGCAAACTGAAAAAAGGCCTCCACTGCAAGGTGACATAAACAAATCTTTACTAATATGAACGCAGGCCACACCTTCATTCCTCCCAAATTAGAATGAGGATGGCTGGCTTTTTAAAAGGACAGGCAATGCCAGCAATGCAACTGCCTCTGTGTGTGTGTGTGTGTGTGTGTGTGTGTGTGTGTGTGTGACAGAGTAGTAGTAGTACGAGTGGTTTCACAACTGCAAAAAAAACCAAAAAAAAAAACCCTCACAACACTACTAGTGAATACTTGAACAGCTGACTGGCGGTTTTCGGCCTCATGGTGAACATGAAAGGAACACACACACTAGCACACACACAATTATTTTTCTCTCTGACCCCAGCTGAAAGTTGACAACCTCAGGAGCACAGTATTTTTAGGCAGGCGTTAGTCTCGGCTGCCAAACGGCTCAAAATATAGCTTTGCTTCTCCCGGTCTTACTCTCCACTTCATCTCCCTATGTGTGTGTGTATGTGTGTGTGTGTGTGTGTGTGTGTGTGTGTGTGTCCTGCTTTCCCGTCATTTTGTTTTTCCCTGATTCTTTCACATCCCCTCTCAAGCCCCCCTCTTGTCTCGGGTCAGAGAGCGGGCCAGCGTCAGGCAAGGACGCCTGCTTAACAAGCTGGAAATCGGAGCTTTTTCCATGTCTGCTGTAATTAAACATAAAGGCAGTCGGCAGCGGGATGGTAGCTGCCGTAACTGAAAGAGTTCATAAGGATGCGGCGCCTTGATCTTTCATAGCCAGCCTGTCTGTCTCCATCCCGGGCCAGAAAACCTAGGCTACCATGGAGACAGCGGTCCATACCGGCAGCCTCATAATGCTAAGCCCCCAGCTCCATTATATCCAGCTGTTTACTGTACACACAAGTCACACATAAGCCCTCTGTTTCTCACTTTGCTTCCGCTCAGCTTTACTTTCAAAGTACCTGGCAGCATAAAAGGAGCTTGTTTGGAACAGCCCTTCCATACTCCTGACAGAAAGGAGACGTTTTGCAGAGAGGGGAGTGTGATTTATCCAAAGTTCTGTCACAGAAACTGAACAATCTAGTACCCTCAAAAAAGCATGGAGCAAGAAAGACACTATGTATTTCAGTATTCTTATTTACATAAGTGACATTTCCTGGTAACAACAAGAAAAAAGCTTTAAACTTGATTAATAACTGTTTAAGGGGGACTGAAAAGATGCAAACAACATACTTTACCAGTTGAATTTGGAAATGTTCCTAGTGAGAGCTTGAAGATTGATAGTTTAGCTTAGCATAAAGACTACAAATAATAAATAAATAATTAAAAAAGACTGGAAGAAAAACAAGACCAGAAACAACTAGACTGATGTTTTTTTTCCCCTGTTCGGACAGAACCAAGTTAACCGTTTCCAGTCTTTGTGCTAAGCTAAGATAACTACCTCTCGCTACCTCTCGTCAAGAAAGTGAACACGTGTAAATACACAAAGTCAAATACTGCTTTCAACTGTGAATAGCCTACCCATTTTCCTAGATTGACAGCCTTGTGCTTTAAGGCAAACAGTTAAACGTACAGGCCAAAATGCGACATCAGGACAGACATGTGATATGTGAAAGCTCATTGAGTGTCGCCGAAAAATAAAATTGCATTGCTCCAATAAAGATAAAACCACAAACCCAACAATAAAAAGATGCAGCAGAGTCTGGGCTTTTTTAAATGCAAATTCAATGACTGCTGCTGCAGCAGCAAGGAGCCGTTTCCCATCGATTGCATCAGTGCTGAAATAAGATCACAGGACGAGCCTCGCATCATGAAACTTCAAACTGGCTCTACTTCATGTAAACATCACAGTTTCATCTACTTGCCCCTCCATCCCTCCTTCAGGAAAAATGTATCATCTCTTAACTCACACGAAGCTTGTTTTCACGAACAGCCACCTGTCCTTTCTTCAGGCAGATTAGATAATGCTTCACTGATATGGTTTGTTACATTTCAATCAATCATATTTTCATACCCTTGAGATGTATTCCACCCCGTGTCCCCTCCTGAATTCTTGATAAGATTACTGATCTGATTTTCCTACTTTGAGCAGAGCTGAACGCCCTGACTTCTGTCAGCACATACCTTACAGAAGCAGGTTTTAATTATCTTCTCACACTCTTAGAAAGGATGCTACATTATGGATAATGCATTAAATTTACAAAGGAAAAAAAACATGAGGGCTTGTATGCTTGTCACGATAACCACTTTTTCTGGATGATAGATTGTCCCAGAAAAAATTCCAATTAACAATTTCAGGACCACTGATATAAGCATACTATGCATCATAATCTAAGTTTATCCTTTCAAAGAGCAATGAACTTTTAATTTTTTGGGAATATTTGGAAATTGGAATGTGAAAAAAAATTTCATTGTCAAATACACACTCAAACAAATTGAGGGTAGCATATCACTGGATTAGCTGCTAGGTGCTGCTAACTGTTTAGCCGTGCAGCTACCAAACTCTTAGTTCTTCACATTCTGTTAATTATTTCAGTTGGCGTTACGTATTGCACATTTAAAATAAAAAACATAAAAGTATTACACTTAAATAAATAGAAAACATTTGGCACAGGGGTATTAAGAGTCATTCATTCCTTAACAGGCAATATAATGCCAATCCAGGTTCTGCTACTTTTTGTTGAGTCATGTCCAAATATTAAATAGTTGATAAGAACTTACAGTAAGTGATGTGTCACACATACATACGCTAATAACCAGGTATGTTTTGGTTTTTATCTTCGAGATGACCTAAAGATCCTTGGGCTCCTCTGGCTCCAAGCCATCCACGTGTTACATCACCTTTTATAACTTCCAACTGTTCTGAGGTACTGACTCATAACAGGCAGCCAGTTAGCAACCTGGGCTGTCCTGCTGTGCACCCAGGCAACTTGCCTTCCTGGTGTTACAAGCACAGACCTGATCCCTGCCTCTCTACCTCGCTCCTGTCACTGACAGAGGTCCTGTGTTGTAGCTTTCGCTCTGTAATTACCAGCACCGCTGACATTCCTCCTGCTCTCTAAACCCGGTCTGCACCATGTTTATCCAACACCCAGCCGTCACAGCAGCTAGATAAAGTGTAACTGTAACCATTGGCAACCCTGAAAACAGTGAGGGGCTTTTAAACTGGCCTCATCCGGCTAAAACTGACATTAGCCTGTTGAGTAACAATCCTGTTAGATATTTTTGCCTCCATAAAGTGAGTTCCCACATATTATGTGACAATACGAGGGACACTATGAATAGCACATATAATTGACATGTTGTTTGTTTGTGTCAGCTAAAGGAAACTACAATTACTCACCGTAGAAACCTCAAAGAGTCAGTGCGTCTCCTTCTATGCTGGGAGGTACTTCCACGTGCTGACGAAGGCAGTGGGAATGAGCGAGTAGGGCACACTGGTCACGCTGTCCCAAGAGTCTGATGATGGATCGTAACAGTCTAGTGTCTTACACCTCTGAGCCCCAAAGTACCCTCCGACCACATATAGTCTGTTTCCTGACGCCACAGCATGGCAGCTGATCCGTTTGGCTGTCACGTCGCCAAACTTTGACCACTGGTACGTCTCGCTATTGAACCGGTAAGCAGAGCTGGCAGAGAATTCTGTGTCGCCTCCGATCACCACAACATGGTTGCCGACAACAGCCGCTGCAGTGTAGCGCCACAGCTGCGGACAGGCTGCAGGCACAGACCAACGGTTCTGGCACGGGTCGAAGCACTGCACCTTGGGGTATTTGTCTCTGTTTACACTGGTGCCCCCAAAGGCAAAGAGTTTGTTTTTGGCACCGACGACAGCAGCGTTGCTCACCCCTTCTCTGAGCGGAGCCACCAAGGTCCATTTATTGGTCTGAGGGTCGTACTGCTCCACCTGTTTGAGAGACACAGACGGAGATGCAGGGAAGGATCCTGCAAGAGAAGTGTGTCCTCCCACGACAAATAGTTGGTGGTCGAGCTCCGCAGAGCCGTGTCCAAATCTGGCCACCATCATCGGTGCAGCTTTGGACCACTCATCGTGTAATGTGTCGTAGACCCAGACGTCTTTGGAGGCCCCGTTTTCAGAGCCACGCCCTCCAGTAACATAAACCTGAAACAATGGAAGAAAAGCATTTTTTAGTACATCTCCACATTATATTAAAAATGCACATATTCAAAAACAGATCACATACACACCTTGCAGCCAATAGCACAGGCGCTGCACTCTTTCCTGGGGCTGGGGATGTCTGTTTTGGGGGTGATCTCCTTGGTCTTGTTGTCGATCATGTAGACTTTATCACACATGAACGTCTGTCCTCCCAGCAGCAGCAGGGCCTGGCTAACTTTCCTCGGCCGGGCACAGAACCCTGTCACAATACCGTCATTCTGGAGGATCCTCATTTTGCACCGTACGGCATCTTCGACGATCTCCCGACCCACCTTGTGACACATCACCAGCTCCTCTGAAGCAACGTTCTTCAGCAGGTACGTTTCAGGGAGCAGCGCCAGGCGGACACAGCGCAGCAGCTCGGGCAGCTCGCTGTGCCTGCGCTCCATGTCGGCCTTCACCCAGTCGATGACAGCCTCATACACCAGGCTCTCATCCTCCACCTCCAGCTCTTCACTGAGGATCAGCTCCTTGAATTTTTCTCTAGGGAGGCTGAGGAAGTCCTCTGTCTTGAAGAGAGTAGCAAAGTTAGCCAGGCACATCCTCCATGACAGCTCGTACAGTCTCTGGCACTGGTGGGCGTCCGACAGCAACATCATCCCCAGACAGTTTGACTGGTGGAGGTTCTTTTCGAGAAACTCCGCCGCAGCGTCCCTGATGTCGTGAAACTGAAGCATGTCGCCAGCTTCCAGGAGCGATTCTGCGTTTTCCTCGTTGATGATGACTCGGGCAGAGTAGGCGTAGTCAAGCAAGAGCTCCAGCACCTCTGGGTGGAGGGAGTCGTGGAAGTTGACGTCAGCATCCCGACTCTCCCTGAGCCCGCTGCTGAACATGGCCTCAAAGTATCTGCTGCAGGAGGCCAGGACGGCGCGGTGGCAGGGGAAGGATCGGTTTCCGGCCTTCAGGACAACATCTGTGAAGACCTTCCGTTTGCGTAACAGGTTGAGCTGAGTCAACAGACTGTCGGCGTGGGACGTCTTGTGGAAGAGATGGATATTCATGGAGCCGGAACTGGAGCGAGACTTTCTGTTTTCGTGGTTACTGACAGACATCTTGACTTGGACCTGGAGAAGAAAATATAGGATAAAGAAAATATAAAGACAAATTGCAAGAGCTGCTTGTTTGCATTTGTTTTATTGAACCATTTATAGCAGTTGGACAGGAGGAGGAGATTTTATGGCCATGCAAACTCCTTTTGATGTGAACCCTACCATAAACACTCCTCCCATTTTATGATTAAACAAAACTCACTGTGTCAACAGCTGAAGTACGGGCTGTGTGCTCGGCTACAGCGGAAATGAACTTTAGACTGGGACTTTAGAGATGAAAGGATATCAGATAAGGAGCACTCCCACACAGAAGACCAGTGTGTGGTTTGAAATTCGAAAACTATGACTAGGAATAAGCAACATTAACTGGCCTTTAAAGCGAAGAAACACCTTGGTGTGTTGTCCTATAGCACATCTTTCCACCCCTATAAACATGTCAGTCCTGTGAGTCACCTCCAACCAGCGCTGGAGCCAACAGCCTCCTGCCAGCTCATTCTGCTCCTCTGCAGGCTCACATGCAAGATGGTGCCAAAGGCAAAGCTTTCAAGCCCACATAAGATGTGACACCTCAGACCAGCTCCTTAAGGATTAAATTATGTAACCGCTGTGCAACAGATGAAACCCCAATCTTCCTTTTGATCATCTCTTGTGGATTCAGACAGATCTGCTGCCTGTTTATGCAGAATTTCAAAATAAAAGTAGCTTAACTGGATGTCTATCAAATATAATTGTATAATAACTAAACAACATTAGAATGTTTACTTCATTATGAAATTACTGTAATAACCAAGTACGGCACTATATATTTTTTTTAAAAAAAAGGAAAGAAATAAAAGACTATCCACAACTTGAAAACGACCAAATAAATATCTTCCGCTTAAAAGGCTCCATTGTTTCAAAGCAGATAAATTTAAATCGGCTATTCAAGCCCTCTCAAAGGGCTCCGGTGGACTTCCGTGGAGGGACTCAGCGTGAAATCCAATTCGTTTTGTGCAGTAAATGTGAAACTACGGTCAGCACTTCAGCATGCGCTCAACTTTCCTCCAGAGTTAGCAGCCTGCAAACATCCAGCCTGCTACGACCGACACAGCACCGAAGGAGCCCGTGTTACCGCCTGGAGCCAAACTGCTCACATTTCGGAAGTTGGAGGAACGTCAAGCAAGCACGTATCTTGATAATCGATACTTTTAAGCCGGCTAATGTGGCTAATTCTTACCTCAACAGGCGCAGAGCTGATCCGGATTCCTTTATCTCGGCTACAACTTGTTCCGTCGTTGATTTGTTTGAAGTTGCGGCACAATTTAAACAAATCCACCTCCCAAAATCGACACTGTACCGTCTCCTAAGCTGTTCAGAAACGGTTGAGCCATCTGTCTCCGTCGCGAGCTTCGAGGTTAAACGCGTAAAAACAACGAAATAAAGTTAGTTAGTGTCCGTTTTTTGTTCTCGGGGAGCCACGCAGCCTGCGGGAGAGCGACGAGCAGAGCGGAGATAAAGAGCAGAGGCAGCCAGTAGTGTTCACACTGGCTCCGCCCACTCCTCCTGCTCTCGTCCAATCAGCTCCAAGACCGCGGAGAACACTTCCTGTATGCCGCAGCCAACTTCACAGTCCATGCATATCATTATTGTAACGTATCAGAGCCAGAGAGAGCACAAAGACACCTGTCTGTGTGCTGATAGCTACCAGTGGTGGACTGCACAAGTACATTTCATTATACTTAACTTATAATAATAATAATAATAATAATAATAATAATAATAATAATAATAATAATAATAATAAAATACGTTATTTATATAGCACCTAAACAGAAAGTACAAAGTTCTTTGACAATCAAGCAAAAGCAGGAAACTTAGGAAGACAATATTACAGAATAAACACTCAGCAGTCAAGCCAAACACAAGGAAGCGTGAGTTAAAACACAAACGCACAACATAAAAATGTAAAAACACAAAAAGTCAATATGAGTCATTACGAGTAAAAGGAATAAAAGTGATGAAACAGGCAAATCACAGAAAAAGAAGAAGAGAAAAAGAAAAGGTAATGCAAAAATAGAAATAAATAACAATAAAACATAAAAACAATTAAGGACGAAAAGAAGACACATTTATGTATTATACTGTAGTTCAGGCCATAAGACTCCTCAGCAAATATCACAATCCAACTATCAGTGCAATATCTGAAAAATGATTGTACACCATGCACCTTACTGCCACCATCGCTGCTGCACCTTCAGTCAATCAGTCGGTACACTTGATCACTTTTATTGCTGATTTATGGCGTTTTGCTTTATTTTACACTTATTTTGCTTTATTATTTTTATTATTATTATTATTATTATTATTATTACACACATTATATTTACTAATTACTATTCACCATATCTGTAGTGAAGTCTTAAAGCAAAAGATTTGCAGAGAATTTCCATTTTCAGCTTCTGTTCTAGTTACTTCACAGATTTGGATTGCTAATTAATTACTAAAAGCAAAAATAAAAATGAACAATGATAACATATCATTATAGATTACGCTACCCAGCAGTATGTAAATTAAATTAAAATGACTTCCACTTTTACCAGCTGAAACATTAAACTGATGTACACATTAATGCATCAGTAATTACCATCCAATTAATAGTTTACCTGTTAAAAAAATGTATCCAAGTGATATACTACTGAAGAAATATAGCTTGATTACCTTCTCGTTAATTTTGTATAACCTCAACACCAAATAAATAAAGACAAGAGAAAATAAATATTAATAAAATGACCTCTGTTTAATCTTAATACACAAGTACACACTTGTATACTAGAGTGATGTGTGAGTGTTGTCATGTATGCGCATGTGCATGGTTACAGACTAGTATATCATTCTTTATTTAAAATTTTTAATCCTGTTAGTACTTCCCTTTTCACAAAATGTATCCGTAATCTAATTACATATTTTTTTCCTGTAACTTATATAGAATGAAGGTACAATTTTTGTATCCTAACTACGTAATCCCATTACCTGTATTCCATAACTTCCCAAGCCTGCCAATAAAATAATATATGTTACCTTAGTTACTGTACACATTACATTTTCTTTGTGTTATTTTTACTACTTTAGTTTGCTCTCCTGATTGTGTCGCTAATTAAGATGAACTGTGGTAAATCATGTATTTTTCAGTAGGAATCATTCAACAATAGTTTTGGACATGCAGAATTGAGTTACTGTTGAGTACAATCATCATTTCATGATCATTTACTGCACTTTAACTTTTGTTATTTGCATACTCACATGTATAACATTTAAATTGCATTCCATGTCACCTTGCCTAAGAATGAACAGTAGTTCCTACCTGCCATTGTTTAAGGAGGGACAGGTATGATTGAAACAGAGGTAGAGTAACTTGTGCAAAGAGGAAGTAGTGTTGTGAGGGGTGGGGGAGAGGGAAGTTGGGCGCACACTGTCCAGTCCTGATTAAAAGAAGATTAAAGAAAAGTAAACAAAGACTAATTGTAGCCTGCTTACTGCTCACAGCCTAGAGGGACCGGAGATCACTACCAAACCAAAAAAACAGGCTCACGCTACATATATATTATTCTGGAATGGCCCATTCTGCATAATGAGTACTTTTACTTCTTCTACTTCAGTAAAAAGATCTGAGTACTTCTTCCACTACTACCAAAGACAAAGCAGGTTTAATTGCACATTTCAACATCAAGGCAATTGATCTGTATGGTCTGAAGGCAAAAGTGATCTGTATAAGACATGAAAAGTCATTAAGACAGAAAATACACAGTTACACAAAACTACACATATAAAAAAAGATTGGAAAATGTGAAAATAGAATACAACAGGTAGATTAAAGAAGAATATGGTACGTTGAGAGATATGTATAAATTGCCCCAAAGTTTCGTTTAAAGCCTTGGCCAAAGAAATACTTTTAGCTTGCATTTAAAAGAACTGAGAGTTGAAGCAAACTTTGTTCCAAATATGTGGTTTTGTGTCAGAATTATTTTGATTTGGCTGAATTGTATTTATTCAGTCAACAGTAAAGCTTTCTGTAAACTGTTACTGCCAAACATGGAGGTCTGAATGCCATCTCCACACTGCCAGAAATCAAACACTGGGGGAGAAATAGCCTACTGAAGCAATGATTCATCAAATTTAAACACACTGAGTTTAAAAATCAGATTACATAATGTACATGGTTATGAATATAATTAGATAACCCTCTGAAACATGCCTTCATCTACTCGCCAGCTGCACATAAACAACAGTCTGAATGGTCATGTGATGGCAGGTTAAAGTCCTTCTGAGGACCATGAGATCGTTTCTCCAGCTGAATTCTTGGAATTTTCTAAGGGATTTAAGCACTCGTGAGCTATCAAGACAAGAATGAGGTCAGTCAAGAAGCAGCCAAGTCAGCCTGCACATACAAGGAATTTCATGGTGTGTGTGTATGTGTGCACATTTTCTATGTACTCAAGAGTAAAAGATGAAAGTGAGAAGTATCCGAGTACTTTAGAGATCGATGTAGGAGATATAGAGAGCAGATTAAGGAATGAAGTCTCTTCTCTGTGCAGGAGTCTTTGTTGGTACATGTCCCAACGTGTCTGCAGGTGCAATGACATTAATAGCAGCTTGATTCCATTTAGGTGTGCCCTGCTATTGTGCATGCTTTGTCGAGTCATTGTCAATAGTTCCACCTGTGCTTTTCATGCTCTAACAAGTCAAACTGTCTGCTGTGAAAAAGGCCTCATGGAAGCCAGCAGAGGAGACAATTGAACACTGTTTACTTGAAACATTTGCTAATGGATCAGTGATGGTATGAATATTTGAAGTCTCTTTTTTATTCAAACACTAGAGGCTCTTGGGACAATTTCTCCCTCTCAGAACTGGCAGAGACAGTCTGTACACAGAGCTGTGTGATCTCTAACACCTCAAACACCACTACCAGAGCTGATGCCACACTGCTCAGGTTTCCCCCCCTCGCCATCTCTCTCGCTCCCTCTTGCTGTCACTCAACAGCTGCTTTTGAAGATTAAAAGCTGCTGCTGTTTCTGTCTGAGTCTCTGTGAATAGGAGCATATGTGTGTTTGTTTCAGGCAGCTTTCTTTTTACCCACTATTCCCTATTGTTTCCTCACAATACCTCAAGTCACCAAAATCTTGAAAGCCCTAAAATACCCACTAAACATTCCTGTGTAACCTTCAAAGTCTGACCCCATAAACACACTCATTGGTAATTCACAAAACCATTGTTGCCAGTGTCGATTGAAGCCTCCCTCGTAGCTGGCTGCGCCAAATGCTTTCATATACACAAGTGTGCCTAAAGGAGATTACGAATTTAAGAAGATTAGATTAATGAACTCATGATTGTAATCTAGGGTTAATTCATTTTGCTGCACTTTAACACAACCCTCCCTTCCCCCCCATTCAGCCCAGTGGCTTCGAGCCAAACTGGTCGCCGGATTTATGCCTGTGTGTGTGTGTTTGGATGTGCTGTGGGTGCGAGCATTGTGTAACTGGTCATTAATTACTCTTAGGCAGGCACGCCACTAATCAGACCCCCCGCAATTATTCCTCAATGCCCCCAGCATCGCAACAAGCCTCTCACAGACTGCCTGTTTAGATGACAGTAACCGTCACTCCATTGTTGCCTGCAGACTCACTGTACCACATATTTGTTCACTCCAGGCAGGTGGTCTCCTCAGTGAGGTCATCCTGTCTGAAACATAAGGAGAGGGGTCCTCGGAAGGGGTCATCCTCATGCCTACGCCTCAACACCAAACAATGCAGAGGTTCTTAGGACTTTCTATTTATGTCGTTGGCTCCTGCTCTCCACATAGTTACCCAGTTTAATTTTAACGGAAATTGTCACTTATTTTTCCATCTACAGAGGCAGATTGGTAAAACAGCAACAGATAAAGTGAATATGATGATTAAAAACACTCACTGTGGGTGTTTGTTATTCATTTTGTGTTGAATTTCTTGTCCGATACTGCCCACTGTGGAGGATCAGCATGAGATAAAAGCTAGTTATGAAGTTTTGGAAATACATGTACCCCCACCCCCGCCTCCACCCAGTGGTGGAATGTAACTAAATACATTTACTCAAGTACTGTATTACATACAGTAATACAGTACATTTTTAGCTAGTTTATACTTTATGATTGCATAGATACATTGTGTGTACATGCAAGTGCCAATAAAATTAAAGAAACAAAATGAAACAACATATTGAACAACAGCAAAAACATAGTAAGGTGGAAGTCCAGGCTGTGTCTTACTGTTTAGGATGTTAATGGAGGAAGTTTTGATATTAACCCCCCCCCCCCCCCCACGAACAAACCAACAAAACATAAAACAAACACCAAACAAAAGTATGGTTTATCTTGGCATTTTGTATAAATAATGAAAGCAGACATAATAGTTCTAAACTGTCCTCTAAATAAAGGTGTGACATTATATCTACATATAGTATTGAATCTAAAAAGTTAAACTCTACAGATGTGAGCATTAAACTATTAAATAACACATAAAGAAACTACATTTTATTAATAGTTATAGGTTGGCCTATCTGTTGGCAGCATACTTGACAAAAAGTCGAAACTACAGATTTAAACTGATTGATTCAGTGGAGTATATCTCCACCTTGTGGCAAACATGAGTACAAGCACGCACGTGCATTGTTGGAAGGGATTTTTTTTCAATTCGTTACAATAATAACAGCAATGAAACCAAATCGTATCTTCAATAAAGAAAGAAAAGAAAAACTGAAAAAGGAGAAAAAAATAAACAGGAAGGGAAATATTGACATTTACATCAAAAAGAAGATTTCAAGGCATTGTAAATGTTCTTAAAGTGATTATACCAATAGTGTTTTTTACGAGAAGTATCATACGTCTAAAAAAAAAAAGGATGGCGGCTGGTGTATGTGTTGATGACAAACTCTGTGTTTAAAAATATCACGCAGAAAAGGTTTTTGGCAGCGTGTATTTAATATATTTTAACTCGACCTTGTCCACTCCCCGAAAACTACATCTCCCATGTCGGAGTACCCGACACGGAAATGACGTATGCACTCTTCCGCCGCTGTCAAGGGCATCGAAAAGTTGCGTGAGCCGAAGCTAGCCGAAGCTGTTTACACGTGCAGTCAAAGCAGGTCGGTAAAGATAACATTAAGGTCGAGAAATGGACGGGTTCGGTTCAGACTTCTCAGCAGGCGGATCCGGAGGTAAAGTGGACACCGGTACCATCATGGAGCAGGTCAAGGTCCAGATTGCGGTGGCTAATGCACAGGAGCTACTGCAGGTAAATCACTGGACACAGCTGCTAAGCTAGCAGGACTCCCCTGAAACCTAATTCATGGAAGAGTAGGGTCAATAAATATGATTACATATACTGTAGATGGTATGAGCAGCCTGGCGTAATGTTGCATGACGATACTTTTATCTATATGTTACCGTGTTGATAAAATATGACTCAAAGAGCAGTAACGTTAGCTAGTCATTGAAACGCTGTTGATATAATGCAACTTAACGTGAACGTCCAACCAACCTTGACTCTCTGACCACATGTACCTTAAACACAGTAAAGTTTTAGCCGTCGGAGAGTCGTTTAACCTTCATGCTCTGCGGGCAGTGTTGTGAACTTCTGTTGTCATCTGTGTCCAGTAATATATGATAATAAATGAACAATGTCTTCATGTTTCAGAGAATGACAGACAAATGTTTCAAGAAGTGCATAGGTAAACCTGGGAGCACGCTGGACAACTCTGAGCAGGTAGGTGTCGGGCCATAATGTGTTTAAATGTGCTCTTTAGATGCCATAAGGTTAGAGCTGAAACCATTATTAATGATTTTTATATATAAACTGCGTGATTAATATTTCAATTAAAATCCACTGGTTCTTCTAGCCTCTAATGTGAAGATTTGCTGCTTTTCTGTGGTTTTCTGTGATTGTGAACTCTGTCTTTGAATTTTTTGACAACAAGCAGGTTTAATATGAAAACTTAAAGGATGAGTTTACCCATTCAGAAATTATCTACCCACCCTCATCCCGATGGAAAGTTGTGTGAAGTTTAGTAGTCCAAGACCATTTCTGGAGCTTAACAGCAAAACAGCCATGCAGCGTTCACCTAAACAACTTAAGTAGATAGGGACTCGTTTTAAACTCTAAAGAAAACAACCAAAAAACAACATAAAATGGCGCCATATAACACTTCGAGAGCAAACAGTGTTGCAGCCTACTCCTAAACATGCTCGCACACTTCAGACCACTTCAGACAGGCTGTGTGTTAATGATTTTAGCTTAGCAGCTACAGTGTTTCATGGTTTTAAAAAAGGGTGTAAATTACATCTTTTCAAATCAATTTGGGATCTTGGGGCTTCCGGAGACTTCCGGAGATCAGTTGACGTGTATGCAGCCATGTAAAGTTTATTGTCTTTGTTGTTGTTTTTGTAATTTTTAAAACAAGTCCCCATCTACTATAGTTGTTTAGGGGAATGCTGCAGCACTTTCAGCTGTGAAGCTTCAGAAATGTTTGGTGGACTACAAAACCCACTGAGTAGTGGGTAGATGATGACTGTGAACTTATTCTTTAAGTTCTGGGACAGTGTACTTCACATTTTGGCAATTTTTTGATATGAAATAGACCAATGCGGCAGGCTGATTTATAATGAAAATTATCATTAGTTTTGATTTAAGAGACCCTGAATTGCTACAGAATTTCAGAATATTTCTTCAGAGTGTAAATGTCCTTGCTTTTGTCCTCACAGAAATGTATTGCAATGTGCATGGACCGGTATATGGATGCCTGGAACACCGTATCCCGAACATACAACTCCAGATTACAGAGGGAAAGAGCTCGCATGTGAACATCCCTCTCGTCACCCTTCCCTTCCTCAGGCTGCTGCTTACATTGAGGAGGAGCACAGTCTGCCGCTGGAGGCCAGGAGCTGTGCACCAGTGTGTACTGTGGTCCCATAGCAGCAGTACACCATCAACTTCTGTCATAATACCTCACGGACAGGCAAAGAAAGCACAGCCTGTGGACTCTAGCCATAACAATGTCTTCTGTGGACATTTTCATTTTGCTCTGAGGAACAGTTCAGTAACAAAAGTATGATTATTTGTGTTTTTATGTTATAAATAATTAATCATCTGTTTAACCAGTAAACATGCATTGTAAGAAAAGCTGCAATTTGGACCTGTGTGTTGAAAAGACATGAAAGTCAGGAGAATCAGAAACTTTAAATTGCCCGTTGGAGTGAACATAAAAGTGTGAATGTGTTTGTATGGATGTGCTAACCCCTGGTGATCTCTCCAGGGCGTACCCCATGTCTTGTGCAGTGTATGCTGGGATATGTTTCAGCCCCCCTGAACAGCACCTGAGAAAGGCATGCAGAGATTTGGCCATCTCACATTAGTCCACTGTTTTTTGTAATAAGTATAATATTATGTGTTTACTGCAGTGTGGCCGCAGTAAGTACAGACACCTTCCTGCCATCACACTGAGTTTGAATGTGTCTTGTGTTGAAGAGCCTGTATAATTAGCACGCATAATCCCAATAACTGTAGACAGCCACTCAGTCAATACAGTTGCTCCTTAAAGCTGTCAGCATTGTGCTCAGCCTTGTTTCCAATTCTTCTCACTGTGTATGTGCTCAAAGAGAGATGCAAAAGTAGCACAACCGGTGCCCTCAAGGGACAACCCAGACTCTCCATAACATGCTTTTACTCTAAAAGACCTGCTTAAAATCACCTTGAGGAGCAACTTGGTGTTTTCACAGCCGTCAACCTGACATTCACAAGCCTCCAAACAGTCCTATATCAAAGTACGCCTGGAGAACAAAACTGTTTTGTCTGACCTGTTTTCTAGTTGTCACTCTATCTGCAGCCCTCCACAGTAGTGGGCTTGTTTCAGCAGGGTCTGCCTTGCTCTACACGGGGTACTGAACCTCTCTCAGCTTTGTGTGCATGGTTTGTCAAATGTCTGGGAACCACAGTCCTTTTTTTTTTTGGGTAGGAAAGTAAGAGCCAGAAAAGCCTGTGAACATTCTTTGTGGTGTGATTGTGTGCAAATTGAATGATTTTCATGAAAAAATAAATCAATAAATCTTGCCAATCAGGGTTTTTAGTGTATAACTGTCAATGAAACATCACCACAGTTGCCTTTTAATCAAACTCAAGTCCCAATACCACTTTTTCTTTTTTCACACAGAACTACATTTTCCCCAGAAAACCCACCTTTCAGGAAAAATTATTACATTTGCATCTAAGAACAGATACAAAAAGACAAACAAATGTACCCATAAATGCACCTCATATATTCTGAACCCCACACAAAATGAAAACACCATGTACAGTAACTTTCAGACAAATAAATAACTGAAATAAATATGCATGTGCTAGTACGACATCCATAAGCCACAGTTCTTGTTTCTTCAGTAAATTATGAAAGAGGATAGTCCCAGATCAGATGATTGCACAGTATTTTAAACAGCACCCATGACCAGCAGGTCAATACTGTGGAAACTATGTGTGAATGACTTATGAGTCCTTGTACAGTACAGTTTTTCTGGAGAAGATGTGTCAGGAGAATCCATTGTGTCCTGTGTCTGTAGTTTTTTTGTCTAGCTCCTTTTTTGCCTTTTCAGAAAGGCAGGTATGTAGATATCCATTTCCTGATGGACGTCACTTGAGTGTAAACCCCTGGAAAACCAATTCGCCCACATCCATGTCCCCAGCTGGTCACTCCAGCTATAAACCACTGGCCGGAGGGCTGACGGCAGGTCAGCGGCCCCCCAGAGTCTCCCTGGATAGTGGAAAAGAGACATGCTCATTTTCAGGTTTATAATATTATTTTGGGTTACTGCTAGAATAGGTTTACATACACATCAGACAAAAATACACATTTTAGCTCCTGTGTCTTTAAGGCCATATCTCTTGAATACCCAGTCTGCTCTAATTGGTCGGCTCACGTACGCCTGAGCCAGCTCTGCTCACGGTGTTCCCGGTCGCCTCTAACGTGTTTTCTGCTTCTAGTTAGCTTCACTTCTACAGTGAATATTGGCATAAATTATGCAAATGATGACATAGTGTGATGTCACAAGGTCAGGGGATTAAAGGGAGGATTACTGACGATGTGTTTCAGGAGCAGTTTTTTCTGTTGGAGAAAGAAGCTCCCTTTGTCGCGGACTTTGGGCTTTTTAACTTTCAAGACCTTTTCCATGCTCAAGAACTTGTATAAAATTCTGAAGGAAAGTAAATAAAACGAGAAAGCATAATAGGTCTTTAAAATCACCTCAATGCTCTTAGGTCTCCAGTATGTTAAGTAGACTAAAATAATTAAGGATGAGTGATGAAGCAGAAGAGTAAGGTACAAAGAGAATGTCACTTGGATCGCTGCTGAGATGCCAGGTGCTTTGACCGAGACAGGAATGCATGTGGATTTCCTTACATAAGAAGATTACAGAGAGGGAGCAGGTGAGAAGGGGGGCTCTGTATTTGAAGGGAAGAAAGTCTACTCTCTCTCATCAGATAAGCATCTCTCACATAAGTGCTGCAATGTTCCTCAACAAGCAACACTTCTCCATCACGTCTGCACCACAATGAGAATATCTTAATGTTAATCATATGCTTTTACTTTATCCAAACACAAGTCCTAGAAACCTCTGAAGAGTAAAGGCCAACATTTTCGTTGTTGTGACCTGGTTAATCATTCACTGTAAAATCGGAGCCATGGCCCCTCTTCCTCTGCTCTCTCTTATCTTGGTCCGCAATCTTACCGCTCAGATGCTGCCAGCACAGAAGCACCCAGATGTCCCGGCCCATTTCCAAGCTGTGTTAAAAGGTATGTGTCAGGCATAGTCTATACAGTAAAATGTCCTCCTGCAGCTTACCAAACAGGTGTCCCTGCCTCCCTCCATGTAGCCAGCACACATCATACTAGCAGTTAGCACGTCTCCATACGACTGCTGGCAGTCTGCCTGGTCGATGATGTTCACTGCAGCCTTCTGCAGCAGGTTGGTCAATGAACCTGTGCCAGATATCATATTAGTGGGTCTGATTACACATTTTTTCTGCATGAGCTCTACAAACCAATTTCAATTCACATCCATTGTTCTAGCATCAGGAGAGGAGACTAACAACTTTACTTGAGGATTCAAGTAAGACTTTTACTCCTCTAGAAATGTTGTACTTTTAGCACTGCATTTCTATGAAGGTTCCCATTGCCTGAAGCATAGCTTTGAATTTAGGGGACGAATTTTCTTTTCACCAGCATCTCTACAACTAAGACACTTGTTAAAATTCACTATGAATAATGATTTCCAATTGTCAATCCTGCTGTAACATGTTTATATCATTCTGCAATCGTGCAATGCTTTCTAGAAAACACTTTGCCTGATTTCAGTGCGATTTTAATTATCTCACCTCCCTCCCTCATGGATCCCCAGCCTGTGATGTAGCACTCTGCAGTCTTCATGAAACGGTGCACCGGTGAGGGGAGACAGACAGACTGGATGGTGTAGGACATGGGAACTGGGACTGCCAGCTCCAACAGAGCCACGTCGTGGTCCATGCTGGTGCCGTTGAAGGCTGGGTGGATGATGACCCTCTGGATGGGGATGACCAGGGCTCCTACCCCAGAGCGCAGCACAGAACCAAGACTCACAGCCCAGTTAGTGGGGTTTGAGTCACTGGGGGTTATAATGGAAGAGTTATTGTGTGCTGTTTTTAATGTGCCGCTGTGCTGCATCATGTAGTTTCAGTAAGTCTCTATCCAAACACACACAGTACCTTTTGAAGCAGTGTGCTGCTGTGAGTAACCATTTGCTGTGAA
This sequence comes from Pagrus major, assembly GCF_040436345.1. NCBI lineage: Eukaryota > Metazoa > Chordata > Actinopteri > Spariformes > Sparidae > Pagrus > Pagrus major. The sequence continues at coordinate 16,838,731 of NC_133225.1, forward strand.
TGAGAGTGGCGCCACATCGGTGAAGTCTCTGATACTGGAGACTGCCAATCCAAGGCCACTCTCCCCTTCGAGCTGTTACTCCCCCCACGATCCTATGTGAGCCCAGCGCAGGACGTAAACCGCAGTCTGCAACAAAGACACACATCAGAATGATTTCCTTTTAAAACCAGTAAGCGCACCGCTTCACACGTGAACTCACCACAGTTTCTTTCGTCGGCCTGGTTGGGGCAGTCTGGGACTCCGTCACACTCCGGGTTGACCTTGCTGATACAGGTGGTGGTGCTACACTGGAAGGTTCCACTGCAGTTCAATACTGGAAAACATGACAGATCATGTAGAATGAGTGCAAGACTACTAATTGAATTTGTTTCATATTTGTAATGATAGATTTCACTCTATTACCAGGTAGTGCTGGTGCAGACAACACCGTCATGGCAGTGGTCCTGGGTACCGGTGGATGGTTAAAGCTTCCTCCTGTCACAGTAACTGGCACAGTGGGAACATGCAGGGAGTAATCATGGACCAGGCTGGGATCTGTGTGGCTTAGAATCCAGTTGCGGAGCTTGGTGACACGGGAATAAACCCCAGGCCTGTTGATCTGGGCACAGCCTACACCCCAACTCACCACGCCAGCCAGGAAGAACCTGCCTGGGGCCCCCTCACACACCAGAGGCCCCCCAGAGTCACCCTGCAGGGAGAACACGAGACCTCTGTTACACTGATGTAAGATCGGTTTAGAGCTGTATCAGTTGATTGAAAGAAAATTGATTGCAAAATATTTGACAATACATTTCAGATGATTTTATGCGAGATTGTCAAACATTTGCTGCCTTTTTTTTAAAATCATAAATGCCAGTAAATGAAGCATTATTGGACTGTTTGTCCAAAACCCAAGAAAATTGAAGCCACCACCTTGTGCTTTGGGAAATTGTGATCATGATTTTTCCACAATTTATTTGACATTTTATAGACTACAAAAGGAATCAATTAACTGTGAAAACTCGGCAGATGACTTGAAAGTGAAAGTTGTCCTGTGAAAACTTTGTTCGGGCACCAAATTGCAACCAGCTTCAGGGTTGCTGAGCAAAGAATACAGAAATGTATGTCTTGAGATAAATGTCAGAATGCAACATATCAAGTATGAATACTTAGCCATTCAGTGGGTTATATGTTGTGCTGTGTTTACTTTTTCTCACTGTAACATTAACAGAACACATCCTGTTATGCTGCGATGAACATCACAGCAACGGCCTACAGGCCTCTATTTAAAGGGTGGGACCATAGTTAACATACAGTTTTTACCCTACTTATAGTTTCAAGGCAGAAGAAGATGACACAGATCATCAGTGTATGGATGAAAACTTTGCCCCGAGACAAGAACATTTTGTAAGAAAATGTAAGTTGATAGTTTGAGCTATTGTAGCCTCCTTTATGTGCACCAAGTGAAGCAGCACTGACCTGACATGAGTCCACCTTGCCCTGCAGGAATCCAGCACACATCATGTTGTGAGTAACAGCCCCTCTGTACACAGACGATTTGTTGCACACCTTGGAGTCGATGATTTTCACCAGTGCCTTCTGCAGCGAGGGAGGCACCTCAGCTGAGTGACAGAAGAACACAGGACAACTGAATCACTCATACTGATCCTATTTCAACACAGGAAATAGTCCATAATAAAGGTGCACTATGACGAAATTTTTATCAGAAGAGAGAAATCTTCATTGTTTGATTCTCATGCTTAAACAAACTAAATAAACCAAAAATGTCTTCATTTTCATGACTGAATAAACAAACTGACCTTAAAAGGACAACACAATTTCATACTATTTTACTTTGTTCATATCTGGCGGACCCTGCCACCTTTCTAGCTTCAAACAGTGTTCTAGGACTTTTCCTCTGAGGACTAATTTTTTATCCAGTTATGGAAATATTAAATATTTCTGAGTTTGTATTATTACCTTATCAATATTGTAAATATGACCTTGCTTAGTTTCTCAATTTCTTTTCCCAATGTACATACTACATATACATACTTTAAGGCACTACAGGCAAAAACATTGTTTTGAGATTTTGCTTCTGTGTCATGTCTTCTTTCAGACTAGTGGAAAGAAAACATTCGAAGTACGCATGTATGTTTATTTAGTTTAGATTTCTGTTCTGGAAATTTATGAAAATGATCAGTCATTTGATTACATAATGCCTCATTCGTATATTTAAACATACTTTTCAGAAAACTTTCGTGTGTTGCCTTAATAAAAAAAAAAACTTGTGTTATTCTTGTTTATATTTTTGTAAATCTAGAATAACTACATGTGATGTCGGGGGTATAGTAATGTAATCCTGTGATATGAGACTATATGTCATGTGGAACTATTGTAATATAGCTTAATGTTATCTTGTCCTTGCATTACTCTTGATGGATACAATTTTGTCAACTGTCTTATGTTTAATTCCTTGTTTAGTTATCATATCCACACTCTGATTGATTCGTTTCTCAACATTATCTTACAGGAAAATATGTTCTGAAAGCTAAAAGCTGTTCAAATATTGACACACTATTGATGTCATAGTATTGGTTACCAAAAAATAAAAAATCTGTTGCGCTGTTCTCCTGCAGGCAGACTTACGATTTAACATGTGTAGTGCGCCCCACCCTGACACCATACAGCTGTGTCCGGGGGCAAACACATGAGATGTGGAGGGCAGGCAGACAGGCTGGACGTAGGAGCTGAAGGTGAGAGGTGTCTCCAGCTCCAGCACAGTGACATCGTTGTCAGTGGTCATGGGGTTATAGTCTGGAGACACAACCAGCCTCTTGATGTTAATCGTTTTGGACTCGGACTCCTCACCGTTCACCTGCGTGGCTCCGACCAGGGCCGTCCACTCTCTGGGGTCAGTGTCCCTATAAAAAGAAAAGAGATGACAAAACTTTAAAATATACTAGCACATTTATTTAATGATAAGATTTGCTGATTAACTTACAAAAATGAAATAATAAAACTGTCACTGCTTGGGAGATTTATAATGACTCCCAGTGACATGCAAAAGGTTGCTTCCTACCTCTCAAAGCAGTGTGCTGCACTGACCAGCCAGCGTTCGTTGATGATGGAGGCTCCACACGTGTGGCGTCCGTGGAGCCTCAGACTGACCTGCCATGGCAGCTCCCCCTCCCGAGCATCCTCACCACCCACCACCCGAGTCCCCATAGCAGGACGTGTGCCACAGGCTGAGGGGAGAAGATGGATAATGTAAGATGAGGTTTTGTCAGTAACCACACAGTTATGACCTGTTGGTGCCAGTATACTCTGCTGCAGTTTGTGGCAACCAGGCGTGCTTTTGAACAGAAGCAACTGAAAAAGAAAATTGAATGGAAGGCAGTGGAAGTAAATCTGAAGTTGAAGTCATTCACCACAGCGAGCTTCATCAGATCCGTCCGCACAGTCGGGGATGAAGTCACACTCTGGGTTCACTTTGGTGACACATTCTCCGTTATCGCACGTGAAGGTGTTGTCAGGACACCTGGCTGAAGAGCACACATGATAGAAAAACAGCAGGATGAGAGTTACAGAAGAGAGGAAACTCCAGGTAAAACAATGTATACTTACCTAAAAATGTAAAAAGGATAATTTTGCTTTTTTTTTTGCAATTTAACAAATATTACAGAGCTTTAAAGGATATTTTGTCTGTCTTAAAATCATGTGATTCCACTGCGAGAGATGGCGGACAAAATCCACTGTCGTTACCACATTCAGAAATATACTCCAAAGTTCAGCTAACCCTAATAGTAACAGACCTTTTGCAGTCTGAATGAATCAAATCAAGGTTCTTTTGAAGTTTTAGTTCACTTTAGTGCGAAGTGCTCTTCTTGTGTCTATGTTTTCTTCCTGAGCCATTGTGGAGGGACAGTATAGAGGATAGGATACTGAATTTATTTCTCTAACTTAGACCACTCAAGGCTCATATTAACTTAAGATGAACTTTAGGATGCATTTTGGCTGACGCTGATACTGATACATGTATATGCACATGTTTTTCCACCCAATTACAGAGATCATCAAACCTCTCTTAATGAATGGATTAAACACAATATTAGGCCTACTCTTATAGTACATATCATATTGTATATTGCACATAGATACATAGATACATACATAATAAAACTACTTAGTGAAAAGTTATTGTCCTTTGTGCATAATTAGTGTTTATCGGCCGATACTGTTGATGATGTGCCGATATTATTGTGCATTCTTCAGCAGGAACAATTGCAGAGACTAAAAAAATTGATTTGGGTGTACACATATGCTTAAGGATTATTTGCAGATACACTTTAACAACATATTCACTCACCCATCATCTCATCGCCGATCGCATAAAACGACTTCCCGCTGGCTCCTGGGAATGATACAGAAAAACATTAGATCCTGTGAGGACAGTGGAGGCCTTGAGACAAAAGCTTACAGCTGTGGCCTATTTCTTATCACTCTCTCTACACACATCCACTTGCAGGCCCACAGACAGTCAGCTGATGACAGTTTAGTTTCACTACCCAGTAAGACGATAGCGTTGATCTCTCCAAATTCTGGCACCTCCAGCGGTCTGCCGTGCATAGCTGAGCTGAGCCCTGCTCGCAGCACGTCCAGAATAAAGTTGTCTGAATACTGCTGAACCTTGGACACCCTGAAGACCAGTCTGAACGTCGCCATCACGTCACCATTAATGTTACTGGGAAGACAGGAGAACAGAAAATGTTGTTCCTTGCTTGGTGTAAATGATCTACGTCAGTTTAAGCTTTAACTCACCCATAGGCAACAATACTGCAATCAATGTAGTGATGTGATATTGATGAGGCAATGAAGACATTTTTAATCTGAAAGAGAGTGAAAAAATGTACAATATTTAATATTTTGTACAGGAAATATTGTTCGAAACATAGTGAGACTCTGGACTAACCTTGGACTTTAAAACTGATGACAGCACTATGAAGTAACCAGAGTTCTCATCCTGCAGAACAGGATCATACTTCAGACCCTTCAGCTCCACGGTCTCCATGAAATAATGCTGCTCCTGCACCAGGTAGGCTGCCAACCACACACAAAAAACGGTTTCTCCTTACAAATATGCTTCACGAGTTTAGAATACGTGTATAACAGCTAAATACCGTCTCCAGACTCACCAATAACCAGGCCTACAAAGACCCCGATAACGAGGAAGAAGAGGAAGAAGGCTACAAGGGTGCTCCTGTAGCAGGAGGGGTGGGAGGGAGCAGAAGACGCTCCTGAAGAAGACCACGACCCTCCTCCTCCTCCTCCATCCTTCTTCAGCTCCATGTTGGATTCACAGCACCGACCTCACAACTCACATTCCACTGTGGCCAGTATCATAATGCCAGAGAGACAAAATGATCCAGTCCTGGCAGAAATACAGTAATGTGTAATTAATGGTAGGAGTGCCTAGGGGCTGGACATTTACATCCCCTATGTCTGATCTGTAAAACAAGGAATTTAAACGCGTTAAAACAATGCACTTTTAATTTTTTCTTCGCTTTATTTGAGTTTTCAGAGTTGCTGCTACAACATCCTGGGGTTATCCCCAAACCCCCAAGTTTTTACTAAAATAAGAGTATTTCTGTGCTTTGCAACAGACATAACTGATGAATGGGCCAATTAACCTATTAATAAAATGATCAGAGGGCCAGAGTGAAGTTGTTAAAGGGCCACATTTGGCCCACTGGCTGCCAGTCGAATAGGCCTGACCTAAACTATCAGAGGATACTCTTCAATATAACAATGCACTGGATTAGGCTGGACAGCAGAATATCCTGATATTGATAAGAATATATTGTGTATGTAGAACTGGGTGCAAAATCAAATATCACAATATTTCTGACCAAATACGTTGACATTGTTGATATTGTGACAATATTGTAGGGACGACTTTTACAAAAACATTTACACAATTAGATTTCTGATCAATAATCATCAGTAATGTGAGTATAATGAGTAAGTGGGTAAAGACAAGTATTAGAACAAGTAGAAGAGTAGTTCAGAAAATGACTTAATCAGTTTAGTTTGATGCAGCCTTTAAAAGTAGGACAAAATAACAAACATGTCAACAGTCTAAGGTGATATTTAGTCTCATAGCACGATAACGGTATAATATCGATATATTATTCAGCCGTAGACCTCATGACAATATGAAATATGTATTGTGCTCCACTGCTTTGCATGAGGACTTCTATCAGACAAAACTCAAAGCAAAAAAACTGAAAACAAAGATTGTTAACCTTAAAGTAGGTTGGAAAAAGCAGACTTGTTGGAAGGATAACAAAGTGTGTTCATGTCTTCAGGAAGTCGATAAATACTGAATAGTATGTCTTGTTTTCACGCGGTAAATCTGTTCAGCAGAGCTGGCTGCAGGTTGTACGGCTGTGCGTAAAAGAGACCATGGAGGCCATGTTGCCTGGCGATCACAAGTCAGATGTGGGAAAAGGTCAGACTGAAGACTGGTTAACTTCTCTAAAGTTTTACAGGTAATAGGATTTAAAAAAAAGACACTCGGACTCGATGAGGATGTTAATTGTTCGCTGTTACCGTAAATTACGCACAGTGCCTGCAGGCGCATCGGTTTGGAGCATCAGACAATAAAGGCTTTATGTTCTGAAGTAAACTCACTCACCTCTTTCTCCTCTCATTCCTCTGACATTCACGATATCCCGCAGTTCTCACACAGGTAGAGATAGATGGATGGAGGAAGACACGGGACAGGAGCGAGAGGTCCGCTATTTGTTCCACCTGCCGAGGGGCGTGCCCTGTCCGTCCCGCAGGTAACTCACCTGTTCAGTTTACTTTAGGAAGTCGGCTCAGCTTCAAGAAATCCCCGGCCGACCCTCCTCCCATCGATCCTGATCCTCTTGGTTACACCCCGGTGTGCACAGGCATTTCTGCTGTCACCTCGGAGCTCCCATAATCTGCAGGTAAACACGAATCATCAGCTGCTGCTTTACGCAACAAACATCACAGCAAGATGGAGAAAAGTGATGCCAGATGAAAGATCTTCAGCTGAGTTCAGTACTGCCTCTGGCTGCTGTCTGTCTGTGCTCCATTGACACAGTGACTGAGCAGCAGAGGAGGAGCGAAGCCTCCTGAGTTCAGCCTTTTTACTTCTGGCTGCAGGTGCCGGGCTCACAACACCTGGCAAAGCATTGTGGGTGCTTTTACCTGGATTATAGTCTCTTTAATCAGTTAAGGTGCCTTTAGTAACCTACTGCACTTATGTTGAGAGCGAGAGGAAGTGAAGTAGGAGTAGGTAAGTCTTACCTTATGGAGTATGTTATTCACAATTTAAATACAATTTTGGAGCAAAATTCAGGATACACGGGTCACAATACAAATCCCCAAATAACAATCCGTCATTTAAAATGTTGTTGTTTTTTTTAGGTAAAAGCCAACACAGAATCCCTCCTGCCACCCCACCCCCCTCCAAGGAACAATCCTAACAAAGGTAAATCAGTCTACTTACATTATTCCCCCACCCTACTTAAAGTGCTGCCGACTCAACACGGTTATGACCACAAATGTGTCTTTGTCAGTGTGCAGACAGGCTTGAATGGCTTATCTTGAAAAAAAAAAAACACACACACTCCCTTTATTCATTTAAACACTTCCAAAGATCACAATCAAATACTTCCGTTACTGTGTGAAAAAGGGAATTTGAGCTGTAGCCAATCCAAAGACTATGATCATTAAATGGTTAAGAAGCCCATTAAGTGGTCTGAACTAGTTGGCCCGAGGTTATAAAAGATAAACGATATAATATATAATCTTTTATTATTAAAAATAATGTGGGTGTAAAGTTGCTGTAGCCAATATAGAACCTATAAAAAATACCAGTGGACAGACTAATGAAATGGGTTAAATGCCTGTACCACAGTGAAAACAGCAGCTTCATGTTCATTAAATTGCAACTTTTAGGATTCTCCGAGTCACATATTCTCATTCCATACATCCAACATGTACACAACAAGGGAGAACAAAAATGACAACACTCAACATAGGTTTTCATTTTATTTTCTTATCAAAAACAACAAAGAATAGTAAAAAGTTGACTTATTCTGGATAAAAAGAAAACGGTCCTGTTAACACTTCCCAAACTTTTGGGCTCGACAACTCAAATCTTTGCAAACTTGCACATCACAGACAGAAAGAAAAGTGAAGTGCTTTCAAGTGTCCTTATTATGAATTTTAACAACATAAATCTAATTTGTTTTACACAATGTTTTTTTAAAAATTAAAACAAAAAACCCACAAAATATTCAGCTGTGTGCATGGTAATTGTGTGTGTGTGTGACTGTAATTCAGTGTGTGACAGAGTGTGTTAGCCGTCCTGCTGCTGTATGAACGGGTTTGGTATAGCCTCCATGCCGTCCTGAGGACAGATGAGCACTACGGAGGTTCCTCTGCACACCACCAGCCCCAGCTGCCTGGTGTCTTCTGTCAGCTTCAGCTGGTCATCTGGATCTGGGCAGACCAGGATGGACAAGTGTTAAACAAGAACGTGTTTTTATTAAAAGAGATAACCTGTTGAGATTTAACCATCAATAACACTGCGCCGCACGGCTCATGTGTGTGGGTCACCATTTAGTTCAGTCTCTTGCATGCACACACGGAGGACACGATACACACTATTCTCATGTACACGTGGCAGTAAAATCAATGCTAATGTGTTATGAGAAAGGAAATCTTAGCAACACATTTGTTAGTCCTCAAGGATAGAAACAGTGAATTTTTTTGAGTAACAGAATATAAACAAACACAAAAAAACTTGTTTACAAGAAAACTCCACAGGGTTCCTTTAAATTAGATCCTAACAAAGTCAAACACATCTGGTGCTTCACCGTGCGTGTCAAAACAGGGCTTCAAAAGAGAGAATCTGTCTGAGCCACTTCCAGCATCTTCACTATGAAAGACAATGGCATGCACATCCAGTAAATTACACTTAGATTCATTCCATCGCTGGCAGTTCGAAATTTCTGACACAAAGAGTTTCATTTGAATGAATGAATGAATATCTGTCCCAAATATCGGTTTTGAGTTTCCTTGATTTCTAATATTCGGTATCAGCCCTCTAAAAGCCATATCGGTGTTTATAGCACGAAAAGCTTTGAATATTACAAAGGAAGCCCTAAAACTTCATGACGCCTCCTGCGTTAGGGTTAGGGTGGATAACAACAGTTGTAGGCTTCATGGTCCACAAACGGGTGACTTTAGTGGTTGCAAGTGAAATTCTGCAGCTTAAGAGGCATCATCATGTAATAATTTATAAGGGTAGGAAAGGGGAAAGGGTACAAAGAAATAAAATGGGGACACAGACTTTGAAAAAACACCAGGTTACAGACATTGGTTAAGTCTAATGCTGTGTCGGATTGAAGTTTCCTGAGGTTGTCAACATCTCTGCATACAGTTTATATCATTTAACAATGAGCCCACTGGCTTCACGGTGTCACATTGTACATAATGACATTTCCCATGACAATGTTTTTCCGTCACAGTCAGCCCACTCATGAGGGCACATTGGTCCATTTTGACTCATTTTTTTCATTCACGTTTATTCATATTCCTGCCCAGAGTTCATGTGGACGTAACTTACCTCGCATATACTCGATTGTACCGTCCAGCACCAGGTTTAACAGAGGATCAAAACCTTTCAGGACACCGCTGGCTGGAGAGGAAGACACACCATTTGCATTAGTCATGATCAATTCACTGACTCTGAGAGAAACAGTGTTCAAACATGCTTCGTTTCAGACTGGCTAAATTCATTAGCATTAACTTCACTCACCCTCTCGTCCTCCTTGAAACTTCACACGAATCGGCTTGTCGATGTATTTGGACAAGTCGAAGATGCTCTCCTTTTTCTTCTTTTCTTTATCCTGCACAGAGAAAACGGACATTGTTTGTAACCGTTCAAGCTAACCGTACACAAACACTCACATGAATTAGGTTAGCTTAGCCAGGCTAGCCCAGTTAGCACATGTAAGATAACACGCTGCGTTATTTCAGAATAGTTATTTTACATCTCAGGTCCTGTTCGGGAGTAACAATCACTTGCTAAAGATATCCTTGAGAATGTTTATGGGTACAAAGTTAAAAAGATATTTGAATGAAAGCGAAAAGCATACGAACTCACCGCCATGTTAGCTGCGTGACACGGAAGTAAAACTTTGACCTCAGAGACGTTCCACCAATCAAATCGTCGAGCGCCTACAGTGACGTCATCAGTTTGTTTATTAGTTTGTTGACTCTGTTAATTAATTTACTAACCAGAAAAACTAATTAAACCGTTATTTTTTTATTATGAGCTGATGTCAGACATCTATTATAATTAACATCTATTTTTCAAACTGACCTCCTTTTCCTTGTTGTGTTTAGCTGGAGGTCAGCCAAGGGGTAAAATCTATTAATACCACCAGTTGGTATGCTGAAAACCAGAACGAGGACGAGACACTACGCAGAAGGCTGTTTCTTGTGAAATGGCCTGCAGAGCTGACACTGAGCTTAAACCCCAAAGCTTTAAAATCACTGTTGTCTCTGAACAGATACACAACCTTGAGGAGGATGAATCTACTTTACATGTGAAAGACTCTGAACCTGATGCAATCCCTGATGGTACTCTGCAGGTAGAAGGAGAGTTTTTTTATGTCAACCGTCAACGACTGGCCCTGCAGAGTCCCTACTTCAGGGCTCTGTTTTTTGGCTGCGGCATTGAGAGCACCAAAAGGAGAGTTGAGATCAAAGGTGTGGCTGTGAAGCATTTCAGGGTTTTGATGGAATACAGCAGGACGTCCAACCTGGCTCTCGACAGAGAAAATGTTCTGGGGATCCTTGAGACTGCAGACTTTCTACAACTAGAGCGAGCCAGGCTGCTGTGCTGCAAGTTCCTAGAGCGTGAGCTGCACCTTAGTAACTGTCTGGGAATGATGGCCTACGCCTGGCAGCTGGGCTGCACTCAGCTCTACAAGGCAGCCAGACAGGTGGTGCTCTCACACTTCCCTGCTATTGTTGCCGAAGAGGACTTCCTGTCCCTGTCTAAGGAGACCATAGCAGACCTTCTTGCCAGTGATGACCTGGCCATCCATAAAGATGATCAGGCCCTGGAGGCCACCTTGCGCTGGGCGTCATTTGACCCAAAACGAGAAGAACATTTTCTGGAGCTCACTGAGCTGGTGAGGCCTGAGTCGCTCTCTCTACCGTTTATCACAGAACTTTTGACCAGAATGAAAAGCTCTGACCCCAGAGCCAAGCTCATCTGCATGCTGAATGAACATTTCCCGGCAGCTTGGTCCATGGGCAGGTCGATGAGGAGGACCAGAGCCAGAGAGACCCTCTTTGTCCTGGGTGGACCTCACGACCAGGAGCAACAGGCACTTTACCAGTTTCACCCTCCGAGTGGTCGATGGCAGAGCTGTGCACCTCTGCAGAGGAAGAACCTCACACAGTACTCGGTAGCCGCAGTAGGTAATGGTTGAATAATGACAGTGATGATGTGATGAAGAGGAGGATCAGGGTGAAGCTGATGATGAGTCAGGGTCTGCATGTGTATTTATTCTTTATTTGAAGATGTATATTTAAAGGTACGGTGTGCAGGATTTAGGAGGATCTTTTGGTAGAAATTCAATAAAAATATTTATAATGTTTTTGTTAGTGTGTAATCACCTGAAACTAAGAATCTTTGTATTTAATTATCTTAAAATGAGCCTTTTAAATCGGGTCCTCTTCCATTCAGTTTGCCATGCTGCACCACCGTGTTTCTACAGTAGCCCAGAACGGACAAACCAAACACCGACTTTTTTAGCAGCCGCTGTAGGGGCACGTGAGGTGAGGGGTAATTCCTTGGCTGCAATCTGCAACCTCACCACTAAATGCCTCTAAATCCTATACACGGGACCTTTAAATGCCATTTAACACAACATACATATATAGGACATTTGAATAGTCATGCAATTCTGAACATTACGTTGTCTTTCGAAAAAGAATCATCCAAGACGATCTTCTGGCAAATGGTTAAGAAGGCTGTTCGTGCCACTACACGTGGGTCGCTACCCAGCTTGTTTTCAACGTGCATCATCAAAATTTCATCATGAAATAGCCATCTAAATAAAGTCTATTAATCTTTACCCAGAAGAGCGCTTTGGATTTTTCTTTTTTGAACTTTTTAACATTTTGTTCAAGCACTCCAGCTTTTTTCTTTCTGAAGTTGACGTCTTTATTTTCTAATTCTCTCTTCACGTAGGAGACAATGTGGTTGTGACAGGCGGCTACTTCCGGGATGTGCTGTGGTTCAGTGTGGACTGGGTCAGGATATATGAATGTGGGAACCAGCGCTGGGTGGACGGGCCAGCCCTGCAGAAGTCCAGGCACAGCCACTGCTCCATAGGGCTGGACTCGGTGCTGTATGTCCTGGGGGGCAGCATGGATGAAGGGCTCGTAGCTGATGTGGAAAGGCTGGTCCTGGGGTCAGAGGAGGGTTGGGAGGAGGTGAGCTCCATGGATACGGCTGTGGAGAGGGCAGCAACTGCCGCTCTGGGGTCGTATATCTACGTGGCGTGTGGCCTGGATGAAAACGGGGAGGCGTATGGTGGAATTCAGAGGTATATGACGAAGGAGGATCAGTGGGATGTGATCTCCTATTCTCCATTTCCACGGTGAGTGAATATTCACCCTTCTGTCTTTGATTCCTGACATTTTCAAACTGATATTTCAGTGGTATTTGATTGTATTTCTCAGATATGACCTGGTTGCTACAGAGCTCAACGGTGCCCTCTACCTGTTTGGGGGCCAAGCTTTGCGTTTTGACGTGGAGACAGATGAGTGGACCACGCTGGAGGAAGATTGTCTGGATGGGAAGTTCTTCTCTGGCTGCACAACAGTCAGCAGCCAGATATACCTGGTTGGTGAGAGGAAGAGTAACAAAGCATTCCCAAACATGATTCTGATGGACCCTTATATAGACACTTGCATTGAGGTGGATGATGCCATAGCCTGCCCCGTGCCCCTCAGAGGCTGTGTCACCATGAAAAATGTCACGTGATGGTATGTGATGCGCATGAATGAAAATACATTAATCTAGTCTACATCACACTGTTTGGAGTTGTGTATAAGTGTATATTGAAAGTGTCATTCTTGCCTTAAACACTGCTACTTTAAAGCACTGTATTTTATATGTTAACAAGGCACTCCTCAGCCAATGACCTGGGTATATTACACCACAGTCCTCTTAGTTATAGATCAATCAGCGCTGCACTAGCTCCCAAGATTTTCCCTGGACAGCCAGCATACTAATACTGAGATTAGGAAACTACCTTTTAAATTGTACAGAAATTTGCAAGGCTGGACATACTGATCCCTTTTAATCAGTTTAAAGGAAAAGTTTCCCGAAAAAATTAAAATCTAGTCATAGTCATCTACTCACCCACATGTAGGTGCTAAGTAGGGTGAAGTTTCGTTGTCCACAAAACATTGCTGGGGCATCACAGGACAACAGTGTTGCAGTGTTCTCCTAAACAACTGAAGTAGATGGGGACTTGTTTTAAAATATAGAGAAACAACCAAAAAGAAACATAAGATGGTTTAAGTTGTGTTGTTTTTTACATTTTAAAACAAGTCCCCACCTACTTCAGTTGTTAAGGAGAATGCTGGAACACTGTGGACAATGACACTTTGTGGTGTGGTTTGATTATATTGATATGTACGATTTTAATTTGAATGCATCTTTGCTTTTAATGTATTTTTTTGCTTTTACTGTCCTACAGGCACAGAGCACCCATGGAAAATAGAGTAACTGCTTTCATTGGGTCACCCTGTATAAATGATGAATGAATGAATGAATGAATGAAAAAGAGAATTTTCTTTTTGTGTAAGAAGTCATGATTTGTATGAAAAAATGAAAAGCTGTTTCATAAGAAAACTCTCAAATCAACACAAACTCAAGAAAAGTCAAGTCTCTGTTTGAAATGAGACACCAGTGGTAATTTATTCAATATAAGTCTTTTATTAAAACCTTTCAACTGGGCACACAAATCCACAAAACTTTCATGTTTTTCCATCTGTTTTTAATTTAAAAAAGAAGCAGTATTCTAGTGGGGGTCGTGGGAGTGTTATTCAGTGGATCAGCCCTTTTAGTGGTCTATAACTTGAATCCCACTGTGTGCTGTGGGCCCCAGTGCTATTTCCTGTTCAGAGTCAGACACAATCCTGCTTCTACTCCTATCACACTTGTTCTTATATAAAATCTTGTGTATGTATACACAGGAACCACTCATCTTAAAAGGTGCAATATGTGAGAATTGTCCACCTGCTGAATTCATACTCTTAACAGATACTGGCAGCATATCACCGGAGTAACTGCTAAGTGCTGTTAGCTGTAACTTGTTTATACATCCATGACTGCAGCTGCGGTTAGCTTGTAAGCTCAGTTAGCCGTGCATCTAGGTGGACTACCAGGGGAGTGATGGTGTTTACCACGCTAGCACAGGAGCTTTGGACAGCTGGGAGAAAGGGGTTTTCAGGCCTGGGGCTAGCTGGTTAGCATGCTAACTTCAGTAGATATGTCTGCAACACAATACATAGAATTTTTTTTTTTTTTACATTTTGCACCTTTAAAGAGTTACTAAACTGTGAAAATGTAGGTAATGACTAAGTTTACTGTAGTTTTTCACTGTGTTTAAATACATACAATCGAGTCATATCAAAATATTTCATCAACTTTTAAATCTTAACATTTCAGTAAGACTTTAGTTCATCTGGGCCGAAAAGCATTTGACCTTTTCAGACAACTCCACTATGTAAAGTACCTCATATTTCACTAATGCCCATCTGTGTGCATACTTCTCATGGCTTGCCTCCACACTACCAGAACATCAGAACCAGACACAGTAAGACCTGGCCTCAGTAATCCTACTCACACACAGCTTAATATTGAGTGCTCGTCACAGAATAATGTAAAAAAAGAAACAGCAGCCAAGGCACAAAACTAAAGTTCAGTAGAGCAAACCTTAAACAAAACCTCGTTGAGAAATCATGCTGCCGGTCACAATGATATTCAGAGTAGAAACACACACACACGCACACACACACACACACACACGGTTTAGGTCCGTAGTTCTAGGAGCAGTACATTTCTTTGTAAAGGCATCATTCTATCAGACGTGGGGTGTTTGGATTCTCTACATGGACATGACATGTTCTTCTTTGTGCACCAGGGGGCGCCATATCTTTTCTAAAGAGCGAACTCAAACATAACGGACAAAATCAAACCCTATCGCAGAAAAAATATAACTTTATCATCCATAAGGGACCTCTGCAATGGCCTTTCATATTCTGCCACAGATTAAAACAACATAAAAATGACCTGTTGAGTTCATTAAAAGTAGATATATAAAGTGGTTTATCAACATATTTTACTCTATTCAATGTTTTTTATAGACTATGTACAGTGAACCATACCGTGGATACAAAGCTGTGGGAGTGAATTACTTTTAAATTCTAGCTTTAGATTGCTCTGTTTCAATCCTATTAAACCACAGTTTGATTTTGTATAAAATAACATTTAGTTTATCTTGTTGACCAAAGAAAGGATAAATGCATTATAGCATAGTCCAGGTATGTAATCCTTATGTATTTACAAGCAATGTATTATAGTACAATGAAAAGTATTAATACAAAATCTGTAAAACAACACATGTGATTTGTTCCTCAGCCTCCTTGTTGTGCCTCCTTGTTATACATTTACAGTATGCAGGTATGGGTGACAGTATCAATGACATTTCTTCCTAATCTCATACTGAGTGTGCATATTTACAATAATCTGTGCTTCTTCGCCCTTTTTCATCAAGATAAACAGGATGCAGACTTACCCTGATCTTAAATCATCAATGGACCATGTTGGATGTACACAAGCCATATACATTAAACGTCAGAAATTAGTTAATTTCCAACAGGCGTGATGGGAAGTAATTTTTTTTCCAGTGCGGTTTAGTAGATGTGGAAGGAGGCCGCTCAACTATCTGGCTTTGGGCAGTCTGCTGTTTATATTCCTTTGGTTGGTCAGGTTGTTAAGGACACAGTTGTTAGCCAGCGAGGCCAGTTTGGAGTTGATTGCACCCTTTCTTTGCTCCCAGCTGCACTCGTCCCCTTCTTCCTCAGGCTCCTCCTCTTCATCTTCCACCTCACTCTCCACGTCGCTGCGTTCATCACGCTCCACCTGTGAAGAAGAAAACAAAGTTTTTACAAGTTCTTGGTGCAGACGTGACTCTCGTTCCATTTTTCATTTACACTCTTCTCACCTTGCCCATGAACACAAACTTGTAGACCATGCGCAGGATGAGGTAAGCCCAGAAGATGTGCAGAGCTTGCAGCACCAGCAGCAGCGTATTGAAGAAGACATAACCCCAGAAGGGCTTGAAGAATTCTCGAGACACCAGCAGGGTTGAATAGAGCACTCTGTGGAAGCAAACACAGTGAGACCGAGTCAGTTTTTGTATCGTTCCAGCACCAAATCTTCGTCTTCTGGCAGAATCAAGGGACTATAAACCCGCTGTGATGTCAGGTTGGTGGGGGAAAGAGAGAAATCTTAGTACACACAACATTCAAAAAGTGGACTTGTATGATGCAAAATTGAAGTTTGAGTGGAAGCTGACTAGGACACAGACCTGCAAACCAAATATCCGCTGCATAATATCGCCAAAGTTTGAGGCTTTGTGTAATGGACCATATCCACACGGCAGCCACTTTCCTCTGGCATCACGCTCAAGTTGTGAAAACCGAAAAGATGATGGATAGTGAAACTCTGGAGGGACATCAGACCCTTTATCAAAGGTTAACAACATATTTGATAACCCATTAGCTAACGTTAGCATGCAACCACTACCTAGCTAACATTACCGTTTGATAACATACCGTGTTTCACTTCCAGTCATAAATATGAGTGTCCAAGACATGCACGGATATTTAAGAATGAACGTAGACCTTTCTTATATCATATAACACTATGAAACTGTGACATGGTTGAATGCTAACGTTAGCTGTTGTCTAGTTGAAGCTAATGGGTTATCAAATATCTTGTTTTACGTTTGAAAAAATGACCCCAAGTCCCAACAGATTTTCACTCTCCATAGTCTTTTCAGTTGCTGATGAATCAAGAAGCGGTCACATGATAGCAATTTGCAACACTAAGCTTCCCACCCTGACCATGATGTCAGAGGAAAATGGCTGCTGTGTGAATATGATCTAAGTCATTGGTTTGTTTCTGGGAAATGTCAACATCTGGCAATAAAATGTCAATTCCAAACTGGGAGAAAAACATGACGTGTTACCTGCCAGGAAACACCACCAGCCTCGTCACCAGGAAGATCAGAGCGAAGACGACAAACAGCGAGTCACACGTCTTATACCAGCCAGCGTAGTGAAGCATCTTGGCAGACTTTCAGAAGAAAAAGTACCTGTTAGTTATTAATAATCATAAAAAATAGTGACCAAACACCTATACAGCTTGTATCTATGACTCATCTCTACATACAATCCTCAGCTTTATACTGATACAGTCTTTAGATTTATAGTGAATGGCCAAAAAGAGGCATAGTGCTTCCAACTGACTGCAGGAAAGTCTCCCTAACTCTCACCACCCTACCCTCACATTATGCTGCACATTCACTTAATTCGTCCAATTTTTAATTAAAGAAACCCCTTCAATTTTCAATACTTCAAATGCTGTCTCCAGTCATGATTTAAGTAGAAATCCTCGAAACAGTGTTGAAAATTAAAAGGAAATGAAAAACTTCTGTTCCAAAATGGATCTCTATCATCTAAATGACCTGTTCAGGCAATAAAGTTCAGCATAGACTTTCACGGGCAAAAAGCCAATTAGAGTTACAACAATTAATTGAACTGTAAAATTAATCTGCAACTATTTTGATAATTGATTAATCGGAATATTTTTTTAAGAAAAAAAGTCATGATTCTCTGATTCTAGCTTCTTAAACGTGAATATTTTCTGGTTTCATTGTCCCTTAAAGTGCCAGACGACACCCAGTCAAGCCTGAGTTCACGTGACTCGCTCTACATATTGCCTCATCTCTGAGCCAGAACAGCCAGTCTTGATTTTCAGATGTTATCGGTGAAATGTGACACACGGGAAAATCAACCTCATAAAACCGAGGACAATGGGCCCATTGTCTCGCTGAAGAACTTGCTGGTTATCATTTTACAGCCACAAAGGGTATTTTTTTATTTGTACCATTACCCATAATACTTCTCTGTGGACAGCTCAGTTCATGCCAGATGCAGGGTCACAATGTGTTCAAAACAGGAAAACTTCCGCAGAGACAAATAAACAATGGCTGTACTCAAGTCAAGTTCCCTGTGACCTTTGTGCAATATTTTTGGCATTTCAACGCACCTAATTCAACTTTCGATGCATTTGATTGACACATTTTGCATTTCCTCCTTCCCTTTTCTCTAACTACAAGTATATCTTCAGATCTGTGAGATTTTCCTCTTCATTGTGAAAGCCGGCTGGTTTACCTCCAGAAGGACGTCGGAGGAGTCGTGCAGCAGCATCACCAGGGTGCCAACCCTCACAAAGTTGGCACAGTAGGAGAAACCGATTAGGAATATGGTTGCGATGTGATGAATCACCTGCTCCTTGAAATCCTGGAACACACACGCAGACCACACAGTATGAAGAAGCAAAACCGAGACTTCAGCAGCTCTCCGTCTGTGGTCTGGTTCATCACTTGTATTAAAGTAGTGGGACGGCAGATTTACATGATGTCTTGAGTGATTTGTTGTTGAAGCTTAAATGTCTTTGATCAGCAGCTTGGAGCTTCTGGTAAATCACACAAAACCACCTAAGCGGACATAATTTAGGAAATTGCCTAAGAAAGCTGCAGCAATCGTCTCAAATACTTTCCTTAAAAGACATGAACAGGAAAAATAGATGAACTACAGTGATTATTTTCTGTAATTCTGGAGTCAATCAATTTCCTTCTACTTTGTTTATTTAAGTCAAAATGACGGTAGCCTATGTGCTTCTCTCTAACTAAATATTTTACATCCTGCAACACTCCATTTCAAATAGAGAGCAAAAGTACACAAAGTTATGATGTAATAGCAGATAATCCAGAGCATAATCCGTATTAATTTTAATCTAGTGAGAGAAAAACAACATTTGGATCAGACTGACGCTCACACTCACTTTTCGCTTGACGTCCACGGAGACACACAGAAGCAGCGACACATAGAAGCCCATTTCTAAGATGTAATACCAGTGATGAGCCTCGGCCACCGGCTACAGAATGAGAGGAAGAGAGAAACACTGAGTCAGTTTTTTCATCCAGTTGTCTGTGGCTGCAACAGAAACATTTCCATCATCCTGTATCTGTGTAGCCTCGGGAAAACATAGTGTACATGCATGCTAATGCTAAAAGAGAAGAAGGAACTGATATTGCACAGTGACTTTGTTTCCTCCTGCATCCAGTGATTTGTGGTGTTTGGGGGGTAATGGGACCCCCAAAAGTGCCTTTTGTCTTAAAGGAGACATATTATGCTCATTTTCAAGGTCATAATCTTATTTTGGGTTACTACTAGAGGAGGTTTACATGCTTTAATGCTCAAAAATCCCCCCACTGTCTGAAACGCTCTGTTTTAGCTCATGTCTCTTTAAGGCCCTCCCTCCCGAATAGCCAGCCTCCTCTGATTGGTCAGCTCGCACACGCCTGAGCCAGCACCGCTAACAACAACGGAGCAACTGTACTAAATCAGTTCTTCTGTGACAAACTAGCCGTAAGGTGTCAATTACGCAAATGTGTGACATGGTGACGTCGTGTGATGTCACAAATTTACGCAATTAAAGGCGAGACTACTGACGAGGCGCTTCGGGAGCAGTGTTTTCTGTGGGAGAGAGGAGCTTTTGTTCATGCGGACCTTGATCTTTTTAACTTTCAAGATCTTTTAAAAGCAAAACAAACTCTATAAAACATTGAAGGAAAAGAAAGAAACGAAAAAAGCACAAAATGTCTCCTTTCAAACTACACAGGATTCCACCCGACTGAGCATTTACAACTTCACTCTGGTTCTGTGTGTGAGAAAGTTGCAGTTCAGTGTGTCTAAAGAGGAAGTGTATTTGATCAAAGAAAGTGGTAGTGTACTATCTCAACACCTCTCACAGAACACACAGCATTCAAAGTGTGCAGCGCTGCAGCGGCAGGAAGACACACACCCTCTCTCTCTATCAGAGGCCACAAGACCTCATAGAAGGACATAAGGTCAGCGGCAGTGATGTCTGCAGGAGCTGCAATCAGTCAAACAGCAGATACAGAGAGCTTTGCATTTTTTCTAGTGTTTTCTGTTCAGGGACATGACCCCACGAGGAAGGGGCTGTCCCCCCCGGAGGAATGCCGACCTGCAGGCACAACTAACTGTTATCGACGCAGCAGTGATATTCACTTTTCAAACTCAGGCTGAAAAAAAAACCTGGAAACACCAAAGCATTCAGGCCGACTGTCAAAAAGGAAGCGAAGGAATGCAGATGAAAGTTGGTGGGTGGGTGGAGTGTACGGACCAAAATGTGTCAGAAAGTGTTCTGTGGAGAAATCTTTGAACACAGACTAAAGCCTTTGTTTTGTTGGGTCCCTCCCAGCCATTGTTTTTCCTTCTGTGCAAGTGTGCAAGTGTACGTCCTAGTTGCGTGAGAGACAAGGTTGAATTTTGTTGTATTAAAGCTGAGAATCTATTGTTCTCACAACTAATAAATCTGTCATTTACTTTTCGAGTGTATAAATGGCCGGAAAAAAGTGAAAAATGGCCACTGCAAGTTCAAAGTGATACTTTCAAATGTCTTTTGTCCCACTGACAGTTAAAAGCCAAAGAAATTCAGTTTAAAATGACATAAAATGAAAAACAAAGAACAAAGAAAATGAGCAAAACCTCACATTTGAGAAGCTTGAAAAAAAGCTTGATAAATCAAAACTGTTGATTAATTTTCAGTTGGAAAAAATAGTCAATTAGTCTACTAATTGTTTCAGTGTAGTGATCTGATGATGATGATGAGCATTTCTGATATGGGAACAAAAACACACAATGGTACCTATTAAATCAGGCTAGACTGTTTCTTGAAATACTGTCGGACAGTTTTTATTAACAACATCAACACTATAACTTAAAATCATGCTATGTTCTGCTCACCTGTTTGGGATAACCCCTCCAACACTCTCTGTGATCCCAGAACCACGGAGCCTGGAAGATCAAACAACCACCAAACCACACAAAATCATGATACTCAAAATCATCATTTCTTTTTTTAAACACGTTATATTTGTATTAAAGCAGTGCTCCTTTTTTCAAAAGAAAAGAAAGTGACTAACAGACTTACGTTAATTAAAGAGCCGAGCCCTGCAGTGAACGCTACGAGGTAGAAGACAAAACGCCAGCTGCACAGATAAAAATAAACACCATCGTTTGTTAGAGGCTAATTCAAACTAGTGAATTAGTTTTCATCAGGAACAAATTGGAGAAATGTCACAGAGGCATATTGGACAGCAGCACATGAATACATTTCAATGTGCTAAATTATTCTGGTGTCTGTCCCTTTTAGAAAGAAAATCTAGGTCTTAATAAAAACAAACATGGCTCAGACTTTTTAAATAAGGCATTTTATACCAGAAAATGAGACTTTGGATATTATTTGCTAAGGAGACCTGCATAAAAATGTGGCTTCTCAAGATCCATTGTATAAAATAAAACAAGAAATGCACGTCGAACTAAGCATCAACTAAGCATCAACCACGCAACATCATGTAACACGACATCAGTCAACTCGCTGCTGATCAGCTGACAGTTTGAAACATCCATTTATCATTTCAAACGACTAAAATGTGAAAATCTACACCGTCTCACTTCGAGTGTTGAGGCGCTGTTGACGGACAGACACAGCAGTGTTCGAGAAAATGAAAACTCACGAGGCCTCGCAGAACTTTTTGGTGTTGCTGGGTCGGTCCTGGTTCCTTCGGTGTCTGAACCAGGTCTGGATCTTTCTCTGGGAGAGTCCGCACTGCTTCGACAAGCTCACCACCTCACTCTGAATACAAAAAACACAGACAGGTGATCACATATACAGTTGTCTCGCTTGAGACAATGAACATGTTTTATTCCCCGAGATAAAATATTTCACATGTGAAAGAACCAGAGCTCCGTGCTGATCTCCCAAACAGCTGTGTAACTATTTCATTACAAGAATTTTTGTTGATTATTTGCTCTTTCTTAAAAGGATCATAATGAGCCTCTGCACCCACTTAAGACAGAGTGAGCGCTAACACTTTTAGCTTAGCGGCTACAGTGAAGATTTTTGAAGTGTGTAAATGTGTGTAACATCTTTACACATCCATTTGGGATCTCAGGGCTTCCAGAGACTTGGATTACGTCGGACAAGCTATATAGAGCTATTTCTGTTTTATCTTCTGCTGCTGTTAGTCCAGGCCTCATTGGAACAAGTCAGTACACACAGGTAAGATGAAAGTACATGCACATGAACATACAGATACACAACATAGAATAGTTCCCACGGAGCAGTGCGTTTTCATTTAATGTGCCAGGTCATGTCATGACATATCAGACAGGTGCAGAGCACAACGCGTCTGCACAGGAACATCTGTGTTGCAATGCCAAACGAAACCACAAGCAGGGTGAAGAATCTCCATGTGAACCTGCACGTCTCTGATAACTCGCCTACACCTGTACACCTGAGTACAACATACTCTGTGCACACTTGTAATCGCACAGTAGCTACATTGTTGTTAAGCTATTTTTGATGCACAGGTTCTGATTAGTTCCACAGAAGGAAATGTTGATAATATGAGGTGATAATGATAACTGACTAGGACAGACAGCATGAGGAAGGTGGAGCTGTTTAAAGAAGGAAACATTTTCTCACATTTCTTTTTCTCACACCTAAAACAACACATTTAAATTTCCTGTATCGTGACTAAGCATTGTAGCTTTGTAACACATCAACCACTAAGATTCAGCATGACTCATGAATTAGGTGAAGTCTGGAGACTTCCTTCTTTTCATCAGTTCCTTGTTCTGAGACAAATCAAATAAAACTGGCAAACAATCACACTCTTCAGCCAAGATGCAACTGCACTCACAACACACTAACTGAGACTGTGTAGGTTCTACTACACATCCATCTTTTAACTTTCTGCATTTCGGTTTGCATATGTATGCAAGCCTCGACGAGCTTGCATTACCCAGTCACGCATTTTCCTTCATTGCACCTGACTATTACAGACACACTAGGCATTATGAGAGGGAGGCTCATGGTGAGAACTCCCATGAAGCTTTGCATCTGCTCTGCGGCGTTATCTCTGTGGAGACATGCACTAGCTTGACACGAAAAACCACTTTCAGACACAGTTCTATCTCCTCCCACTGTAACCAGGGGTGTAGGTTTGGTATCAGAAGAGTGGGGGACATAGTGACACCAAGGATCAAGAAAAGTACGTTTATATTAATCAAGCAAATTGTACATTATCATAAAACTGGTTATTCTGATTTTAATAATGATGGAAATGTTGTGTGAACTGATGTAATATTGGTGCTAAAACTACTTAAAATCACATGTTTAATAGTTTGATGGAGGTCCTGTATGATAGGCTTTACTAACAGTAACTTTCTCCTCTCTTTTTATGATTGCTCTGCATTATACATTATTCCAGTCACCTTTAAATTTCTGATCTCATATATATACATATATATATTTTTTTACCTCTTTAATGTTGCCAGATTTTGTTTTTGCCCATGTCTGTTTTTTGATCGGTTGGTTTGTCAGCAGGGTTAAACAAAAACTACTGAACATATTTCCATGAAACTTGGATGGAGAATGGGTCTCGGCCCAGAATGGATCCCATTATCTTTTGGTGAGAATCCGGACAAAAGGATGAATCCAGGATTTCGTTAACATTGCAAGATAGGGCGTTTTTCAACATTTTTGTTGATTTCTCAGGGAATGATAAATGGATCTTGATGGAAAGAATCAGGCGTATTTAGCTGGCTGGTATCTATGAGTGAGTACAATTTGATGCGAATCCAAATGAATATCCAGATCAAGCAGATTTAGTATGTTTTATTCGATATTGGATTAAAGGGGACTGTCGGGCCTTGGCAGAGGTATGCTTAGCATCTGTCCAGGGACTACAGATGAATATAGTCTGCAGATCCTCCTCTCATGCCACGCACAGCCCCAACAAGATAAGGGCTGCCTGTATGTAGCCTGTGAAGTGAAACTCAGGGCACAAAAAGTCCACAGAGCGCTTCCTGCAGCTCGTAAAGCTTTTTGCCGTGAGTGCAGAGCAATAACTGAAAGCTATCCAGATGAAAGCTATCCAGTTCAGAGATTTTAGTGAGTAAACCAAGATGTAAAAATAGTGGG
Organism: Pagrus major; assembly: GCF_040436345.1. Lineage (NCBI taxonomy): Eukaryota > Metazoa > Chordata > Actinopteri > Spariformes > Sparidae > Pagrus > Pagrus major. The sequence goes on from NC_133225.1 coordinate 16,863,212, forward strand.
AACTTAAATAGAATAAAAAAAATAAAAAAGAGCAGAACATGAATACTAACTTGCGATGGTTGCCGACTGTTCTGTTTGTAGAAGGTCTCCAGCTTTAGGATGGACGCGGCTCGAATCTGAACCTGGTCCTTCACACCTAAATATTTGCTTAATGGGACGGCGATGAGCCTGAAACCAGAGAACGGGAGAGAAAAAAGGTCTTAATAGCACAACAGACTGGATTATAATTCTAGAGGGATTAATATGAGAAGACATCAACAGATGTCCAATGTGATCCTACAACAGTACAGTACAGAGCGACGGCAACAAGATCGCTCATTATGCTGCTCCTGACAGCCTGCAGAGCCGCTCCCATGGGCGTACTGTGACATTTGGCGAGACTGACTTTGTCATTAGCTGATAGGGCATCAAGAGACACTTGATCTGCACATGTGTGTGTCTGTGTCTGTGTGTCACAGAGAGACAAAGAAGAATAACAACAATGTGATAAGCACTGGAGAGATGTTCTGATACATATGCGTGTGTGTGTTTGAGTGTGTGTGTTTGAGTGTGTGTGTGTACACGTGCATAATCACATGTGTGTAACTCTAGATCAGAGATAATCATGCTGAAGTGGGCAGGGGGGGAGAGATCAGAGAGAATGAGAAGGTCAGGACAGCTTTACACTGAGACAAGCATCGTCTCTGGTTACAGGAGTGTCTAACTAACAGACAGACAGACACACACACACACACACCCTTACCTCAGTACAGGAAACAGCTGCGGCCCGGGATGATCAAATGAAGACACACCTTTTCTAACCTTCCAGCTGACTGACAGCTCCTCAGACATAAACAACTTCACTGTCCTCCATTCACACACAGGTGCCTGATGCATTCACCATATGCTACTACTCACTGGCTCGTCCTCTGCTACCAGCACATCTAACGTTGCTATTCTGCTAATAGATACCTGATGAATGCTACTAATCATACGTGTCAAGCAAGCTCTTGCAGTCTCTCAACTTTCACCCAGGTAATACGGTAGCTGATAAGGGAATGCACACAAACACAAGCTCTTATCTTGTCATACATCTCACGTCTTTGCAGGTCAACCTCAATACTCATCCTGCTACCAGCAAAACCAGTTACAGTCTAAGTGCGCAGGCAAGATGAGAAATTGGCCCATACAGCAGCCTTATTGTTCAGCATCAATTTACAGTCGCATACTTCTAGTCTGAGCCTAATTCTGCATTAAAATGTATAAAAACAACTAGACCTTTGTTCTATTTTTCATTGAGTTGTGTACTTAATTTTATCCCAAATGATTCCAACAAACCCAGAGAAATCCAAATGTATACTCAAGGTAATGGTGTGTTTCACAAGGATTGCGGTTGCTAGGGAAATCTGTGAATATGACAAAACTTAACATGAATAAAACTTTAAAACATCACCTCGCCAGACCTTCTGGAGGAATAAACACCAAGAGTCACACCGGATCCTGATGTTTACTAACAGGAGGAGAGCTCAAAGATTACGTTTTAATTTTCGGGATTTAAAAATGGATTTTTCTTCACTCCTGTTTATCAACCTGACTGCAGCTGTGATCCAAGGAGGTGACCTCCATTGTCAGATGTAGAGGGGAAATGTATTCACTACACAACACTTTACAGCATTACAGAGAGGAGAGACAGAAAAGAAGACAGAGAACTGGATTCCCTGGTGAGTGCTAAGTTCAGTGAGAGCTGACCTGAATACAAACACACAGACACACACAGCCCTGTGCTTACCATTACTTGCTAGCTTACAGTTTATGCACAGTAAAGGAATCTGGCTGTTTGTGGCGAATGAACACTTGCACATGTAATGCGAGTAAACACAAGTGATCCCGCGAACATGAACACACCGTGAAACAACCATCATTGCTGATGAAAATCTATCTAATGTGCAGTGGCGATCCTAGCTTGCATGACAACCTGGGCGAACCTCACCTTCAGTGTGCCCCTTCAGGTCGTTTTTACACAGAATTAATTAAACCTCCTTGAGCGGGACAGTGAACCTTTACATTCTCATTCATGTTAAGTAGCCCTGGATATGAGCATCTTAATGGAAGTATTGACTATATTGTAAGTTTTAATGGAAGTATTGACTGTAATGTAAGTTTTAATGGAAGTATTCACTGTAATGTAAGTGAGTTGTTTTGCACGACCAACAGTCTAAAACCAAGTCAATTTGATTTACTATTATGTAAGCAGCACATTCTACATTTAGGAACCTGGAAGTATCATTTTTTTTTTGCATTTCTGCTTGGAAAATTAATTGAAATTAATTTTCCGATACTGATTAATTGCTCCCTGATGTAAATGCAGCCTTAAATGCAGGTACGTGCTTGTAGAGTTGGCTACAATCCACCTGCTGTTGCTCAAACACATTTTTTCCAGGTATGCCCGTTGTCATTATCTCATACTGAAGAAAAGATTCTCTCTCATCATGACAACAGAGATGTTTTGACCCTGTCTCAGAAGTCTCTTGATGCTTCAGCAGGATTCTCATAAAAAGCCCCTCTGGGGATTTACTTTAAAGTTTGTTTTTCCATCTGAGCTCAGAGTGGTTGGTATCGCTCTACAAGAAGTTGCAGCGGATGTTGAATTCTACTGTACTTAGCACCGTGAATCAGTAGGTATTCACTATAGAAAGTTGAATCCACTAAGTGCAGTGTGCTTTTGAAGCTACGTCATCTATAAAGAAAGCACCACCCTCCTTGTTGCTATATCACAGTTAACACCCTCCTTTTCCTCCAACATCTACATCACATTCTATAAGGCTGAGCTCAGCCCCTCTGGGAGCAGAGAGGGCTTTTACACAGTCAGCAGCTAAAAACTGTCTACTCATGATGCTTGCCTCCCTCTGCATGTCTGATCTATACCCTCCATCCACAGGGGGCACTAATGAAGGGTAAAGGAGCCATTATCCTGAGCCACACAGGCAGTTTAGACGGTAGAAAACCAGCCTGTCAGCCAACCAGCATGGCCAGCACAAAGTGAAGAGGAGAGGAAGAGGAAATATTTTACCTGTCGACAGACTCAAAGACTCTATGGACTCGATTAGATCATGAGGGTGGTGTTGGTTGATTTTAATGCTGTCCTTTAATTGTCTGGGCCACTCACTGTGTTTGTACTGTTGTCTTTCATCCACTATAATTTTATAGTGGATGCATTTTTCTTTTTAGTCCAGCATCTGCCTTAAACAGTATCAGGATGTATGTGACTACTATGCATTGTTTAACAGACTCAAATAAGTCACCATCATGTTTCACCGTTTCCTTGACATATTCGCTTCTGGAGGAATAAACACCCGGAGTCACATTGGTTTCTGCTCTGATCCAGAGCTGTTTACTGACGAGGGGAGATCTCTCTCAGAGCAGCGATCTGTAGAGGTGACCTCCACTGTCGAGTGTTTATGTTCTGTAATGCTGACTGCCAACTGTAGCTGGAGGGGAAATGTACTTCACTTCATCTGCGTTACGTTACAGAGAGGAGAAGGGGGAAAAGATAGAGAACCGGAGACCCCCATGAGTTCTGAGTACAGTCAGCGTTGTCCTGAATTCAAACAAACAGACACACACACCCACGATGTGTGCCACTGCTCACTAATTTTAGCTCGAGGCTGGCCGTTAGGGGCGGATAAACACCAATTGTCCCGCTGTCAATCTTGTTTTGCTGGAGCTGAACACAGCATTAAAAAACTAACAGTGCTATCTGTCTTGACCCAGGCACAAATGTTCAAGAGGAGGTAATGTTTTTCAAAGTTTTATTCACCCTAAGTTCAGTCTCATTGCAGATTTCCCTCCCTACCAGCGACCTAATGAAACGCACAGTGACTTTCAGTGAATATTAATGGAAACATTTACGTACATAACACAACAAAATAAATAACAAAGGTCTAGTCGTTTTTAGACATTTTATGCAGAAATATTACATATTATATCTTTAAGATCACAGCTGGAGGTCCACCATAAATATTGAAAACTTACTGCTCCAGTGAGTCAAACACAGCAGATGAGTAAGAAAAGTAAATCCTGCACCTGTGATTTCATGATCCAGCTGTGATGGAGGCTGGTGTGGCTCACCTCTCAAACACATGTCTAAGGGCTATGAAGGCAAAGGCCAGTGGCAAGGTGTAGATAAGATCCCTGGGTAGAGGAAAGCGGCCCTCGTCCTCCTTCATCTCAATGTCCTTCCAGCGGATACCAGGCGGGAGCCAGAACTCCTCCCGCATCAGCCACTCATTTAACAGGGCCTCCATCCTGAGGGGAGGAGAAGAGTGTTTCATGTGAGTGTTTGCTGGGCTCGCATAAAGACCTCACCTCTTGAAACATTAATGCCTTATTCATATTTATGCCAAACAGCAGCTGAGACCCTCAAGACGTTAAAGGACACACGGGGGGAGCAAAGCAGCATTTTGCATGTTCACGCTTGATCTAAATGAACTACTCCAGAGAGCAACTCATGATCACTTTAATTACTGGTTGATCTGCTGGTTATTTTATTGATTAATTTGATTCATTCATTAACTGGTGGTCTGTGAAGTATCAGAAAAAATGCTATGAAGCAACTTTATGTAACTTTTTAAACTTAAAATAACAGCTTGAAAATCCAGTTGATGGTACAGTGTGTTGTAATAGGGTGAATGGTGCCTCTGTCTCAGCCACTCCGCCCCCCATCACTTGTTTCTGCACTATGTAACTTCAGTGAGAGGGTAGGATCACAGTTAAACATGATTACCTCATGATACAAGTTTTCAACACGTAACATTGTTCTGACGCAATGACTTTTGTTTTTAGTTAGCACCTACATTACGTCTGCTATTGTTACAGACCTGGGATTTGTATTTATGACAATGGTGTTGCACTCAACACAGAAAAAAATGGCAATTTCTGCATAATATTGCTTTAAATTTCCCAGAGCCTGAGTTGAGGTCTTCAAATTATTCGTTGTAGTCAACCCAAAGACATTCAGTAGAGCTGCAGACCATTGAATTAATTGCCAACAACTTTGATAATTAATTGAGTCAAAATCATGTAGTAACAGCTTCTTAAATGTGAATATTTTCTGGTTTCTTTACTCCAATTTGACTGAACTTACAAGACAAAACAAGACATTTGAGGACGTCATTTTGAGCTTTGGGGATCACCGATTTTTAACCATTTCCTGACATTTTTAAGACAAAAAAAGAGAAAATAATCAAAAAACTACCCGACAATGAAGATAAACATTAGTCGCAGTCCTGATACTCGGTTTATGACCATATGTGACTTTAAAAAAAGGAGCAAATCATTGCATCTGAGAAGCTGAAACAGAGTTTGTCACATGTGCTTGAAACAACAAATCGATCATTAAAAAGCTGCCCCTCAATCCAGTAAAGGTTTGAGCTCTATGCCACACATATCTATCGGTTTGACCAGGAAACAACAAGAAGTTGACATGAAGACACGACAGTTAAATACCACATAATACAGAATGACAGCCAACACAAGCAGCCTTGAAGGACCTGGATCCAGACATGAGTCTGTGCATGCACCCCCCACAAAACCTGAACCACGCAGCCTCGATTCTACAAACGCACACACACGCACGCACGCACGCGCACGCACACACCCACAAACGCATTTATAAACACACACACGCACGGAAAGAGACAGACACAGACACATTAACACACAGGACTCCACCGCCTCACAGCTGATCGATCTGAGTTTAAAAGCTGCTTCCTGCAGCGTCACATTGATCGTCACATTGATCACAGCGGTGCAGCGTGATAGCGTCTGTTACAGCCTCCGTGCAGCCTGCTGCCGAGACTGAACACAACAGACAGCAACAACCACAACAACACACCTTCCCCTACAGACACAACAACATCAGGCTATCGCTAAAACACGCAGCGTGTTATTAAAAACAATCCTGTGAAGTGCGGCTGCCACAGGAGGGACGGGCAGCACCCCTCTCACATCCTCCATGTCCCCGAGCAGCCCCTCCGACAGACAGCCTACCTTTAATCTCACATGACTCTGTGTCAAATTCAGCAAACAGACGAAAGAAAGCCTCGCTGCTGTTTCCATAACAGAGTATTAAATGCGACATCGCCGTTACCTGCCCGCGCTCCCGAGGATGAGAAGCGTCCAGCGGCGAATGGATGAGAGAGGAGGAGCGAGTTTGACGCAACCTGCTCCTGCTGAGGGCGGAGAGAGGCACCACCGCCACCATCATCATCACCATCATCATCACCACCACCGCCGCCGCCACCACCATCATCACCATCATCATCACCACCACCGCCGCCACCATCATCACCATCATCATCGTCTCATAGGTTTCCTGTCACCCTGCATGCGATAAGTCAGGAAACTGAGAGAATCATCATGATAGCTGCCATTTAGAGCAAAACCAAAAGCAAAACAACAATAAAAACAAACTGTTTGGCTGACTTCACTTCCATTTGTTTCAGCACAAATGATGGATGTTCATAAACAAGTGTGAACACTTTATCTGCATTTATCAAAAGAATATTGAAACAACCTTTCCTCTGCCTTGTGATTTTTCAGCCTCTTTCAAGGAAACATGTTTCCTACAGGAGCTAATATAGAGATGTTTTCTTAAAAAAAAAATAAAAAAATCTCACTTTATGCATGTTTGGCTGTAATTGCACTGTGGACATTTCTGGAGAGAGTCTCTGAAATATGTCCTAATTTCCTCTTGTTCTACTTCCTGAGTCGAGCAGAGGGAAGTGAACAATTAAAAATGTCACGTTGAAATGTTACTTTGGTAAAAGTAAAAGTCACTCATACGATGAATAAAATCAGATCAAATCAATTTTATTTATATAGCCTGATAATCACAGTTACATGAGATTTCCTCAATGATTTCTTTGTGAAATACCAATTTATTGATCTATCTGTCTGCTCTTAGTGTTGTAAAAAGTAGAAAACATTTGATTTTGGGTTGAAGACGAGGGATTTTTCAGCCTCTTTGAAGAAAACGTAGTTCGCAGGGTTCACTGAGTCACTAATCTGTGTCTAATCTGCTGAAACTACAAGAGCTCATATATAATATTTCACTTTGTGCATATTTGGCTGTAATTGAGCCATGGAAATTTCTGGAGAGCGTGACTCAATAATGTCCTATTTTCCTCTTGTTCTACTTCCTGAGGTGAGCAGAGGGAAATGAACAATTAAAAATATCATTTTGAGATATTACTTTGGTAAAAGTAAAAGTCACTCATACAATAAATAAAATCAGATCAAATCAATTTTATTTATACAGCCTGATAATGACGGTCGCATTGCCTTAGTGGGCTTTACAATCTGTACAGTGAACAACATCCTCTGTCCTTAGACCCTTGATCCAAGTGAGGAAAAACTTCCCATATTGGAAAAAAACTCTTTTAACAGGGGGAAAAAAAGATGGAAGAAACCTCAGGAAGAGCCACAGAGGAAGGATGCCTCTCCCAGGACGGACAGACATGCAATAGATGTTGCACGTACAGAACAGAACAACAAAGTCATAGTTTGCATGTTACATTGATAGAATGTCTGATAGAAGTGAATTATTCTTTATAAAATATCTGTGAAGAGAGTGGATCCAGGAGGACGACTGAGCAGGTCGAGGCATCACCAAGTTGTGCCCGAGCCACACGGCACCGCTCCTACATGGTGACCTGGAAGAGGACAGGCCACACGAGATAAGAAGCAACTTGATACTTAAAAAGTTGAATAAAAGTTTTGAGGTAGCCGATATTAAATGTACTGAAACATCTAAAGTACAAGTAAAAGTAAATTACATTTACATATGTGTGTACACTGTATACTATGGGTCAGCTGACTAACGGCCAGGCTGATTATCGGATCCAATATTCAGGAAGACGCCAGTGGTGGTGAAGGGATGAAGATCTGGATGTGATGAGGAGGACTCTGGTACGCTTGAGCTTCTGTTTTTGAGTTATGACTTTGAATAATGGGCAAAAAAGTGAAGATGACCTTTGACCTTTTGTATATAAAATGTCATCACTCCATTTTGTCCTATTAGACATTTGTGTAAAATGTTGTCACAAGAAGTGTATGAATTCTTGGGTTTGGGCCATAAATGTGTTTGCGAGGTCACAGCGACGTCGACCTCTGACCGCCAAACTCTAATGATTTCATCTCACCTCGAGGTTTCCACAAGAACGGGATCGACAGACGCACGTGAAAGAGATTCCACAGTTGTCTCAGGGTTTTACAGAACTAGCGTACACACAACAGAGGACAATATAATGTTAAGTGATTAGGGGAGCTTATTTTGGCTGAAATAATCTGACAGAGTTTATCACTTTAGCTGTAAGTTCATCCAACACTTAGACATTAGAGAGGATTACCTGAGTATTTACCACAACATGGAACTTTTAACAAACATGTTAGTCACCACCGGGATATCCATCGTGACTCATGGCCTCAGGATACATTCCCTATGTACCAAGTAATGGTAAAGTGTATTATTGCAGTTATTGTTTGAGAGGAAACACATTTTCACTGCACTGGGTGGACTCAGGAAATTTCACTAAAGCTGGCAGAGAAAGAAATGCAGCATGCGGACGTCTCCCGTCACTGATATCATTTATCACTCAGTGGTCACGTTAAGAGAGCTGATAAGATTTAGAGCCGTGCTCACATGACGCTGCCTTTCATACCAGTCATACTCTAACAGTGCATACAAAGAGAAAGGCCTCCGGAGGGAAATTACACCCAGCAGTTGTTTAGGTAGAAAACATTAAAGCTTTCAATCATGAGGTAAAGTCTGCTGGCGGATGATGATGAGATTTAATGTTGTATGAAATAAACATTTGTGTAAAAAAAAAAAAACATCTGCTTTTTCCCTCACACAGAGATCGCTTGTGTCATTTGAAGTTCAATCATTTCACCAGAGGGTGTATACGTAGGTGTAGCCCAATAGCATGTCATATAATCTTTAACCTGGCAGTTGCTACTATATATAGAGCCAAGAGGGCAAAGACTGAAAGACACTAAATGAAGGATATTCACTGTAACCTTAGATCTGTGAGTACCGGCAGAGTCTGTGAGTCATGTTACCACAACTTCCCGAGTTACTTGGAGGATGCCAGACAGTGAAATCAAACATAAGTGAAGTACTCCGAAGGGGAAAATGTAGAAACGTAGACAGCTTCACCTGCACTCACAGGGTTACAATGTGGTGTTTGCTTTAATAAATCATGTTTAAGAATGCTTTGGCTGTCTAAGTTTGTCGTTTAGTCTGCAGGACTTCAGGTTCATGATGCAAGCACAACATGTGGCTGCTATGCGAGGCAGCTATGATGGAGAGATGAAGAGATTTTTCCGTCTGACGGTAGTGAATTCTTGAGATTTATGTGACAAGGCCAAAGTCAGGGTCACAGGTATGAAGACATACCTGTAGGATGACCTTTTGGCTCGCATAAGCACGCACGACACACACCAGGCTGCTTACTCACAGTTCAATGAAAAATGCAAATGTATGACACAATTGTATCTAATGAATAATCTTGTGTGTGTGTGTGTGTGTGTGTCTTGGGTAACTGGTCTATATTGTAATTGGTAAAATGAGCGGAACATTGGTTTCCAAACAAGTACGACAGCCACTGAGTTCATTTCCCGCTTTACAGCCAATCACAACAACAGATGCACAGACACGGCACAGCGAGTAAGATGGTAATTATTTATTAATGCCGAGTTTGTTCAACTTAAAACCATGTGTGACTGAGAGTGGCCTAGTTTGTATTAATAATGTATTTATGTACATGTTCAGAAACACTGAGTGTCTGCTTCCTTTCCCTGTGTTCCCGACAGTCTAGATGACATTCACAGCTTTATATCTATATAAAATAATAAAATATGTTGTTTTCCTCCACAGCCGTCTGGCAACCCCTGAAAATGAACTGACACTGAGAACCAATGGTTTAGCTACATGCTAACATCAGCAAGCTAAAATGTTCACAATGACATGCTGATGTTTAACGGGTATGTTTATTTACTATATGCATCCTTTTAATTCAGGCTTATGGGAGAGTCATTACTATAGCAGGTCGTAAATAAAGAATTGGATAAAGTACAGTTTGGACCTGATGATGGCGCTTGATGAACACTTAAAGGATCACAGAGTTATTAGAACTCCTGATGGGACCATGAATGTCTGAACGAAATTTCATAGCAATTCATGCTTGAGTTGTCGATGTAGAAACACAAATGTGAACCTATTGTGTTCACCATTTGGGTTTCTCACCTGAGAACCATGAAAACATTTTTGGACCAAACCTTTTGGTAGATGTTATTAGATGAGTTATTTTACTGGATTTGATTCTCTGCACCGAAAAAGAGATGAAGATGGTGTGCATGTTACCTTCTACTTAGTCAGGAATGTCTGAACAAAAAGTCATGAAAATCCATCCAAATAGTTGTTGAGATGTTTCAGTTTAGACCAAACTGGTGGACTGACTGACCTACCGAGAGACTGACTTTGCCATTCAAAGAGCCATACTGCTACTAGGACTAAAAACACAACAACCCTCCGCCCACAAGGTCCACCAGCTACATCCAACCGAGTTTCTCTGGGCTCTCTAGGCCTTGACGAGTATGGAAGCCCTCTCCAAGACCCCTGGCTTTTAGCTGTGTACCCCTCTGCCTGGGCCAACAAAAACACAGCCGGGGAGGTGGGGAATGTGCACAGGAAACCAGTGCTACGCAGCAGCAGCAGGAGCAGCAGCGGTGGTGGCGGCTCGGAGCCTGGCGGAGCTGCTGAGGACCTGGCTGGAGCTCAGTCACGTTTCAGCTGGGGCCAGGAAACACACTCGCACACTGCTTTCCCACGGGACCCTGACTGGGGATTACAGCGTGCACAAAAGCACACATGCACTTATTCCCATTAGCTATTTGCCTGTTTGCCCAGACAGAGGAACATACACAGGCATATTTTTATAGGATAAACACAAGATGATGTTCCTGTAATTCATCTGATTTTCTCTTTATTTCTTTTTCATTAGCACACACACTTAGAAAACACAGTCCAGTCTAGCACAAGCTCCCTGATCCTCTTTTCGCTAATGTCCCCCTGGTCTCCCTGAGCTCTGCCATCCCTTTCTCCTTCTCTCTGCCAGGTGTTTTGTCGGCACCCTGTGGCTGCTAAACAACAGGGCCTCTGTTCTCAGCTCCCTGTGGAAGCTCTCACATGCATGCTCCCTTTCTGCGTTTCCCTTCTTCCTCCATTTCTCTCTGTCCCCCCCTCTATTAATTTCTCTCTCGGAGCATTCCTCGAGCTCCCTAATGTTGTTTCTCACTCTTTTGTCCGTTGTTTTTGGCGTCACTTCTCCCAGAGACCCCCAGAGTGAAGCCAGTTAGCTCTCCGGCTCTAAGCTCTAAAGACAACAGTGCAAGGCCTCCTCCTCTTAACCCACACTCCACCTGAGACCAGACTAACACAACAACTGGAGGTGTACAGTCAAGATTGTGCTCTGGGGTAATTTGAAGTCTCCCTCATGGACGGATGTTTGACCTAATTCCTACTCTGGACTTAAAAAAGTGAGAGCACTTGAGTCCAGCAGAGGGTGCCAGACATCGCAGGATGTTCAGATGTCAAACAGTCTACAGTAGATGGTCGAGTGACTCACAGTCTTTGCCACAATGGTTGAGAACATTTCTTTGGCACATAATTAGCCCCAAATCATAGAATGTAACTAAGTGTGTTAAATCAAGTGCTATTCTCAGGTTCAATTTTGAGCTGCTTGTACTTTTCTTGTATATGGTACAGTATTACCATTTTATGCTACATATATTTTCATAACTTAAGTGACGAGTTACATTTTACATTTTACAGAAAAAACACACTTTTTAATACACAACACCTTTTAAATGATTAAAGATTTTAATTTAGGTAATAATCAGTGTCTGTTAAGTCATTATCTATTGTGTCGAATGAGGAAACACTGTGGCACTGACTTGATTTTGCTGTATTATGAACTGGATGTGAAAAATCACAAGCGGTGCCCAGTCGGTGATGCGTTTTCCATCACCCAGCAGTGGTTGTACCATCAGTGAGGGTAGATGAACAGACTTCTCCTCAACTCACTTGTGCGTGAAGCAGCGTTCCTTTTTTTGCTGTCTCTGCTAGCGTTGCGAGTAAACTGTTACCATGGCTGAACAAATAAAGAAATGATAGATGACTGCAGATGAGGAAACTTCAATAACAAGTACAAATCCACAGATGTCAAACAGGTGACACGAGATCGTCGAGATTGTTGCTTTAAAACAGAAGTTCTCGACCTGTTGGGCCTGTGACCTCAATAAAAACAAGATGTATATATATATATATATATATATATATATATATATATATATATATATATATATATATATACATTTATGTATATATACAACAATGTCTAGTTGGGGTTCCTTTTCATGTTCAGATGTTTATGAGTTGTTGTTCCCCAAAAAGGGGCTCTCCCTCTCAACTTCTTACAAGTTTCAATTTTTCGAGGCTTAAAGAGATGAAACTCTCCCTCAATATTTATAATAATAAAATCTGAAAAATGATTAAAAACGTGTGTAGCCAAACTGTTACTTCTTTTCTTTTCCATAAACAGCTAGACTAAACTACCAGCTGTGTATGAATAAGTTAAAACTAGCTCCATGCATCATTCATTTTGCAGATTTTCTGCAAAGCAGTACACAAATCAAACAATTTTACTTAATAGTAAACTTAATACTTCTATAAATTACTGTACCTACATGTAGTAAAAGGTTATGAAACAGTCTCAGTTTAATACTGATGCCTCTATATGACCTAAATAAGCAAAATGAAACCATCAGCAAGAAGATGGGCTGTTTCTCTGTATTTATCCTTAATGACTGTCACCAGGGTTCAATTCCCTGGGAAATAAGCATAAACATTTTTTATTTCAGAGTGCAGAGGATGAACTGAGAGGTCTCACAGCCTGAGACATAACATAACTAGAGAATGTTCATAACTTTAGCTTTCTCAACAAAATAGCTTACTGAGCAAACAAATCTGTTAGCTGCAGGATTACATGAACACCGAGATGTATGAACGGCACTAAAAGAATGTTTGGTTTGTTTCACCACCATCATATTAGAGGTATTAATCTTACAAAGCCACAAATAGCTCAGTGCTGCGCATCCTGCAAACAGCTGCGTTTTAAAAAAAGAAAAATAGAATTACAATTACGTCGGGTCTTTCTTTCACTGGCTTTTAAAACAAACGCAGCAGCTAGCCAGATGGAGATCTTTACCACAGGAGACGGTGCTCATACCAGTTTAGTCCGCTGAGGCCGCCAGAATCAACAAAAAAATGAGAGGTCCTTGTATCAGCTTAAAGTAGTTTTAAATACAAGACTTCTAGTTGTTATGGAATATTTTTACTTTGTCATTTTGGTACTTTTACCGAGTTAAGGAGTACTTCTCCCACCTCTGCTTCTCCCATACTTTCACCTCAAAACTTCTTCCCAGTGCCACAGTATTCACACAGCATGTATCCTTTCTTTCACCATTTAGGAAGTCGCATCTCTCAGCTTAAACGAGCAAAGTCCTTAGAAAACCTGTTCCAGTTTCTTATACTCAAATGCTTTTAGAATTTTAATTCTGTAGGTCGTATTAATTTCCAGAGAATCTATTAAAAAAGGATTACCCGGTCCAAGTGGTCGCCTGGTTATTCTACAATGAGCAGTATTATTTTCAGGTGCTTTATGCGTGCCAAGAGAACAATGGAGTATTACTGTTAATGAATTTCTGCTGCGGAAGCAATAAATGAGCAAGAACACTTTCCTAATACGACAGCCAGCTGCATGGGTATTCCTCACGTTACGTGTTTGTGTGTGTCTGCGTACAGACGTGTGTTTGTGTGCTTGGTGAAAGGTACATTTCCATCCTTCAAGGGGACCGGAGGAGGTAAACATCATTAAACTTCAAGTGAGGAAGTTTGATTGTCAAGTAAAAAGTCAGCTACAAAGCCTCTCTCACCCACCTGTTTACAGCCTTAATTAACAGGCAAACTTCAAGTCAGATGGAGGCTATGTCATCGGTCGCGTCGGGCTGGGGGTCAGCCTCTCATAGCTTCACTCTGGAAGTATTTAAGAGACCCTGAGGTCATAAGACGTAACCTCCCGGAGAACCAACCAACGCTGAGTATTGGCATCATCGTTTGACAATAATAGGGCACAGTTTCAGAGGTTGTTATTCTTATAAACAGAGAAACAGAGGAGGTAAAAAAAATGGGAACACAGCATTTGGTTTAATCTAATTAGAATTTTTATAAAGGTCAAATTGTTACTTTTAATTGTATGTGCAGGTGTGTTTTTGTGCCACAGTAAATAGAAACAATGTCTACCTCTCAAACAATTAATGGAAGAGTGAGCGGTTAAGAAAAACAAGTCCTCATCCAAAAAATATAACCAAGAAACTACGAAAGAAAATTTCAATTAATTTAAAAAAACACCCTGAAACAAAATGTTCTGTATAATGTGGACCATATTTTAAAAAGGACAAACAAGAACATGAAGAGAACTGGAACTTGCTTGAAAATATAACTTTATTATAGTTAATGGCAACAGATATGACCAAAAATGAGTCATGCATTACATTTGCTAAAAGTATTGTTTATCTGAAGAAACATGAAACACAGATGGCTGGGTACAACAGGATGAGTCTGAGACAGGATGGACAAAACCCGAACAGCGTCATACTTTTATGAACATTTTGTTATTTCATGTAATTGACTTTGCGGTAACAGTCTCCCACCCAGGACCGTCGTGTGAGCCCTGACTCTCACCTTCATGCTCAACTTTTACCTGCGTCTTTGACTCAACAGCTCTGAAACGTCTGGAAAGAGAAACCAGGTGAAGCTGAGCTTTAAATCACTGCTTTCAGCCATCGGCCTCTTTTCCCTGCTAACGGTACACCTGACTAATGACCCGCCATTATGTCCACCTGGTGTTCAGCTACTTTTGTTCGGGGCAAAGGTCAGGTATTCTCAGGTATAGGTCTGTTTTGTGGCATTCCTCAGCAATGAACGTTGTCCTGTTTCTTCAACGACCCATTGTATTTCCTTCTAAAAATCCTCAAAATCAGTCTCATTTAAGATCGAACTATTCATGAGCATTCAGCTGCATCTTCTCATATTTCAGTGAAAACGTACAGTATAATGCTCAATAAAATAACACTAGTGAAAAGCCATGATTGACAGATTGAGAGCACGACATTTGAGGGTCATCTCCCTTCAATCTGACATTTTCACAGAATCCATTTGACAGTATGGAGGAAACATGGTGTCAAGACCTGAGAGTTGAAGGGAATAAGGAGTGCACAGCTGCTGGTAGAATACATTTTTGACGGGAACTAATTTATCTATATTGTCCACTTATTTACAGGAAGGTCTCACCACTTAAAGGTCCAGTGTCTAGGACTCATGGGGATTTATTGACAGGTATGGAATACAATAATCATAATAATGATTCAGTAACTATCACAATTGTGCTTTCATAAGTGTATACTTACCTGAAACTAAGGACTGTTGTGTTGAGCCCTTTGTGTGTACAGAGAGAACAGGTCCTCTTTCAAGTTTGCCATGTTGCACCCCGGACGTCCTCCTCGGAGACACAAGCACATAGGTCGGATGTTGATTGGGAGATGTTGAAAAACGACTAATCCGGTCGTTAAGGTATGAGGACGTGTTGGTGACCACCACCATAGTCCACAACGAACAAACCAAACACTAGTCTTTAGAGAGGGATTTTTGTGTTTTCATATTTTTGGCGGCCAGTTTGCAAGTTGATACCTCACCACTAGATGCAACTAAATCCTTCGAACTGGACCTTTAAGCCAACGGATACAACTGGTGTTATCCTGTGTTATTCAAGATTACTTTATTTATTGGGAACAAAGCCCATGAAAACACATCTTCTGCCTTTTATTTCTTTCTGACTACCCTACCCTGCCTGTGGCACTACTAAAGATGTAACTCAGTAAAAGCTGATCAACTATATATCATTTAACTTCTAAACAATGCCGGGTAATTTTCTAAAACAGCTGGGCCCGGTAGCTTTTAACAAATGTTTCTCAAAAAGGAATAAATAGTGAGTTTGTTGGGAACTATTTTCTGGTGTGGATTAATACACAGTATCAAGAATCAATAATCCACAGTGCCTTTGTTTGCTATGAAGAAACGTGTCTCCCTGTCCAAATTCGTGTCTCTATGATGATTTGTAACAGTTTTTGGACAACAGTGGACTAAGCCACGTGAGGCTTTGGCTGTACAGGAAATACTTGTCAGTTGGATGAATTCATTGTTGATTTTGGTCTTTTCTTAGGAACTGTTAATAACAGGATAAATATAGAATTTTTTTTCCAACCCTCAAGAGTGATTGTGTGTGCATGTTTTGTTCGCATTGTTTAGGGCACTTGAACTAATATTTGGAAACAAGAACAACTTTCCCCCAAATCTGGAATCCAAAGTCAAATGGAAACCATCGCTGCCTGCCATGTTACATTCGCACACATTGTTCCCTTTAGCTCTAATTCCCAGATGAGCTGCATTGTGTTTTTTCATTGTTTTACAATGAAAACTTGTTCTCATCCTCAGAAAATGTCCCCCCGCTCTCTCAGCAACCTTTACCTTTTTACCCACTCATTCTGTAACATGTCTTTCAACAGTTGGCCAGGCTCCAGTCCTCATACTAATTACATCAGTGTCTGGATAAATGTTTAAAAAGATACCCCCTTTAATAAACTCCTCTGTAGTTCTTCTGGCTGTGTCTCGTGAGTCCTCCTTCATCCCAGCTGCCCTCAGCCTTGTCCGCTGTGCTTTACAGGTTGGGACACGCACAGCTGCCTCTCCCCACCTCAGCCTCTCATTGTCTTCCAGTGACATCATTGAATTACTCACAGCAGCACATCTTTCATCATCATTTCAGTAATGATTATCATTATCATACCAACATTAAGGGCTCTCCAACTGCATCATATTTGGCTGACTTCCTTCCCAGACAGGAGAAAAAAAAGTCTATGGGAGAACAAGCAGTGTTGGAATGTAACTTAGTACTTTTACTCAACTATTGTACAAAGTACAAATTTGAAGTCATTGGATTTTTCCATTTTTTAGCCACTTTATACTCAAATATCAGACATGTCAGATATATTTTCATCAGCAGTTGTGTTTAATAGTGTGTTAACCAGCAGCAAAGGAAGTTTGACTGCAGGATTTGTGTTTACTTTACTACATTAGCTGTGAGCTAACGTTAGCCAGCAATGGCACACAAGGAGAGTGAGTCTGTGTGAAAAGAGCTTGTGATTACAGTAACTGGACATGAATACCCACAACAGAGGTCTCATTCGCAGATTCCTGCTGCAGTCAGGTTGATAAACAGGAGTGAAGATAAATCCACTTTTTAATCCTAAAAGTTAAAAAGTAATCGCTGAACTCTCCTCCCGTCAGTAAACGGCTCTGGATCAGGGCAGAATTGTTTTGACACGTTTATTCTTCAGGTCTGGCTTCGCCAGGAGCCTCCTCATGGCAGAAATTACATATTGTATATTCAAATTAGCACAACTTTAAATAGCAGTAAAATGCAACAAACACATTCATGCATCAGTAATATTAATTCAGACACCTCACATATAATAATATGAAACTGACTGCCATTTTCTGCATAATGAGTACTTCTACTTTTGATTTTTTAAGTACATTTTGCTGGAAGTACTTAGATACTTTTACTTAAAGCAGACACAGAAAACTGTTACCTCCCCTTGCGTTTCCAAGTGGCATTCTTCTTGGCACTACTGTTGATGGAGACGTGAAAGCAGACAGAAATGATGCCAGGCTGCCAGCCTGACTTGATCACCTGGAGGCCTTCGCATTTACGGGAGATTTCATGCCTGGTGGCAGACAGAATTGCATAGTGAAAGAGAGGTTTATAGGCCAGTGGTGTTATTATTCTGCAGCCCTTACACTGCGCAATCAACATTTACTTCACAATGATATGTTAAAGCAAATAAAGTTGTCTACTGCCAGTTTAAATAAGGTTTGGAGTGCAAGTTGAGTATTATTCACAGTGTGGTATTGGTAATTTTAAGTAAAGTATCTGAACACTTAACAGGAGGATAGGAGGAAAGACTGGGTTTCATAGGAGGTGAGGCATGTAGGGTGGAGGGTGGAGGAGGATGAGGGGTTGTGGGGTTGTGGGAGCATGTTTTAGAGGCCAATGGAAAAAGATTGCTGCCAGCAGCTGCTGCTCTTAACTTGAAATATCTACGGAAAGATTGTGTCAGAATCCACCACCTGAGTTTGCCCATCCGTTATCACTACCACATAAACAATAATCAATATAATCATCATCTTATTATTATTTATCTGCTGTCTCGTTCTCAAACCAGACATTTCACCTCTTGGACTGTTGTGTGTCACCAGCTGCTGCTTTGATTCCTCCTTCCATCACCGTCCACTTATTTGTCCTTTTGGTTTTGAAGTGGTTTTTACCACGCCTTGTACATTATCTCACGTGCTACGAGCCCTGCTCTTTGTTCAAGTAGGTAATGACGGTGTTGTTTTCACTGTGGGCTGCACTGACCACTCACAATGATGGGAATGATCACTCCACAGCAGCACTCTTATCTATCATCAGAAGTGACTGCCAGGAATGTGTTGTAGAGCCTTTTACATTGTTTTCACAGCCGTGGAAACATTCATTGTTTCTCTGCCCGTGCACATGCTAAACAATTGAATTAATCTCTTCGTCTGTTTGTGATTGAACTAACTTCATGTGTAAAGCTCTGTAAATCTGTACAGTGAGTAGGAGGGTTGGCTTTGACATGGTTTCCCATGGTGATAATGTACTGTAAAACATCTAGGATGAAAGCCAAACTGCATACATGAGTGGCACATGTTACAGTTCAATCTGAACGCCGCCTCCACGGTACACAGCAGAGGTGCTCAACTGGCTGTTCCCCTCAACTGGCCTGCGATCTCGGCTGAGGTCTTGTGTCAACAACACTTTGGAGATTTTAAACACTGTAAAACCTCACACCTCTCAGAGAAAACTCTGGCCTTGGAAATGACTCTCGCTCTGTGTGGTTTTTTCCTTGTTCTGTCTCATTCTGTTAACTTACGTCTGTTAACTAACTTCAGTTTTTACTTTTCTTCCCGGCATGACGTACATATCTCCTGCATTAATCTGCCATGCTTTAAGATGCATTAGGTCTCTATATTTCCTTTGTTTTCCAGTCTCTTATCGCCTCATCTCCTCTCCCCTTCTCTTGCTCCATTCCTCTTCTCTTCTAGGCTCCTGACCCCCGCTGTGTGTATGAAACTTGACTGATCCCGGTCAGGAATTTGCCCTATATAACCAGAGTTGGGGCCCGTCGCTGTAAATCACATGACCAGTATGTGGGAACGGCCATAATGAAGATGGACGGGCTTGGAGAGAGAGCTGACAGAGCCTACTGCATTCCTCAGGCTAGTCCTCCACACAAACTCATATCACTAGTCATTTCTAACTTAACCTAAAAACCTAAAAGCTGACCCTAATTTGTATCGTAATTGAAGTCACAAACTTTTTCCAATGTTTCCCACTGCTGACATTCATCATCTGCTACATAGCTCCACAATATCTGTGCGAGGCCCACATGTGGCGCCTTTACTGTATTTCATTTGGTGACGCAAAATCGAGTTAAGTATGCTAATCAAGTCAAACAGTGCACTGATGCGGCGGAGACTTTCAAACTTCGCGGAGCACAGTCAAACCACCAGCCTTCAACTGGTACCAGATGCAGGAGACCATGTTATAGAAAGGCTGACACACACTTCCTCAGTGAGACCACACACCTCCACAGTCACATCTCAGCTCTTTTCACTTCCAAGTAACATCACAGGAAGTCTCAGGGAAATTAATGGCGAAGTTTACTCTGCATTTTGAAAGCGTTCTTCACAGCTCTGGAGAGGCAAGAATTCAAACAACCACAAAAATGATGAACTGGCTCGGTTTACGTCTCTTTCAAGAGTTCACTGAGTCTAACGCCGACTCAACCAGACACACAAAGCATCAAATATTGACTCTTCCAGATCCTGTGTCTTTTCTTGGTGTTGGGCTGGCAGAGCAAACAGCTGGACTGCTACAGCACCACCTTTCATCCTGACAAAACCCCCTTCCCCACCCCCAGGCCCCTGTCTGCTTGTACACCTACAGTACTGCTTTCTCCATGTGGGGGGCCCTCGACACTTCAAAGAACCCCGTGTGGGAGCTCCAGTGGGGCGTCGAGCAGCCACAGCCCAGCTGAGCAGGATCGCACTTGTCAATGCCAAGCAAACACATGTTGGAGAATGGGTGTTTGTGACTTACAAAGAAGTTGCCTAAATTGGTTATTGTTCACTGTATTTGTAAAATTTCACAGGTTTATCGTCAATAAAATGTGGTCCTCTTTAATAAATTAAGTGCTAATGATGAAATCAGTTGAAACAGTGTGTTTAAACAGCTGCCAAATGTTGGCAGGTACGATGCACTTTAACATTGAAGCAGACAGGCTGGTACAGCGATGCCACGACAAACGGACACTTTTTTACAAGGAAAGAAACAACTTTATCTATGGTATTTAATACTGACTTTACAAGAAGGCATGACTCACACAATTGGCAGGGAGTCTGGTGAAACTACTAGTTCAGTGGTTAGTTAAAACAGACTGTGTGTTCATAAACATCTGCTGCCACATGGAAAACAGATAACGTGTAACCCATTCTGCCTGTTGTTGTGGCTTCTTCTTGTTGTTTCGCCGAAGGACGCCAGTCCTTCAATGTGGCCCAGGCCACATGTGTGTACATGCTGTTCAAAGAATGTGGTCTGAGTGATCGGATCTCAAATGCGTCCCCAATGCGCCCCTGTGCTTAGAGCTCACCACTTGTGACTGGATCACTCAGGATGCATGTCGATACCAGGTCTGAACAGGGCCAGACTCGTGCACATAAAAATGTGGATTGAGGCAAGAAATGCATCAACATGTGTTGTCTGGTTTGTTTATAAACCCCTCCAAAAATTCATCTGACATCATTTTTGCGCTCTCGCATCCTCCCTTGTGCTGTTTCTGTATAACTGATTATTGCCAAAAGGAAGTGCTATAATGCATTCCTTTAGTGCAACGTTACTTCCCCAATCTGAGGTTTCACGTGCACATGCAAAACTTTTAATACACTTGGCAGAATAATCAGGTTTTACTAGCAGCAATCCAGCTGTAAACTAAATTATTCTCAATCCCAAAGTCTGAAAAAGGGAAGCAGGTTTTAACAGTGACGTGAATCCAAATTTACAGACTTTGGCAGTGGAAGGTTTATACTAATAGGTTATCAAAATAAAAAAAGGAAGAAATGAATCATGCAAACCTACTGTTAGCATTCTTAAAGGAACAGTTTCACATTTTTGTCGAGAGTTGGATGTGAAAATCCACGGCCATATCATGTCCCCTCTCGAAAGTGAAGCCAGTTGAGATCGTCCTTAAACTAGCATTCAGACTCTGGTTTCAAAAAGAGGTCGGATTGTATGTAAGCTTATGAGAAAATTATCCTACTTCTAATACAGAAGTAGGATAATTTTCTTCCTTACCTCAATAAACAGTTTCCTAATGAGTTTATGGTCTCAATCTCTAGTTACAAGTCTTCGTTAATAGATCATGATGTTCATTTTGTAAATTATGATCCTATATACAGTAAAAAAGATGATAAAGCAGGGCATGCTTTAGGTTGTGGCTACCTTATGACTGACAAGTTGCTACCACAGTATCTCCTCGGGTTCACAGCCAGATCCAATCAGGATATCCTCTCCAGCTCTACCCTCTTTTCCAAATATGTTCACTTCTCAAAAAAACAAGATGGTGACAACCAATAATGCCAAACTTGAGCATTCAAATCAGCAGTCCACAAACCAGTGGGTGAAGTCACTGTGGGTTTACAATTGGTCTGTCCTTTTAATACGTATCTACAGTGAGGTAACAGTTAGCTTGGCATAAAAACTGGAAGCAGGCCAAGATATATTCTGGCAATTATCTCCATGTAACACGACTTTGATGTAATTTTGATGTAACTTTACACAACAGTTTGTAATTTTTACACTTTAACAAACCAGACAAATGTTAATAAGCTTTGGAGGTGCTGGTGGGCTAATTCATTTTACATTTGGACAGAGGAAAAAGTTAATTGCGCATACTTAAAATGTTCTTCTCTGGTATTTACATGCCTGTTTCAGCATTCATAATAATTTTTGTGTTCTCGTGTGTACAGAGATATTATGTGAAACGAAGGCCGCGTGGATAGGATTTTTTTTTATACAGAGGGGGAACATATCTACTTAGAAAAATATCAGTGCGGACTTGATCTTCTCATCAAACTCCAAACTACTCCTTTAAAACATAGTATTTAAACACAGTTGGCATCACCAACTCATCAACAACAACATGACTGGTAACAATCAGTGAGGAAATGTGAGTGAGGACACTCCAGAGTAAACCAATGAGGTGTTTGAGTAAACATGGCCGCAGATGAACGCATTTGTCCTTCAGAGCCACAAGATCACTCTGACCCACGTTGACTTAACTAGATAAATTAGCTTAAAAGTAATTTGTGTATGAGCAGAAAATGGGTGTCATGATGTAGCAAACACAGCTGGCCACCTGATGCTTCACAAAAACCACTATGGTAGTGACCAGGCAGCCTTGTACTGCCAGTGGTTTGTGTACGTGTGTGTGTGTGCATACAAACATGTGCGATGGGACCATTTGTGTATATTAACAGGTCAGCGCGTGAAAATTGACTCATCATCTCTTTAGATCTTCCCTCTTGTCACTACATATGCTCTGTTCTGTGTTTCTATTCCAAACCAGCCCCACCCCTTCCCCTTTTTTTAGGTTTGTGTAAAACTCTTGGGTGGTCCATTGATACGCGGCTTTAATAGGGCCTTGGAGCATATGCGTGTCTTGCAGAGAAAAGAGGTTTGACCCCAAACAAATGTGTCACAGACAGTCGCAGGGAACAACAGGGTCTGTTTATGTTGATAGAGGGACATGACTCAGTTTCCCATAAAGAGGATAAGAGAGGCATTTTCTTGATTTGTTTTATTAAAACTCACACAGTATATGTTTTGTTTTATGCGGCGCAGAGTGACGATTTCTTCCAAGAATCTTGACATATTTATTTCAGTCTCTTTCCCCTCTTGTTTTTGTTGTCCCTCTTCCACACGCGTTCACATTACAGATCAGCCCCTCCTCTGCTTTCGTCTTCACCTCTGTGAAAACAGCTGCCGCCGAACAAGAAGAGAGCGTGAGACAGCGGCAGGAAGGATGAGGGGATGGATGAAAGGTGGAAGGAATGCTGATAGGCAGGTAGGTTAAGAGGATGTTCCAAGTATCTCAGCATCTGTTGTCCAAACCTCTAATGATCACAGTGCAGCAGCAGCAGAGCAGAGAGGAGCGGGCAGCAGGTTGCCTGCTCGCTGGACGTCCTGTTCTCCCATTTGTCCCAACTACACCTGCTTTACGAGAGTTTCACACTCATAAAACACTTTAGTGCCTTTTCCGACCCACACACTGACAATGCAAGGACACACACCGGTGCTTCTACATGCACGTAGGTAAGCTCACATACAAACATGTGGATGTGCGGATGCCTGATGGTGCGTTACTGGGCTCAGGCCAGGTGAGAAGAAACAGGACTTTCGTGCTGTTTGACCTGATTAGAAAGTGGGTCGGAATGATTCAAACTGCCTGAATGAAGTCATATTATGTTTAATCCTTTGGCTTTATTGGTGTGATTTCCCACCTCTATCTTCACCTGTTCTACAGACGGCGGGCTAACATTTATGGATAAACATTTATTCTCAGCTGACAAAGACAGAAACGTGCTGGTAATGGGAGACGTTCAGGATCCAGATGGAGCAAATTGGTCAATCTAGACTGCACTTATTCCAAGAGTGATGTGTTTAGACTGAAATGTTTTACTTTGATTGAGCATTTTCAGTTTTGAGGGCAGTGTAAACTTCTGTAGCCCAGACGTCCAAGAGCTGCCAGTTCCAGCTTTGTTATTACTGAGGATCCAGTGTCACTGCTGGTGTTAATCATCAGATCTCTAACACTGTGAAGGGAAAACAGTTTGCATGATCTCATAATGATTTGCATCTCACTGCTATTGTGACCTTATTTCATGACTTTAACCAGACAGCACAAGACATACAGGGATATAGAGCTTATGAAATCACATAAGTAGACCTTCTAAGTGCTGTATCGGAGGCAGCTGAACTTGTTTCAGTTTCGTGAAGACGTTTCACCTCTCTTCCAAGAGGCTTCTTCAGTTCTAACTAACTGGAGGAAGTTGCAGGCTTTCAAACCCTGTGTGGGAGTGTCTTTACAGAGTCATTAAGGACACGTGTGAGCTCTGAGTTTCAGAGTCGTTAAGTCGTAGTCCTTAAAGCGGAAATACGTAACTTTTAAACTTTGCCCCTTCCTAGCGCTTCCCCGTGGTATTATTAATGGTGCCGCTGTCGCAACATGGCTACCGCTAACAACCGCTACCGCCTGACTACTGCTGTCCGAAACATATTTACTGAGAATGCTGGTTTTGAGTCCCGATGGTCGGAGGAAACAAATCAGTGAGGGAACAGACTGTGACACAGCACCGGAGCTTTCCATTAAGTGAATTCCCGGCCGTTCACACTTGTTATGCCTCAGTTTCTATCCCTCTTCGCCTTCTTTGCTTCTTTTTTACACAGTTATTCTATTTTTACACAGTTATTTGACCTTCATTTTCTTAAAATTGAGCCTGGTGGGCTGAAGAACATAGTGTAAGCGAGGTTTATAGGATACCAATTTATATGCATTTTTCTACAGCCATTTCATTGTGCTATAGGTATTTATTTCAGAATGAACTTTTTTATTTTTTTGATGATTGGTCGGCACCTTGCATGGCAGCCTCTGCCATCAGTGTATGAATGTGTGTGTGAACTGGTGAACATGACAAGTGCTGTAAAGTGCTTTGAGTGGTCAGTAGACCAGAAAAGCTATTAAAAATTCTATACAGTACATGCAAGTCCATTTACCATTGAAATATCAAATGTGGACTATTTGTGGCACCTAACAAGTGCTGAATTTACGCTTGAACATGTGAGTTCAGAGGGTGCAGCAGGGTGCAGCTGAGATGAGTTCATGTCAAAAATTGAAGAAAATTTGGAATGCATGTGTCTGCGTTGTTTATGTTAACTCTGCAGACGGCACTACAATTCACCAGAGTTGTTCAAGGGTCCGTCACACACACACACACACACACACACACACACACACACACACACACACACACACACACACACACACCAGTGCAAACAGCCACACGCTGTGTTTTGACCGAAGGGCATGACGTTTTCTGGAACCTCTTGCAAATGCTGTCTTACTATTATTATTATCATTATCAAAATATTAATGTTATGACTATGTTCTTACACACAACAATGATTTGCAGTTGTTCAACAAGTTGAGCCATGTTCTCTGGGAACTGTAAAAAGGGCATTCTGCAAAATGTAGGAAATCCGTACTTAACGGAGTAAATGAGTTGTGTCGAGGCAAAGTTCACAGCGCACAAAGGTAAATTACAACATTTCATCACAAAATAACATCGTGGGTTGAGGATAATTCATGGTAATAGTGTACAAGGTTTCTTTATGTGCTTGAGCATGTAAAGCCCAAAGGAATAACAGAGCAAAACCCCCAACGCCAGTGTAAAGAGGTAATGTTGAAAAGTAAGGATAAAAGAGGCAGTGAAAAATCTAATACTTGTCCACAGGTCACAGAGAGAGAACATACTCCCGGACTTAAACATTTCAATGTTATGTTCAAGCCTTGTGAGTAAATCTCAACTTTTTAAATTTTAACATAAATTTAAGTCTATTGAAACACGAGACTACGGTAAATTTCAGTCCATACAGGTATATATGTACCTCAGAATCGGGCAAATTACGGCTCGACTGGAATGCAGATGACAAGTTTATGGCACTCCTAAGTGAAAACATTTTAAGCGTTGGGGAGGAGGAAGGACATATCAAAGTTGTTACACTCAGTTTTTGTTTTGACAGATTGTTCCGAGATCCAGACACCAGCCCCGACCTCCAAGAGTCAACGACAGGGGGAGGAGAAGGATTAGGCTCCATTTTTCAACCTTTTCCTTTTTAACTCAACGGCATAAGTCATTTTCAAGGACCACACCTCAGTTTGGACTGCCTCAAACTCACCGCAGAGTCTGGGCCTGGGGATGAGGGTTTTATTGGAAATGGCAAAAAAAAAAAAGAAAAAAAAGAAAAGAGATTTGAAGTTGCATAGCATTACAGTAAAGTGGGTTACACATTCCCTGATGCAAACCCAATGGATTCACATGTTTTAAAACAGCAACACATGTTTGGTTAATTTTCCCCTCACTATTTACTTTTGGTTTTAAAATGATTTGATTTCATTTTGCAACCATAACTTCTGGGCTTTAAATCATGGAATATGCTTGATTGGTAGAGAGGGAAAGTGGGATCGGTTGTGTGGTAAGGACACGTCGGGGAGGTATTTTATGTCTGAAAAGACTGAGTCTGTCAGAGAACATATTTCAATTTTTTGGTTAAAAGAAACCCTGTGAATCTTTAGAAAATGTTCTTGGATGTGAGGGTGGTAGATGGTTTATATATGAGAGTGAAGAGAGTCAGATAATTAACTCACATCCCTGCCCGATGAGCGTCTAACATACATCCCTGTGCCGGGTTCAGAAGGAGCTGGGACTTGCGTGAGGTCATTTTTCAGTTTACAGTTTTAAGTTGCCAGGCAACCAAGGAGAGGTTCTGGGAAGTAACTGGTCCCAGCCAAGAAATAGTCCAGCACGTAAACTGATCGATCACCAGTTTTCATATCTCAGTTTTTGTAGGGATTAACCAAATGGGATGAAATGTGTTGATTAGTAAGCTTCAGAGGTGTTGTAGGTGCTATTTCCACCGTGTTTCCACGAAGCTAAGCTAACTGGCTGCCTGCCACCGACAGGCACCGACCTTCTCAGCTACGAAAGTCTTGGCCAGAAAGTGAATACAGTAAGCACATCTCCCAAAATTCCCCCCAAAACTTTTGCCCTACAAGCTGAGTGTCATCACTTTTTTACAGTACATGTTATTGACCGAAATGAGTAATATTGCCTATGAATTGTCTGATAAATGGAGGCCCTGGCCCGTCACAGAGCAGCCATAAAGTGCATGTGACTGAGTGGACAGGGAAACTACAGCACTCACCGCTCCCCCGCAGCCAACTTTACACTTGGAGCGAGAAATGACCTCACCTCGTCCAAGTCCCAGGCAGCTCCCCCAAAGTTTGAACAGGAAACAGGGAGAACACCACCCCTGCCCAGCTCCTTGTGCTCATTACCACACTCCCAAAGAGAAAACATCAACATTTGAGAAAAGTATGGAACCTGAAAATGAAAGGTTTAATTAAAAGAAAACACAGGCCTGTCGTCTGTGGATTTAAAACACATACTACTTGTAACATGAGCAAACAGGAGATAAACAGTTCATCCGAACCTCTGTTGTGAATTTTCAGTCTGTGAATTCCAGCCGTTGTTTGGATTCCTCTGAGAGGGAATGTTTTATGCTCCTTTGAAAATACAAAAGACATTGCGCACATCTGAAAGCCATTAGCCCAAACTCAAACTGTTAGCAAGCAGTCTGAGGATTCTTTCCGCTCTCTTGGAATCTCGCTACATTTCTCTCTTTGCCTCTTTTCTCTTTTCATTTCTTTCTTTTTTTCACGGGCCCCAACCTCTGTCTTTTGCAGTTACAAGGGTTATGGAATTTCAGAACTCTTATCCAGAAAGTCTCACTCCACGGCCCACTAAAACCAAAGTCGTATCATACACATCAACCTCTCTCCATCCCTCTCCCTGCTGTATGTTTTAACAGTCATTTAACCGTGCACAAACGAGCTGTGCGCCGTTACAAAGTGCTCTACCTCTGGGGAACAACATCACGTGTATACCCGCCTCCTTCTCTCCTGATTCCCACAAAGCAGGCAGGGGACATGTGAGGCAGGTCTTTCCCTCCTCCTCATCATCCTCTGCAGCCTAACCTCGCATAAATGGACCAATGTGTTTGTGTGCTGTTTTATGAGATCACATATTCTCATCCCCCCTTGAACACTGCCATTCTTTGTCTCCACTCGTGTTATACTTTGAAGTTCTACATTCCTCTCCCACTGCATCACCGGGGCAGCACAGCTGCACAAGGCCAGGTCTTTACAGAGCCAAGCAGAGCAACGCTCCGGGTAAGGTGAGGCAAGAAATGCCTGCCTTGGAAGAAAATGATGGAAAGACGAGGTAGGAAGGGGGGCAAGCGTGAGAGACGGAAAGGAGGAGTTGAATAGAATAATTTGGAAAAGGAGGCTGAGACGAAGAAGGAGGTGCCCTGCACGTGAGGACACATTGAGGGCTATCTCTCTCTATCTATCTATCTATCTATCTATCTA
Organism: Pagrus major; assembly: GCF_040436345.1. Classification (NCBI taxonomy): domain Eukaryota; kingdom Metazoa; phylum Chordata; class Actinopteri; order Spariformes; family Sparidae; genus Pagrus; species Pagrus major. The sequence goes on from NC_133225.1 coordinate 16,891,781, forward strand.
TCTATCTATCTATCTATCTATCTATCTATCTATCTATCTATCTATCTATCTATCTTGATTGTGGGTTTCCACTTAATGTGAGCTTGCGTGTGTTTGTTTGTGTATGTGTTTTAAATGTTTTTTTTTTATGTGTGCGGTGCAGCAATCATATTTTCATCCACCCAGGGGAAAACCACCAGTGGACCGCAAGATTCCCAGCTTGGATCATCTCTTCACCCAGTCACACTCCACCCTGACCCCACAGGCTCTGACCACAAACCCCAAGACCATGATGACACTACGAAAACAACCTCTAATCCCTCAACCCCACCTTACCACACACACACACACACACTTTGCATGCACACACACACCTCCACGCTCCCATGACCTCAAGGTTACCCTCTGCCAAATCATGCTACGAGCTAGAGAGACCGAGAGTGAATAGTCAATATGGAAAATGGGAACTGTGACAGTCAGTGATGCACATTTGAGGGATTTGAAGCTCCAGTGAGCCTTGTCATTGCCTCATTTGACTTTCTTATAGCAAAGAATGAAAAGAAATCTTCAAAACAATCCCATTTTCTCCTGCAACGCCTGTTTCTTTCACCGCACAGACTAAAATGACCTTAAACTTCTTTTACACATCATAATCTCTCCTCTTAGTGTAAATACACTGCAAATCTCTAGTGAAACACACTATGTAATGAAACAGTATGGTCAACTAGGAATTGGTTGAATGCTAATGTTAGCTAATCGGTCATCAAATATGTTGCTTTACCCATCCAGATGTGGTGAAATGATAACATATTTTTAGATTTCCTACGTTTATATGACTTGCAAGATTGAACACAGCAGCATATTATTATACAAGCTTTTGTGCTTCCTACCCTGAGCTTGATATCAGAGAAAAATAGCTGCCGTGTGAATATGGTCCACAGTATGGCACAGAATAAAGGACAAAATTAATATTACTGAGAAGCAGAGCAGAGGCTATATCCTTGCCGAAGCCATGTACTGATCTAGCCAATGATAAGCTGGCTCTGTTAACTGAGAGGCCGGTAGTCGGAAATGTGAAGCCGACTATTCATTGGACCATGGCGAAGCAACCCACTGGATCAGCTACTGCCTCGGCTGTTAAGTGTGAAGGCCTGACTATGAAAGACCAGGTGGAGTCAGTCACTGCCAAGATGGCGACGGCTCGAACCACAACACTGAGCCTCACAATGGCTCTTCAGAAACCTATGGATGACGTCACGGAGACTACGTCCATGTGTTATACAGTCTATGGAGCTAACACTAGCCTAGCTGAAACATAATTTCCTTGGTGCGTATCCAGCTTCCCCACCCGAGCAAGGACGTGTGATTTTTCTAAAAGGTCAATGTGGAATATTTTTGCATCAGACCTGAGGCAAGACGTTTTAGAGTGACTGCACATTTGAACGCCTCATAAAAGCAAAGGTATTCAGCGCATTCATATCACTTTACATCTTTTTTTTTAGAGTTGTCAGCCTTGTCGTCAAAACATCTTTTTATGTCAGAACCCTTTCTCAAGACAGGATTTTTTATGTATGTATGCCTGCGGGAACCTCTATAAAGAACGAATAATGAGCTTTAGTGTATTATATTTTACATCATGAAGGAGACTATAGCATTCTGCATGTAATTCACGTTTGTTGCCCCCTCAGGGACAACTGGAGCTAAAATACATAGCTATATAAAAAAACTACTTATGGAAACAAAAATTCAAATCCTTTAAAATGATTTCCTCCGGCACAGTCCCGCCTGCGATGACCCACAAACGCACCGGTTCACCCCTATGGACGGCAGTGCAGTATGACTAATTCTGGCCATGAACCTCTCCCTGCAGAGAGGCTGTCATGGAAGTGATTTGGCTCAGCGATGGCTCTCCTGGCTGAGCTAAAGACAATCTGAAAGCCCCCGTCAGGCTCTGGTGGTCTCTCATGGTTCTGTCTTTGAGCGCTGGGAGAGATCAGGCATCGCTTCAAGAATTCAACAAATACACAAGTATGAGTGTAGACAAAAGTTTGCACACACTTACACGCAAAGAAACGGAGACAGTTGCATCATAACGCATCCTCCTATCAGTGACTGATACTGATAATCAAAGCTGACAATTGTGGAACCTGAGTGAGGCGTGGGATTTTAGGAGAGGCGGGTGTATGTCTGTGTGTTAAGTGTGTATCTATGTGTTCATGTGAGGACAATGCAATCCTCATCTGGTTTCTGTACCACTGAGCCCCCACATTTCTGCTCTCACTGGGCCAGTCACATGTAATAATAATGCAGTCTGGTCCATGTAAAACAAATGACTTGCTTTTTCATCAACGTGAGCACATGCAGTCACCACAGCGCTCACCACAAGTCTCACTTGGCCCATTTTTCTTTCAAACATTAAATCTTCATCTTCTTATCTTGAGCACACATGCCCTTGTTTTTTGTGTGTTTGCGCTGCCGATTGCATCCAAAAACCAAACCTCCAAACATGAATCTAGCGCACAAACAAAAACATCTTCTCTCCTACTTTGATCACCACGATTTGGAAAAATCAGTGACATCGCGAGGCCGCACCGCTCTGCTCCTAAAGCCATGTGTATTTACCTTAGGGTGGATGTATGGTGTGTCTGCGTGTGTGAAAGTTTACATACGTGTATACAAATGTGTGCGCTGGAAAAGAAAGAGATGGGAGACAAGTGAGCGGAGGAGAAAAAGGGGAAGGGAGGGCCAGTAAAAGTATTTCCCCGGGCTCTGAAAGTACAATACACACAGACAGTGGTGTGTTTTCACTGTAGCCAGATTGCTGCTCGGCGAAATGTGGTTCTATTTAGAAGAGAGAGGGAGGGACTGCTGGGAGAGAGAGAGGGAGGGAGGGAGTAAAGGGGGGACACACAGATACGCACATACACATAAATGAGCTGAAATGCTCCAACTCTCTGTTCCTATCCATCCCAGTCTTTTCGTGGTGTCAGTGTGAGACTGTGAGACTCCCTAAGAGCTTCTGCAGCACACTACAAATCATCCTGCATGACTCCGCTGCATGTTGAAGGCTGATCTTACAGCAGCCTGCATGTTCCCCATTAGAATGAATGGCCTTGTTCAATAGGGAGAAGTTTGAGGGGCTACGAACATGCAGTTGTATTTTGTGTTCAAGAGTGAATATAGTGATGCTAAGATCTGATTTAAGGAGAGTTTCTCTGGTTATTTTCGCTGTTTTTAATTCACGTGATGTCAACAAAGCGGAACACTCATTTATCAATGGGCTCAATGTGGAAATGTTCATGTTCTCAAGTAAAAGTTAAAGACATCCCCTAGTAATTAAAAGTGGTTTTATCTGTTCCCCAGAAATTATAGTTCCTAAACCCCCCCACATTCAGTCTGCCAAGTCCTGCAGAGACATAAAGCATATGCACATGTTTGTAATTACCAAACTTTGTTAATCTTTGTCTTGAAAAAGTGGCCGAAGACATTACGACAAAACATCTAAGCCCTTTCAGGCTCGACAGAGGATGTCGGAGAAAATAAATAAGAGTATTGCCAGGTAGCCTTCAGGTCTACATAATACCCCATTGTGCAAAAAACTATTTATGACCCTTACGAAACCTGTGTGTGTGTGTGTGTGTGTGTGTGTGTGAGGGGATGATTCGAGTGTCGCTGTCCACAGTCGTTGCCCTCCAGAGAGGTTTCAAGTGGCCGACAAGGTCTCCCCACAATGATAACCATTGGTTCTTTTCAGGTTCTTTTACGGCCTGATAAGAACCACTGGCTTCTTTGCTTCTTCCTCTGTTGGAACAATCATTGGTCGTTCCTTTGGCTACCAAGTTTTCAGAGGGGTTAGTTTCATGGTTCGGTAACTGTACAGTAACTGTGACATGTGCATGGTAAAATGCTTCAGGCTGTGTTCACACCAAACCGGACGTTGGGACGAAAACGTCAGTCCTCCCATTCATTTGAACGTGAATATAGTGTGTTGTGTGGCTGCGGCGGTGCAGTCAGCAGGGGATGACCAAAAAACTGCAGCAGCAGCACAGCGAAGAGTTGAAACAGAATCAAGTTTTGGAGAAACACAACGCGATGTCATGTTGTGGTGGCCAGCCAGCAATCAGACTGGAAGATACCCACGGGAAGACCGAACAATGATATTCACCATGATGTTGCCTCGCTTGGTTTATTTTGGATTCCCAGCTTTGACGTCTGTTTCTGACTTACAGTCTATGCTGCAAAAATAGCAATACCAAGAAACTCCTTTTGGTTTGTGTCCATTTGTTTCAGGAACAGGAAATGGAGGAAAAAGCCAGCGACAGGGGTTTACGTTCTTCTTCTTCTACTTTTTTGTTGCTTAATGATGGTTGGCAAACTGCTTTTAGGTGCATTACTACCACCTTCTGGGTTAAAGTTCACAATGAAACAGTAATGACACTGCCACACTGCCGTACAACCCTACACTAAATACAGCCTTAAACTACGATCCTCCAATGAAATTATCCAGGTATTTCATATCAGTCATATCCCACACCTAGAGAAGTTTATAATTTTGACAGGAAAATTTGTGGAGTCAATAAATGAAAAGCTTTGGTAATTCGGTGTTAATGTCCAGATCAAATGTTGCACATTTGCAGTTACAAATGGACACATGTTGCTCAAATGTTCATGTCCCGTGAAAAGTAATGTAACTTCTTTGAGGAAAGTTTGTCGACAGATGTCACACTGAATGTGCAATAACAACAATTCTGTTGTGGTGATGCTTCGATTAAGATTATTGTAGTATAAAATTAAAGGATAAGTTTACCCAGAAATGAAAAATACAGTCATTATCTACTCAGCCTTGTGCCGATGGAAAGTTGGATGTAGCTTCATAGTCCGCAAGACATTTCTGGAGCTTCACAGCAAAACAGAGAAAAAAAATATAAAATGTCTCCATACAGCACGTTTGGTGTAACCCAAGTCAGCGTAATCCCCAAGATCCCTTATTGATTTGAAAGATGTTATTTACACCCTTTTTTAAGCCAAGCTAAGAGCGTTAGCGGGTACCCTGTCTGAAGTGGGTGCATGAGCTCGACTATGTGTTGAGGGTGTAAATAATGTCTTCTCAAATCAATTTGGGACCTCGGGGGTTTCAAGGGAGACTTGGATTACTCCACATGAGCTGTCTGGAGCCATTTTATGTTTTTTTCCTAGCTTGTTTCTTCACTTTACTGTGAAAACACGTCCCCATCTTCTTCAGTTGTTTAAGAGATGCTGCAACACTGTTTTGCTGTGAAGCTCCAGAAATGTTTGACTGACGGACTTTTCATTTTTTGGGTGGACTTATCCTTTTACTCACTGAAACAATGAATTTACACCAACAACAGGCTCATGTTTTCTGAGTTCACTCGAGCCTGCAGCGTCTCCTCTCTGGAGCCACATTGAGCCGTGTTTGTTGAGAGCGGTGGGATCAGCGCAGTTAGGTGGAAGCGTTTGAGATGTGCTCAGCTGTCCTCACCAATATACCACCCAGATGGCCACTCTCTCAATGTTAACTTCCTATCAGCACTTGTGGCAACAAAGCACAAGGATGTGTCAATCACAAGCACCAGCGGGCTGAGGCAGTAAATAGCAGGACTATTTGAATAGCAGGCGTAAATGCGACACGCTGTGACAGACAACATGCTCTTTGTCATCTGGTTTAGAAGTGTGTCGACTTTTAATTCCTGCCAAATTAAAATATTTCAACTGGTCGCAATCCATTTAATACTTGTATTTCTCTCTGTAATCATGAGGCACCATGACCTCTTCACTCATCCTATTGTTTTTTCATTGTTGGGTACTTCTCCACATGTTTATGCTGATGCAAATGCTGCCTGGCAGTCATCACATGCTCTTATCTCATCACTGAGGTAGCCTCAAGGAGTGTTTTTTTGCAGAGTGATGATAGTGGATCCATGTTAGCACACAGTGTGGAGGTTTAGCTGCTTGGACCCTGTTATAACAACTCTAGGAGTCTTGAGGAATGTGGGTTTGTCCTGCAGTCCGTTACTACCCCCTCTCTCCCTCTGTCTCTGCCTCACTCTGTGTCCCCTCCCCTCTCCCAAACAGGGCATTTCCCTAACTTTTCTCTTTTTCTCACAAGGCTATAGTTCAATATTCCATTCTGGGGCACATATCCTGTCTCAAATTCAAGACTCTGGGCTCCTCGACGCCAAGGCACTCCGATTGTTGCAAGGTATTGTGCGCATTAGTGATCTGTTGACTGCAGTACAATCAAGTTATCAATGGCTTTGATTGTGACTATTGTTTTGGGATTGTCTCTTTATGTGCATGTCTGTTAGGTAGATAGAAGATTAAGATGCATGATGTTGGATTTTAGAAAAGTCATCAGGGTGAAAGTCAGATGCTGTACTTTTTATTTTTACCGGCTTTTTTTGAGAGTGCACGAAAGAAAAAGAAAAAAAAAAAACAGGTCACGTTTTACACTTTGATTGCTGCCTCTGTTTGAGTTTTCATACTTCGGGAGAAGTTTTCCTGGCAAGTTAAGCGGAATTAAAAAAACAAAAACAAAACAAAACTGCTATTTCCCCATTTGGGATTAAGAGGAGCTGATGTTGCGGTTTTTGCTTCCATTCATAAAGTTGCGGTGACATGCAGAGCTCGACTCACTGCTGCAAGAAAAACACTTTTGTCTTTCTGTCAACTTGCAATAAACGACTCGAGTGGCTGTTTTAGGCTGTTCAGGCGCCGCAGACGGAGCTTTTTGTTCATCCTTCATGCACTTGAAAGTGTTTCTGCGGTTCTCAGTTGCGCTTTTTCAGTAAACTTATCCAACTGTGCGGGTTTTTTTTTTTTTTTTTGCAGGTCTGATTCCTCTGGGAACTGAAGCTATAAACTTATGCTGGGATGTTTTTTTGATTGCGACACACGTGTTGTCGTGTGGACTCAGGTTTAGAGGACGTGTTGATGAGCTGATGAGCTGATGGATGTTTTTACCTGCGGTATCTTGACAGCACTGCTTCCACTCGGTCACTGCTCATGCATTTCTTTTGTTCGGCATTGATCCCGCCTCCATTCACTTCTCTTATTGCAGGCAGCTAAAGCCAACTTTTCTGAGTGTTTAAGTGGAAACATCTTTTTTTTTTTTTTTAAATTACACATTCATATAAAAGCTTAAATACGCCTCTTTGTCTTTGCCATAAAGAAAAGGGGAAAAAAGTGAAGTGTGGAATAATTACAGGCAATTAAGTTGATATTAGCAGCTCTTGATTTCCATGTCTTCCTGTCTAGTCCCTGTCTTGCCAACCACTTTTCTTCTCTCTGCATGCTTGAGTGAGCTCCCGGCTCATCTATCTCTCATCTTCCATTAAAATTAATCTGAGTCAGTTGGATGTTGGGCCATATTTATTTTCCTGTCTTTGTCCAGGCCAGATCTATATTGTGGTCGGACCCCTGGCTTTGGAGGGCTGGAGGCTGGGTCTGTTGAGGTTATATATCACCAGGGGCCCACAGTTCACTCTCAAACCTGTGGTCTATAATGAGGTGGAGAAGAGAAAATAAACCTCATGGCTGTCCTGTTCAGTTGGACTCTAGATGTTTTTTCAGTTTAATATACCCTAACGCAGTTAGGACAGGCTTGTTAGACTATATAGGCTATGTATGGGGGTTAGGAAATCCCCAAATAATTCAATTAAGAAGACTCCATAAATCAGATAACTAATAACTACGAATAATCTAATTTTGTGCCTTTGTATGGATGAGTCTAACAATTAAGTCTCCCCACTTTTTGCTCAGATTGTTCTGTGTGTGATGGAGAGAGAATTGACCATTCAGCTCATACCCCGGTCCTCTGACCTGCCTCTCTGGTGCCCCCTAGGCAAAAGGCTGTGATCGAGGGCAGTGTTTCCTAATCTTCTGGCTTCTGACCCTATCAGTCGCAGCAATGTCAGTTTAGTTACCCCTGTCACAGTTATCATATATGACATTGGAGTGAATATGGACTCTATTTAAAAAAAGAAAAATGTAAGTAGTTCAAGTAAAGTCAGAAAAACAGATAATCTATCATCTAAAAACCACTCAGGTATATCTTGCAACCTCATGGGCAAGGCTGTAGCCATGGAGTCACCATTATCATACACAAAAACTTTCACAATCGACACATAGCCCAGATAACGCTCATATTTCATTAAAAGTTTTCCACTTTTTAATACATTTTAAAGTAATGAAACAGACATACAGTGTTTGACGGCGATTGGTCCCACCCATCCAGTCAAGCAGTGGCTTATTCTTGGGTATGGCAACACCATTTGGACAAACCATGCACAGAACAGCAGTATACCAATATTGAAAACGGTTGTAATAACAGACATTGATAACAGATAGATGGAGGCTTGAAAATAAGAAGCCATTATGCTGAAAACATTGAGGTATAGAAATTCAGAGGCTTCTTTGTTGTACAGTGGCTCACAGGGCAAAGACAATCTCACCATTTAAACATGTTTCTATGATGTTATATCCTTATTAATATCCCTTTTAATGACCATAAACATTAAACATTCATGAGCGTGTCTCTCTGATCAGTTTATGACTTCTGTCTGTAGTCTGTAGTCAGTTCTACATACAGTTTTTGGTGTCTGTGGAGTGATAAACCACTTATGAGACTGCTTTGAAGCACAGTATAGTGAAAACAGATTGCTGGAAGTCAGGGTTTAAGTGTCTCTTCTATTTCCTTGCATTTTCTTCTTTATTCACCCCACAACTCATGTGTTTTCCCTTTTCTCAATACAACCACCAAGCATGTCACAAACAAAAAAATCAAGTCAGTGGATATCTCCATTGCAAAGCATTTTACTGGAGAATTGTTTGGTGGCCTGTTCGCAACGTGTTTAAGGTTGGAAAATGTATGGGAATGATTTAAGGGTGAAATTCTTTGGTCTGTTTCTGGTCTGATCAATCATTAACCACCGGGGCTTCATGTACCCCAGGGGTTTGGCTACTTCTGCGATTTCCATGGGGTATGTAGAACGCTCATGTAGGTTAATTACCTAGTTAAGTTACAGTAACCAGCAGACTGCCCATCAAACTGCGTCAGTGGTAACGCATTAATCATGTGTGCAAATTAACAGCATGAAAACTAGTCATTGAGTACAAGAGAAGCTAACTAGCCTAATTAAGCTTAAAAATGATGAGGCTGCTAATGGGTACCCAGTTGAAATAGCTAGCTAGAAGTACTGGATACACAGTTAATGGCTAAAAGAAGCAATACGGTAAAACTTTTGTATGATAAGTTCGCTAACGGTAACTAAATGTAATAAAAATGTTGACATACTTTGCTAAAGGTAGGCTTAATGAATAAACAGTTAGCTAGCATTAGCTAAAGTATTGGTCAAAATAGCCTAGTTAGCTATTGTTAGCTAAAAGAAATGGATAAATAGTTGAAATAGCTAGTCTTAGCCAAAAGTAATGGATAAATAGTCTAAATAGTTAGCTAGTGTTAGCTAATGGATAAATGGTCAAACTGTCTAACCTCTGACACTCTAAGCAATGTTAGTTTTTTTTTTCTGGGCATTTCTGGACATTTCTATATGAGTATAGTTTATACATACAAGTACGTTTGATAAGTCTCTTTGTGTTTCAACTGATTCTTAGCTGATATTTGCTTTCTTCCTCTGTCTAGCCCCTTCTCTGGAGTGCCAGGACTTGATCTGGATCCAGGTCTAGATCCCTCTACTCAGCCTGGGTCCATAAGTGGAACAGAGAGCCTGTGAGTGTTAAAACGCAAGTGCTACGGTTGGAGGGATAGCCAGACCGACCAATGGGATCAGGGAAGCTGGCTCAGGTGTTGCTGGGATGGGCAGCCATGTGTCTTTCGGCGGTCCATGTGGCTGGTGCTCAAACTGGGGATGGACCGTTCCAAGCTAGCAGATTCACCGGCACTGTGGACCAGAGAGAGGTGCAGCGGGTTCGACGCCGTGGCCAGGAGACACTGAGAGGGTAGGGATGAAAATCTATGTGTGTGTGTGTGCCACTGTCTTGAAATCCCCAAAAAGTTTGGTATACATTTTTCTTAATGTAGAAGAGCGCTGAAATAAAGTACATTAAGTTTGATTTGCATACACAACTCAGAGCATTTGCAGTATCTGGAGAAGGTTTAAGATGTAACTGTCTTTCCCCTCTCTGCGTTCCTGGCAGCTCTCTTTCAACTGCTGTGCTTTCTGGGCCGAGGCCAAGCTCGCCTTATACCAAATTATGCTGCTGAATACTACCACATTGTTTTCTCAAAAACAGCACATGTTCGACCTTACAGGCTGCTTTCCACACTGAAATCTCCCTGTGCTTACAGCAAATTGACATTTTCATGGGAAAGGGAAGAAAAAGCAGCTTTCTATACATCTCTGATGAGTGAAAAACATGACCCAGATTCCCCAGAGTGTATTAGTTAAGCTGGATAAAGTAGTTCAGGACTGCTGTGGGGAGATTCCTGGCCCCAGTGTTTTAAGTTGAGGCAGCCAGGAGGGGAAACGGTGCGTTGGAACATACATGTATGCATGTGTGTGTGTTTTTAAAGGTGTTGTTCATTTGAGTGTCTGTATGCGGGGAGTATCCAGTGTAATGAGCTACAGGGGTCACATCACCTCTCACCAGCTGCAAACCCCCCTCCTCCGCGCCTTCTCTCTCCTGCAGTCCATCTCTTTCACTTTGTTACCTAAACACCATGAATCTGGGCGTTGGATGTGATATGTCAGTGCGGCAGCGAGTTTTCACTGTATATTTCGCCACTTCTCGAAAAACAAAGGATGTTTTGTTGGGCCCCCGTTTTCACTGTCTGCATCAGTTATTCCAATCAGACTCCCATCTGTCGCAGCTTACGGCTCCCCCAGTGCCAAGCCACAGGAAATGAGGTATTCGTATCACCCGAGGGGGGTATGAAAAGGGGCATTTGTTTCAGTGCTGTAGGTGACAAAGCAGCAGAAGGAATAACGGGGGCAGGAAAAAGTATGAAAGAAAGAGAGCACATGAGGAAATCAGAGATGAGATGAAGAAGAAATTGGGAGCAATGGGGAGAGAGATAGAGAGAAGTAACAGAAGTCAGTGAACTGTATTCAGTTGTGGCTTATTAATAGTGCAGGTTAAAGCTCACATAGCGTCACAGAACTGGTGTTTTCTCTATAAACATATTCACCGATGGCTCCTGCTGCGTAATAGAAATAGATTTGTCTGCCTTGTCGCTCGTTTTGTTTAATATGGAAGGCATTCGGCCATCATAAATAAAGAAAATCGCCCTCCTTCTGCATGTGGACATATTCTAAAAAATACAATTATACCAGAGTTTAGACTCTAACGACCATTGTACCGTCACAGCCACCGTGACAAAGCAATTTTGTCTGACACATGCATTGTGCCACAACAGATTAAATACATGATCCGACTGAGCAATAACTCACATTCACAGTTTGTCCAACACACAGAGGAGAGAGAGCAGAAACCAGGCTACCTTGCACAATAGCTTATTATTCCCATCGACCTGTGTGCGATTTCATGAGAACATGCAACAAAAGCCTGCAGACTTTTTCCATTACATTGTTAAATTCTGGAAACACGACTGTGTCAGGAATGAAAAGCCCACGTAGTGATAGTTTTGTGTACCAAAGTAAAAAAAGGTAATGAGATTAGCATTAGCAAGCATCTTTGAAACTCGTGGGTATGTTAAGCTCTGTTTGCAGCGCTGGGCTTCGAGCCAGTACAAGTACCTCAAACCAGAGTTTTGACAAAACGTTCGACATCTTTTTGATTTATTTTTATTGGATTTGTAGGTGTTGCCTGGTAACTGTCGCGAGAATTACTCACATTAAAGCGCCTCCCCTGTGCTGCGACAGGCCGGCCAAAGCAAATATATCTCATGTGTTGAATTTATTTTCAGTTGCTGTCTGAGTGTTGTTGGCTGAAAACAATCGCAGTTAATCCGAAAGTGGGTAAAATGACTCTTCATGTGTCATCTGACCACCTCTGGACAGATGTAGTGTGAGGAAATAACATTTGTGATGAGTAAGTGTTTTGGCTTTGTGTAATCTCTAAGGGCCAAATGTTTCTTACACAGGAGTTGTTGAATTTTACTACAACTCATTCACCCCAAAACATGCAGCCCAGGCGTGTGTCTTACTGTAACTGTAATGCTTTCATGAAAGAGTTGCAGCAGTAGACTGTCAGTAACTCCTCATAGGTTTCGCAGATTCTCCATGTGGGAGATGGAGGGAGGTTAGTGTAATGATGGTCATTATGCTGGCCTTGGGCTGGGGTGCAGTGTTTATTTGCTGGCTAGAGCTCCATATCCCCTGGTCTGTCTCTGGTAGCACTGGGCCTGATTCTGAATGACTCTGATTTATTGGCTCCCACTGCAGCCTGGCATCAGTCCACTCAAGGGGTGGTATCTGATCAGACCCTAGGCTGGCTGGCTGGCTGGCTGGCTGGCTGGCAGGTCCGCTTTACTTGATTGGTGATTGAATGTCTGGTTGGTAGAATGAAAGAAAAGCGTGAGACGAACGTCTTGCTTTTGATTTCACTCTCTGAAAGATTTGATATTTATAGTTTAATAAGATCTTTTGTGTGTAAGAGTTGAAGAATTCTGCCATTTCATTTTTTTTTTTAGCAGCCACCCACTTTATTAACTTACTCCAGCTTGGCCCCAGCGTTACCCAGCTCTGCTGAGGAGAGGGACGCCTTGGACGCTGGCTAACTTGGCAGACAGTCAGCCCGAAAGCAGAGAATTACATTCAGCCTCTCAGGTCCCTTCCAGGATAATGTCAGTACCACCCTGATGGATGGGGTTCTGTATTTACTGTCTGCCTTGGCATGTGCCTAATTTGAAAGAGAATAAGGAGAATTAAAGAGTTGGATGTCACAAGGCAACATCAACCTACAGTATCTGAGTGTTTGGACGACAGAGTAAAGAACAAAGCTAGAGAAGAATTTATATTCAGGATGAGTGAACAATTGCCAGTTTCCCTTTCTGTTTTATGTGCATTAGGTTCCATTTTAGGTTTTTATGGGTCTACATTTTATGCTGACTGTACGAGCAGGCTAAGACTGAGCTGTAAAGACGGGATTATCTGGGACAGCTGATTGGCATGTGGTCAATAATAAAATGGTTTCTACTTAATGTCAGACTGTATAAAAAGAATCAGCCGTCAGTTTACTTCCCAAAACTGACATATGCACAGAAAAGCAAAATGCGCTCATTTTGTATTCACGTAAAGTCATGAGCTTATTTATGTGCAGATTTGATTTACAGTTACTTCTGCTAGACGCCACGTCATCATAACAGCTGATCAGAAACAATATCAGCTTTGCCACAAATCATTTTAGATCAGCGGTAGGAACAACAGAACAATAAACAAATATCCCCTCTGGGGTTTGTGTGGTAGACCACAGTTTAGTGTTATTGTGCTATACAACTCTATCTCCTCATCACAACCCACACCACCGCAGCATTCAATGATTTACAGTAGGTTCTTGTAAGTGCCCGTCTCTGTTAAACTGACAGCGATGTCTACAATAGTCCTCTTTGTCTCTGTTTCACAGTTCAGCTCATTTTAATTCTTTGATGGCGTCACTTTAGCAAGAAGATGCTGCCAAGATTATCCCTGATTATCCCTTTTCCCTCCTTCAATCTGGCCGTCCTTCTTTCCCCATTTGTTATCATTTTTACGTCCTCCCTGTTAGGGCTGTCTCTAATGATTATTTTCATAACAATTATTCTTCATGATTAATCAATTAATTGTTTAGTCTGTAAAATGTCAAAAGATTATGAAAAGTGACATCTTCAAATTGCTTCTTGGATCTTGTCCATCCACGAGTTATTTATCATTTACTACGATAAATAAGGAAGAGAAGCTGCAAATCCTCACATTTACGAAGCTGGGACCAACAGATGTTTGACATTTGTGGTTGAAAAATCAAGTCCAGTCAATTTTATTTATATAGTCCAAAATCACAATCACATTATCTCAGTGGGCTTTACTGTCTGCACAGTGAAAGACATCCTCTGTCCTTTACCTCCCGGGCAAAACCTCCTGTAGCAGGGAAAACAAAATGGAAGAAACCTCAGGAAGAACCACAAATAACTAAGACAATGAATCAATTATCAAAATAGTTGGCAGTTCATTTTCTCTTGAACAACTAATCGACTAATCGCTGCAGCTCTACTCCCAGTGGTTTCTGTTTCTGTAGTTTGGTCATTCTCTCCACATTCCTTCATCATCCCCCCTCAATCTGATAGAAGAGCAACAGGCCCAGGTGTTGCTCGAGGCAGCAATACGTAACAGTTCTGCTGAGGGGGGTCAGATGCCAGGCAGATGAACTTTGACCTATGACCAGTACAGCGACACACACACATACACGGACACAGACACCTGACCTCATGGGGCCCTAGCAACTGTGAACTTCTGGTGTGTGTCTTTATGGAAACAGACCGTCTGTAGCCATTTTCCATGCCTGTCCACTGCTGCCCTTCCTTGTAGGTCAGTAGATGCCGGCTGTTCTCAACTGCTTTAACCTTTGACCACGTGGATTCCTGCATGGGAAGAGGAGCCTCAGGCTGCAGCTGTATAACCTGTTGATTTTGCAGTTTCTAATTTTATAACACTATTTGTAAAAACCCTAAAGAAACTACAAAAAAGCTTAATACTTTACAGCAGAAAGAAGTCAATCAGAGCTCCAGCTATCGATCGTTGTCATGATTGATTGTCATGTCATTATCTGACGTTTATATTCACGATTAGTCGATTAAATGACACATAAAAGTGAAAAATGCCTATTAGAATATAGTGGAGCACTGATTCATATTGCGTGTTTTATCACACCAACAGTCCAAAACCCGAAGATATTCAGTTTACTACAATACAAGGCTGCATCCATTTTAGTAATGATAAATGAGTTAGTCTTTGGTCTGTAAAATGTCAGTTCTTGCAGCTCCTATATCTTATATGACAAAGAAAATTAGCAAATTCTCACATTTTAAAAGCTGAAATCAGAAAATATTTGGCATATGCTCAAGAGATCGACTGAAACGTTCAATTAATTATCAAGCTAGAGTCTTAGACAAGATTCATTTTCTATCAATGGATTAATCGTTTAACTCTAAAACCAGTTGAGTTCCTTGAAAGACAAGCTGATTGTTAAATCGTACGTAAAATGTAGTTTTATATGTTTATTATAGTTATTCTCCAGACTACATGTCCGAAAACCTCTTTAAAACTGCCTCCCCCATTGACTTTGAACTCTGACTCCAGTATCCGTCTCTCCCCCATTCTTCATATTTCCCCTTGGATGAGGTGGCAGCCATTTTCCTTTTGTTACTATTAATGGCAGTTAACGAGCGATCCACGGCCCGGGAGGTAACTTCAAAGAGTTAATCTCCTTTAGATTGAGCCCAGAGAACAGTAGGACGTTTCAATATTGAGGAAAACCCCTGGGGCGTGAACTCCTTTTTTTATGGCTGTCTTTCATTCTGTTATACTTCAGTTCATCCTCCTCTGTGTGATAGGAGACCAACCATTGACCTGGAGGAGAGAGAGAGAGAGAGAGAGAGAGAGAGAGAGAGAGAGAGGGAGAGAGAAAAAATAACAAACCTCAGGGTCAGACCTCTATAATCCTTCATATATTGACATCCCCGAGGTCTGTAACAGTGGAAGATCTTTAACGCTTTGTGGAGAAACAGATCAGAAGTTGTGTTCGCTGCTCATTAAGCGTTGGAATGCTGATGTCTGAATGCTCCACGCATTTCTGAAGTTTTTTCGAAGCTCTCTTCGGTTTGTGTGTTTGCCCCAGAAATTCAACCCCCACCGAGCAGTTGGCCTCTTCTTGCTTATGCTGCTTTCTCCTTTGTTTCCATATCTCTTTTTTCCGCTCCCACTCCTCCTCCTTCTGCTTCCTCCTCTTCTCAACATAAACTTGTTTTGCTTTCCCTCCCACTGATCCCCTGTTCCTTTCCCACCGTCCTGTCTTCTCCCCTCATAACCGCCGTTCCTCTCACTCTTCACACTTTCTCTCCAAAACCAACCTTCAGCGAATCTCTCAAAGAATCCACCGCTGTCGTCTTTTCTCCCCTTCCTGTTTTATTTTTATCTCCCTTCTTTGTCTGACTTCTACCTACGTAAATATCTCTCGTCTGCCTGCCCACCTGTTTGTCTGTCTCCCTGTGCCATCTGGTAATGGAGGTGTGTTCTGCTCTCCATCCATCAGAGATCTATTTCACGTAGGAGGAACTCAAGAAGTTCATCAGAGCTAACACTTCATTTCCAACTTTAGCTCCGGTCTTCTAATCTCCAGGTTCAGTGCCTTTAGCTGTCTCCGTGTTTCCCTTTTTGTTTTCACTGCAGCGCCAAAAGGATGAATCAATTAATACGTAAGACTTAGTAAGACTGGTCGCGGCCAAGAAATACTCATAAACATAAGTCCCTGTAAAACTGCGAATTGCGTTTTTTTACACTTTTTTTCTGTACAAATTAAACCATCAACAAATGTGTTAGTTTGTGAGCTATAAAGGTGTTGGGAAGTGGATTTAAGACAAAGCCAGACTTCCTTTCCCCGTTTTCCGGTCTTTATGCTAAGGGTTAGGGTTAAACTAAACTGCCTCTGGCTCCCACTACATATTTATTGTGAAGACATCATGCAGAGGTATCAAGCTTCTCACCAAACCCTCAAGAAAATGGATGAGCACATTTCCCAAAATGTCAAACTATTCCTTTAAGTCATTCAACAAGCAAAAATACAGAACTGTCACTGTTTTTGCTGCTTTTGTATCATTTGTAAATTGATAAACTTTGGCTGTTGGACTGTTGGTTTGACAAAAAAGCAATATAAAGTGCTTTGAACACAAGTAGTGTAAAAAATAGTTATGTGGCAGCAAGTTGTGTGTCTTGAATAGAAATGACAAGCAGTCTTAGAACAACTGCGTAAAAGTTGAAGAGAAAAGAGTTTAAAATGTTAAGAAGCACTTTACTTGTCATGCACCTCTGTAAAGTACAGTCTGACTCTGATGATGTCACAATGATATCATCAGACTTTTAATATTTTGCAGAAACCTTTATTAAAAAAAAAAATTATAAATTGAGTTTGAAAGATACAAGCATTTCAAATGCGTGTAAAATCTAATGAAACAGGCTATTGTGTTGCATCATGGGAAATGTCACAGACTAAGTCAGAATATCTCAGCCTCTGCTTTATCAATTCTGACCTGTCCTCTTTAAATCTGCTCCTCTCCCCCTCGACTTTATAGAAGTGAGAATATACTAAATCCCTGGTGTATCCTTGGCTTGACGGGTTGTTGCCTTATTTTACTAGTTCGTGGTCACCGTCGAAAAACACTGGGCAATCTAGCGATACTTTAAACAGTTGTAAATTACGTCCTGGGGGCAGAAATGTTCTAGACCGAAGAGATGTGATCCCTGTGGCAAATGACTTTACCATGTGCATCTGGATCAGGCTTTATCCCAATTTACCAAGCTGTGGTCCCTCAAGTCTTAGTCATGCCATCAGCAAACGCTAGCAACTAACCACCAATACATATGAATACAGATATACCCGTCATTATACGCTTTGAAAGGTCACTAAGGATATCATTAGTACCACCACATTGTTGGAACCCCTACAGCTTGTTAAACAGCTTCATGCAGTGTCTCAGGGATTTTGACTTGAGTGCACACACTGACTCACGCACACTTCCTCATTGAGAATGGATTTGGGTTTTGTGATTGATGCATGTTGGTACTTTTACTCAGTTTCTAAATAAACAAAGTTATAACTAGGTGTGTAATTACTCACGGAAGATAAAAACCGAAGTGTTCTTTGCTTTAGCTCGCAGGGCAGCCTCAGAC
The DNA here is from genome assembly GCF_040436345.1 of Pagrus major. Taxonomy (NCBI): domain Eukaryota; kingdom Metazoa; phylum Chordata; class Actinopteri; order Spariformes; family Sparidae; genus Pagrus; species Pagrus major. Next base: position 16,909,618 of record NC_133225.1, read on the forward strand.
CTCAGTCCCGCTGCACATTTATGTGTGCGTGTGTTTGTTCGTGTGTGAGCAGAGGCCTGCCATCTCTAGATGTGGTTAAGCCATCTCCTCAGAGGAAAACTTTGTGGCTAACCTGTCAGGCCAATCAAGTGCAGCGTGAGCTGTGATGACTCTTACATCTGTCAGACAGGGTCAAAGGTCACTGCTCTCTCTCCACTAGTAAGAATCAGAGCTGAGTGAGCGAGAGGAGGGGGGCAGTGCTGGATATTTGCCAGAGAACAGGACAGCCAGGCATGGAATTTGGGAGAAAGGAGGACTTTTATACATCCTGCCCTTCCAAGTTTAAATTCAGCCTTGAATGAAAACAAAATGCTACTCCTCATGTCGTGGGCCCCCTCGCATTTCCTTCCCCTCCTCCCCTCTCTGGAAATACCTCCATCCATCACTCGAGGAGGCTTTGTATCAAAGTTTGTTTTGTTTATTCTGAAGGCAGAGGCTGTGCAGGACTCGGGCCAGCTCAGAAAATAACGTGTAACTTTGTGTATTTGTTGAGGGGTTATACTAAAATATGTTTTGGGAGGTCTGGGTGAGCACTGAGTTTGTTTGTTCTTTCTTTCTTGTCTCTGTCAGGCCCAATGTGTGTGGCTCGCGCTTCCATTCATACTGCTGTCCCGGCTGGAAGACTCTGCCAGGAGGGAACCAGTGTATTGTTCGTAAGTGTCTCCATCCTTAAATCCTCTTTAATACCAAACCCCAGTGGAGAAGATAACAAATAGGCATGGGATAATTCTGTTTCTGTTTGCTTTATCATGAATCATTGAGAGCGATTGAACCAATTTAATAAACTCTCCTCTTCCTCTTCCTCTCTCCAGCAATTTGCAGGAATTCCTGTGGTGATGGCTTCTGTTCCAGACCCAACATGTGTACCTGTTCAAGTGGCCAGCTCTCTCCCAGCTGTGGAGCAGGAGCAGGAGGTCAGTAACATACAAACACACAAGTAAATGAAGCTTCATCAAAGCCTGTCATCAGGTGGTAACAGGCAAATGGAATGAAAGCAGGATAATAGCTTTTTGATCTTATATGTGACAATCATATGGCAGTTTTTTGCTCAAGAGCACTTTGACTTTTAGAAGATCAAACCACCTACCACAGCTGAAACAGTTAGTCAGTTATTCAGTTAGTTGATTGACAGCAACTTATAGATAATTAAGTCATTTTTCAAGCAAAAATGATTTACAGCCCCTAGTCTCAGCCTCGAAGATTCGCTTCCTTGTGGAGAGTTAAACTATAAAATCAATACCACTCTTGCAAATACCAGCTTAATATCAGCCAGTTATCTTAGGTCAGCATAAAGACTGGAAAGCGGGGGAAACAGCTAATCTGCCTCTGTCCAAAGATAACAAAGGTGCCTACCAGCACCTCTAAATGGCTGCGAGCTGTAACTTCCTGGAGACTTTGTTTGTTGCCTGGCAACTGCTCCCAGCCAAAAAAGTAGTCTGGCTCATGACCTCTCGTAAAACAGTGAACTAGACTCCTGTTGTAGTTTTTACACTTCAGTTTTTGTACAGATTAAGCAAACAGGATGTAATGTGTTATAATGCTTAAAGAGACAGGGGCTAAAAGTGTAGTATCTCAGACAGAGGGGGAATACAGTACTGCAGCACTGGACAGTGTGAGAAAGCTCATGTGTTTTTGAGCATTAAAAGCACATAAACCTCTTCTACTTGTGACCCAAAATAAAATGATGAACCTGGAAATGAGCATAACATGTCTCCTTTAATTAATAAGCTTAAAAGGCTTTTAACGGTCCTTTGGGTAGCTGTTTCTCCCTGTCTGGTCTTTCTACTAAGCTAAGCTAACTGGCTACTGACTGTACTTTTGTTTACTGGACAGATGTCAGAATGGTATATTTATCCTTTCACCTAACTATCCACCAGAAAGTGAATAAGCGTGTTTCCCATAAAACACAATTTATTTAAAAGCAAACTGTCTCTAACAACCTAAGCTGCAGCAGATACACACCTTGCTTTTGAAATTCAGACAGATCATATGAAATTACAGAACAAAAGGGCTCAATTTTTGAATCCTGCAACTCAAGCAGCAGGACTTTGGAGTGGTTAGTGAGGCTTCCCTTCAACTTCATTCCCAGATCTTTTTCATTTCTGCATTTGGCTGATCTGTCACTTTATTCGATTCCTTTCTGTACACCAGGACTGGCAGAATAATCCAGTTGATCGATGTTGACATAGGTTGTAATACGTTGCTGTTAGTCTTCTTAATGTCTTTGAGCCTGACTGCACTTTACTGCATGATAAACTAAGTGGCCCAAACGACTGATGAAATTTTATATTTTTTTACACTGAGCAATCTCAGTTCCTACCAATCCAGTTTCACGGATATTTTCCAAATGTAATGGTTCCACCCTTCTCTCACTGGAGCCAGACAAGTACTGTAGCCAGTGTAATAGTGGTGTATGAAGGCCCAGGCCTGCTCTGCAGCCTGTAGGTCACAGGGTTTGTCAGGATTAAAACTGAGAGTCTGGCTGCCCCAGCTCAGTCTGCTGGGCTTAGTTACAGACCACTCAGGATGTGTGTGTGTGCGTGCGCACTTGGAGTGGAGTGAGGTGTTTAACTACACACGCAGCGTGTGTGAAATCACGTTTGTCTTAGTGAGATTAGTGCAGTGTGCAGGGTTTAAATATGTAGTTAATATGTGCCGAACACGCAGAAAACATTGTCGTTAAGCAGCACTCTGGGAGCAAGCGGAATATGTGTCGATGTGTGTATTAAGTAGCGTGCAATATGTTCAGCTTCACTGCTTCAGTCGGCCGAAGTCAGCTCGTCAGTCACGCCTGGCCCCTGCCAGACCCTTTACACATGCTCACATTCCATTAGGCCCGCTAACACACACGTTTTCACTCACACAACTGCACATGCTGATACAGATACAGCCTATACAGACAATCATACTCTTATATAAAAAAACGCACACACAAACTCACACAGTGCGCATCAGTTGGCTGCGACCCAGAGGTGTAAAACAGGATCCGTTCCAGCCATCAGTAAGGACGACCCTTTAGAGGAAGGGCATGGAGGGTGGGGTGCAGAAAAACAGCCCGTGACCTGTATGGCAGGATACGCACAGATCTCCTGCAGAGTCAGTGCTTTGGCAAGAGCTATGAAGTCATGTTCCTCAGGGGCAGGAATGGCGCAAGAAAGCAAAGTGATAAATTAGAGTGGGGGCTTAGCAAGACTGGAATAGACTGATTGTCAGACTCTGCGATTCTCAGCTTTCCTTTTATGGTGGCTTTTGTACAGGTTTACAGGCAGGCAAGGAAGCTACTGAGATACTGTTTTATCTGAATAATCAGAGACAGCTTTATTGTTGTCTGATTAGTAAATGCAAAATATGTTTTAGTGCACTGCTAACTGCAGAAGACCTTCACCTGGCCTCTCAGCCAGCTTTCATGAAGGCCAGGGGTCAAATAGCTTTATGACCAGAGATAAACATAAACCCATCAGTAAACGCAGAAAGCTGTGGAATGACCCTGAATAACTGTGGAGGTCACCTTATTTGGCAAAAGTTAAGTTTCAAACATGAGGCTATAATTTGACTAAATTGGGAAAAGTAACTTGTAATTCCCTCACTGACCTGCATGTAACTACGCCAGAAATCTAGACACTACTGTGTCTAACCCTCATATTTGGATTTGATGTTCGACTGATCCATACTCAGTTAAGGTTTGTAAGTTGAAAACTGTTTTCACAACACTATGTTGCAGAGGCTTTAGGCCGGGCCAAGGGGACACTTGACTTTGTGCTAACTCACAAATTCAGTCCACCATATAACAAGATAATTCAGTGCAGTTGGAGACAAATTGCAGCTCCATGGAGATCCGTTTGGAAACGTCAATTTCCTCTGCCTTAATTATACAGCCTGATTGTAGCACCCTGGTCCACTGGGTTATAGATAGCATCTTTATGTCTCACATCTAGCCTGTGGAATGTGGAGGTTTAAATAAATCAGCAACACATTTGTGATTTGCTACATGTAATCCACATGTCTGTGATTATTGTTGCGTCCACACAGATGGCTGTCTATGATTTTTTACGACTTTTCCTGGAATCTTTGCTGTTTGCCAATGAACAATTCAAGCATATGTTTCTGGAAAGCCCGTCAGAACTTTAGAAATGTACACATGTCCAGAATTAGAAAGTAAAAGGCGGCTTTGTAACTGCAAGAGTCGCATATACTAATAACCCGGACTTGGGACATGTCAGTTCCCAGACGACAAGGGTTCACACTGTTAGTCACCCTTGTAATAAACCCGCTGACAGTTTAGAGCAGAGCAGCTGTGCTGAGGATCGTATAGGGCCATCTTTATAACCTTGTCTTCCCATAACCATAATTACGAAATCATTACCACAGACGTTCTCGCCCTAATGCTGAGAAACAGCTGTCTTCAGACTGACAGGCTTCCATTGGCTATTGACTAGGAGCACAAGTGAGTCCTGGGAAAGCAGAGAGAGGCCTTTTTAATTAAAAGCCATGTTGCCTCAACGTAGTCCAACAAGACCACAAAGTAATGCTTAATCCTGTCAGGTATGAGTCATGTATACAAATAAATTGGTCTAATTTACCCAGAAAATTGATTAAATGTGCACAGAGTTCATTGAAACAAAGGTGGAATGGAAAGAAATCGTTGTATTTGACTCTCAACCTGCTTTGACAGCATCTCATGCAGCTTTCTGTTTCACTACGTCGCCCATCCATGCTGAAACTGAGGCAGACTTGTCGCTGGTCCCTGGGATGTGTGTAAATCAGGACAAAACACAGCCATAAAGCTCCTCAGTTTTCCATCAGACACACGTACCCGCACACACACTCGCACACTCAACACACAAGCCTGGACTTCCTGTGTTTCGCAGCCTCTCGTAAAAAACACCCAGATGTGAGCAGCTCACCGACGACACTACCAGAATACAGAGGTGCATTGTGGTGCAGCAAAGCTACACCCGACTCCTTTTGCTCAACGTCTGGAAGACTCACACACACATACACACACATACACACACACACACACACACACACACACACACACGCATATCCCTCCACCCTGTTGCTCTACATGTGCAGCTTTCCAGGCACAGGTCATTGGGGCAAACCATCTCTCTCCACCTGTGGGGGATGAAATGCCACGAGGAGGGGGGAGCGAGAGGCGAAGTTAACCAGTGAGATCATCTCCTTCTGTCTCCAAATGTGCTTGTTTGCTTCCTCCTCCTCCTCCTCCTCTCCCATCTAGTTCCTGTTAGAGAAAAAACACAACACCTCCATCTCTCCAGCACCTGTCCCATCATCCTGGGTTCCTGAGGGCAGAGAGTTCAGTGACTATACGGAGATGTTTCCGGGCCAAAAATCTTTCACCATAGATTCTTGACCTATTTAGAAACGCTCGTTGTAGGGTGGGGGTGAAAAATGGAGGAGTTTACCCAAGTTGCCCCCAGCTTTCTTTGGAGGAGTCTGCGTTGCAGCACGCTGGAAGTGTTTTTTCTCCACGGTTCGTTCCATGGCAGGGAAAACTGAAATCACTCACTGCAATCATTATTCATGTTTCACATCATTGCTCCAATTTTTGGCTTTAAGTGGAGAAAGCATGAGGAGAGTGTACAGCGTTAACCTCATGCCTTGAAGTTGAGGTTGAAACCTGAGAGGAAGACCTGACATATCTCCCATGAGAAGAAGAGAGAAAAAGAAAGAGACAGCACACTGACCTATAAACCCAGTCTGCCCCAGAGTCCCAAACTATTTGCTTTAATTTATCACCATATGTTAGCATGAGATGCAATCCAGACAAAAAGTTGTTCCTGCCAAATCTGTACAAGCAGTCTGCCAAGTGTTGCACAGAAGAAAGTTAACTGGAATTCCTTCTAGATTCATTAAATACATGGAGCGAATTAAAGCTGTGGTGACACTTCCAGTGAATCACACCTACAGTATGCCTTGCATTTACTGAAAGTCCACATGCTCCACATCCAAGATTCATACTATTGTGCTTTGACTCATGTAACAGAAGGCTGCCAGTAAGGAAAGCGTGGGTGATCACGATGAAAAGCTACCTAAGAGTATTCACTCATCATGACTCACACAAGTCATATTTAGTGTGTTTGGGTACAGTCAAAGTAAGTGGGGGGATTATAGTGGCTGAAATGCCTCCTGTAGGCAAGTGTGCAAACTCAGAAAGTCTCATTAGACAAACTCAGCTACAGGGAAGGTCAGTCATTTCCCCTCTGCTCCTCGGCTGTGCATGCCAGAAATTTTAAAGAGAGAAGGAGGCAGATGGAGGGAGAGAGAAGGAGGAAATTAATGTTGAACTTGAGATTAAGATATAGAAGAGCATGAAAGGCACCGAGGGAATAGGCAAAGGTGGAGGAAGGAAGAAAAATGAAGGGAGACCAAAGGACAATGAAATATTCTCTTGAGCCAGGATGAAAGAAAAAAAAAATAGGATGCAAGGAAACATTAAGAGGATACAGTTCTCTAACGTCCACCACTGTAGATGTCTTCTCTGCTCTGCGTTCGGTAAAAGACTGGCTCAGCAGAGGGCTGCCTGTCTGCCAGGAAGAACAATTCTTACTTTATGTAAGCTGCTGTTACATGTTGGAGACTGTCAGATTGGCCCTCTTAGAGTCTGCCTTCAATATAATACCTGTGCACCTCAACAGCACTTTAGGTTTGTTTACCCAACATTCAAAGTTACTCCCTCTTTCTGTTGCATTCGCTCCTGTGCATCCTGTTTAGATTTTGTTTTTACTTCTCTTCCCCCTCGCCCAGTTTCCCTCTCATCTCAGCAAATTCCTGCCTGCCTGCCTGACTGACTGACTGACTGTAGCAGACAGCTGGCTCAACTTAATGCCTGCTCCCAGTCTGCTTGATTAGCTTTGGTTTTGTGGCCTGGGGGTCTTAGAGCTTGTCTGTTCATCTAAAGCTACTAAAGAAACACCAGCAGCAATGTTCATACTCAAATGAAGTGGAAAAAGCTTTAAATGTGTGAAAGTGACCATGGTTAGTTAACTCTCAAGTGTTTGGAAACAACTCTGGGGTAATAATATAATGAAGCAGTCAGACCGATGGGTCAATTATTGCTCATTTCTTAAAAGTCGAGGTTTAGTTGAAGCTTTTGAATAAAGTTTTAAGTCACTAGTGCATCTGTTCACACTTGCCTTTCTATCTTTTCTATCGTGCCCTCCTCATTCATCATCCCACCCTATCTTTCCTCTCTCCCACAGTTCAGACCTGTAACGTCAGGTGTATGAATGGAGGCAGCTGTGCAGAGGACTCGTGCTCCTGCCCAAAGGGCTACACTGGCAGCCACTGTGGACAGCGTGAGTGAAAGCTGCTGCGCAGTCAGCACATCGATCACATATATGAGTATATATTTAACTTCAATGTAGTACTTTAGTAATCCCTCACTGGGGAAATTCAATTTCTACACTCATTATACATTATGTATTACATACTTACACACACACAGGACCTATAGACATGTACTATTGTAAAAAGTACCCAAAAGTCAGTAAAAATAAAGATATTGTGTTAAAATATTTGGTGAAAGTGAAAGTCATCCATACATGTAGTACTTTTAAAGTATCTGATATTAAATGAACTTAGGTATTTTTGGCTCTGATGCATCATGTAGTCTGCAAAGTAACTAGTAACTAAAGTTGTCAAATAACTGCAGTGAGTAAAAAGTACAGTATTTGCCTCCAAAAATGTAGTGGAGTGGAAGTATAAAAGTAGCAGACAATGGAAGTATTCAAGTAGAGTACAGGTACCTCAAAATTGTACTCAGTAAGTACTGTACTTGAGTAAACGTACTCTGTTACATTCAATCACTGTATATACATGTTAGTTGGACAGACGTCAGAGTGAAGGGGCTGTCATATAGTAGCTCTAAGCAGTTAGGCTTTCAGTGAAAGCATGAAAAAGAAATAAAGATAAAAAAGTCCGCACATCGTTCACACTTTAATAGACCTACTTTTCAGTCTTTGCATTTGGACCCCATGAGTATGCAGCAACAGTCCAAAGTTTTAGGGTTAAGACTTTTTAAGACTATTCCTTTAATCCTTTTTTTTGTGAGCCTGGGTGATTTGTCACTATTGGCCTTTACTTGCAGCATGTGCAAGGCTTGCATTAGGGTTAATTTTTGGGTTAGAGCAAAGTTTAAAGTGAGGCATGAAGTGTTGGTGTTATTGGCTTCAGAGCTGATGTCATCAATGGAAATCCTCACATGTGTTTGTAATCCAAATATACAATACAGGATGTGTTTATGTGTTGGTGATGCAAGTGATTAAAAGGTGAAGTCATTCGAAGCTTTATGAAAGATCTGTGTTTGTAAAAGAAAGAGGTGGCTGCGTGCGGAATGTGTAATCCTCTGTGAATCACCGTCTTGTCCTCTTTCTTCTTTAGCTGTGTGTGAGAACGGCTGCCAGAACGGTGGGCGCTGCATCGGACCCAACAGATGTGCCTGTGTCTACGGTTTCACTGGCCCGCAGTGCGAGAGAGGTGAGAGCTCAACCTTATTTCGATGTTGATACAGTATGTCATGATTCTCCACTGTCTTCCATTCAGCCCAGTTTGAATTGATATGATAGAGGCTTAAGGCTACTATCATTTGGTTAATTTGTGTGACAACCAAAGGATGGTCAAAAAAGGGAGATTTTTAAAAATAAAATATTATACTAACCAACGCCGTTGCTGAGATGTGAGAATGTCGGCAAGAAACCTGACGGGTCAGACAATCAGCCACTTTGTAAACAAACCCACAGTTTACACACCATTTTGGGAGCTAAAACAAACATTATAGCTATTAAACTGATCCATTTGATTTTGCAGACCAATTAGACCTACTATACTTAACATAGTTGGGCGTACACACAATTTTTCCTCTGCAATGAGGGATTATAACTGCCATTTTCTGTGAGCTCACTGTTTTCACCTCCAAATATGTGGTTTATATGGCTAAAGTCAGAGTTAGTGTACAGTTTGTTTGACTGCTTGCCTGTTGCTGTCTGCAATTAAAAGAGACGGTTCAAAACCAAAAAATCAAAAACACATATTTTTCCTCTCACCTGTGGTGCTATTCATTCATCTAAATTGTTTTGGCTTGAGTTGAGTTTTGTTAAGATGTCTGCCTTCTCTCTAATATGATGGCCTCAGATGGCACTTGGCTTGTGGTGTGCCAAAAAAAACAGCAATGTCTCTTTCAGAAATCATGACGTGGTTACTCAAAATAATCTACAGACCTTGTTGTGAGCATTTTCATGTAGGAAGTTTCTACCGAACTCCATCCATCAACTGTATGACCACTGAGCTAACCAGTGTTGGGCAAGTAACTTTCAAAATGCAATACTAATTACCTTCACGTTAAAGTAATATATTATGTAACAATATTACTTTCTGTGTAGAGTATTACAAATATTTAATTGCCAGAATAACCTCAAAGGTACCACATGCTCAAAAAATATCCTGAAAGCATAACATGACAAACTCAAGGCCAACAAGCAACAACAGATGGGCTCACTGACCTGAATACAACATTACTTAGTAATACTAACACCGCTCTGAAACACTCTGTTTCGGCTCCTGTCTCTTTAAGGCGCCCCTCCCAACCTAGTCTGCTCTGATTGGTCAGCTCACACACAGCTGAGCCAGTACCGCTCTTCATGTCTGTTGTGTTTTCAGCTTCCAGTTAGCTTCACTTCGACCGTGAATATGTACATAAGTTATGCAAATGTATGACATGGTGACATAGTGTGATGATTTTTTTTACTTTCAAGACCTTTTACATGTACAAGAACCTATTTAACACACTGAAGGAAGGAAAAAAAACAAAAAAAGTAATCTTTAAATCAAAGTCCATTGTGTCTAAAATAGTCTTTATCAAGCTCAGGTTGTCAGCAAGAATCTGACTGGCCAGGAGATGGAAGCCAAGAAGTTAGAGCAGAGGGGTTGTAGGGTGGTTTTGTCAATACACTCCCTACCCACACAAACACTAATGTTAAGGAAGATATCGAACCAGGAAGGCTTTGATGTGGCCGTGCAGACCGGAGTGTTGTTCCTATCAGTCCAGACATACAGCACTCTGTTAGTTCATTACCTCAGTGCTTGGTGAGCTTTCAGGCTCTCTTAACGTGGATGACTTCACTCGGTTTAGCACAGACAGACAGTGGGTGTTCATCTCCTGAGCTTTGAACTTAAGCCTGAGGTATGTGTGTGGTGGGAGGTGATGGCAGGGTATTGGAAGTAGGTGGTACAGTCCTGTGGCAGATGAAACAAATATCTGAATTGATGGATGTGGTTAATTTCTGCTCACCTTAGTTCACCTTTTCAGAGAAGGAGTGGGACCTTTACACCTTCTGTCACCCAACTCACCTTTTTGTGACCCTCACCTTCCACCTCCTCCCTCTCCCCCCCTGCTGTTACCTTCCTTAAAGTAGAGGAAGGTTCTTGGCCTGTAATTTCACTCACCTCATTCATCTCAGCCTTTCTTCTGCATTCCTTTTTCTACCTATAGATACAGACATACTGTATGTCTGTATGTATGCAATGTACAGCCATAAACACTCATCATCTGTTTTCTTCAAACTGTCCTCCCCTCTCAATCTTCCTTTCTCCATTCTTTTATGTCACTTGTTTTTTCCTTATGTTTTTTTTACTGAGGCCACCACTTCATCAAATTCTATAACTTTTCTAGCCTTCGTCTTACTCTCTGTCCCTCGTCATATTTTTACATGAAACTCTGGGGTCTTGTTTGCTTGGAAAATACATCATTTCGAGGGTTGTGAGAGCCTTCAAGACATCTGGCAATAAATACCCCCCTCCCCCCAACGTCCCCACAGGACTGACAGAAAAGACTTTCTTTGTGGAGTGATCGTGGACATTTCCTGATGAGAAGTGGAGCAAGGTAGGGAGGAGAGAGAGGGATGGAGGGGAGGAAGAAGGGAGGGACAGGGTGAAAATGAAAATGGACTCCCCAGCTGTGTACACAAAGCCTGATAGTGGGGAATACAAACACTCTCCATGTTGGAAGAAAGGGGACCTGCAGGTAGTCACAGGGGAAATGCTTGTAAATCTTTGTTTGTGTGTGTTTTTCATGCCAAATATCCGTCAGAGAGAAACAGGATATGGGCTTAGTTTGTCAAATTAACTCCATAATTCATAAGGAAACACATTAGTGTCAACCGAAATAAAAAAGATACTAGGTAGGATATGAAAATTTGAAGTTGGAGCTACAGTATATTTATTTTCACTTATAGGATCAGTTCAACGAAAAAAATAAAAATTCAGTCATTATCTACTCAGCCTCATGTCCATGGAAATTCAGAGCACCACAGCATCATAGCTTTGGACTTGTTTTCAAACGAAAAAAAAAGCAACCAAAAAAAACCTAAAATGGCTCCATTCAGCTCGCTTGTCATAATCCAAGTCCCCAGAAGCCAAGAGATCGCAAATTGATTTTTCAAATGGATTTTGAAAAGACATTATTCACACAGCAATTGTCAGCGCACTGACAAAATAAATCTCTAATCTAGAGACTAAAACAATTTCCTCTGAGATATTCAATAATTGTGATAAATGACCCGTAAATTGTTTTAATATTGGGTTTGGCCTGAAAAGTAAAGAGCGTCCCTGGTGTAACCTTTGGTGCTCTCATGACCCTGTTGCATATTGTGGTTTGAGAATTTGTGTAATGGGGTCGATGATTCAGTGGATTTACTGTGTGATTCAGTGAGAAGACAGCAGATGAACTGTGATTATGGAGGCAGTGAAAGTAAACCAGTTTGGGTGAACTGGGTGTGCTGGATGGAGTCATGGGAAACCCTTGCGTATTGGCGTTTCTTGGGTGGGTGGGTGTGCAGCTTGTATGTGCGTGTGCTTGTGGCTTGCAGACTTAGGTTGAGGTTAGCACGAGATAGAGTTAGAGTTATTCATTCTCCTTAAATCAGAAAAGATTCCCACCATCTCCGTCATGACTACCCTTGTACAACAGCTGTGTGCATGTATGGAAACCTACATCCTTACCTTTGTGTTTTTTGTTTTTAGCCATGCTAGCAGTGTGTCTCTGTGGTAATGTTGAATGTGGTAATGATCCAGCCTCAACTATTGGATTGTCAAGATTTTTGGTGCTTACGTTCATGTTCCTCAGAAGATGACTTCTAAGGATTATAGTGATTCTAAGGATATAGTGAACCAGGATGAGACTTGATGAACATGGGCAGGGTTGCAGAAAAAACAAGGGCAGAAAACACGAGGAGCAAACACAGTGACACCAGGAACAAAACAGATGAACCGCCAAAGAGAGAGGGAAAAAGACAGACTTAAATACACAGGGGCTAATGAACAAATGAAACACGGGTATACACAGAAAAGGGGTGGGGAAAAAGACAAAGGCAGGAATAAAATGGCAATCTTAACTGAAAACCAAAACATGACATGCATAGGCTATTAACGCACAACAGAAAGGCCTGGATGTAAACTAGGTTAGCAAGAATTTCTGAGTATGCTGCGTGACTTCATTGCTCTTAATCAGCAACAACCCCCCCCCCCCTTATGTGGGTGAAAATTTGGTCCAATGCATTTGTTAATGCATTCGTGTGAATGTATATTTCCATATCATCTGTACACTAACAGGGAGTGGTGCTGATGTGTGTTTGCAGAGCTTTGGCCCATTATACCGGCTCTGCTCCAGTGCTGCTCAGTCCAGTCTGTCTCAGTGGACCTATACAGCCTCTGTGGTCAGTCCCAGTCCAAGCCAGTGGACCGGTCCAGAGCAAATAAACTAAAATCGCAAAGGAGAGAATTTTGCCCCCCAGCAGCGGTGACGTCAAGGCCATTCTGAGGTGTTGGACGTGTAGGAAGTTGTGCTATTTCTGCTCTATTGACTCTGGATAAGAGTGGACAGAACATGGCTGGACAGGATGGCTGCACTGGTCGATGGGTGGGACTCAGAGGCAGGCTAATGTCGCTCTGTGGAAAATGTTCCCAATGACAATTTAGTGTGAGGCAGCCAGTACGGAGCCATGCTAAATCTGATTTACAGAAAGTCTGTAAATTATACACTAATACAGCATGACATTGCCTCATAATGTAGACCCCATATGTGCGTTTTCCGTATGCAGAAATTTTTGGTGCAGGACGCACAATGAACCCCAAAGGAGTAAATCTCAATGAACTGGCTAAGAGTGGTATAAAATTCTTAAACACTGTTTTTTAATCCATGTCTGGAAATGTGTCTCACTGGGCGAACATGCGAAAATGTGCCCTGTGTTTCATCCAGACTCTGTATGATTATATGCTGTGAATGAAATCATCATGTTCTGTATTAAGCGTAATTAGGATCGTCACTATTCACAAGCTGTTTTTAGTGTCTGCCTATCATGGGGGCACTAAAGTTTGATGATCCATCCCATAAACAAAAAGTTGAGGAAATGACTCACCAATGCCCGGGCCAAATTTCGTGGCTTTGGTTTGTTCAAATCAATATTTGAGTAGCCCCACGGGAAGGCACTGAAGGCTTTCTTTGATCTGGCCTGATGAAAAATGGCCCGAATTCACTCTCACTGCAGTTAAGAAAGCACTACAAAGACTTCCGCCTCACTGAAAAAGTAACATGTCCCATGAGTGGTGGTTGTTGATGGAGTCTGGAGCCCACTTGCCCGTCTGTGTTTTTGCCTGGTGGTGTCTGCATTCAATAGAGTCTGCATTATTGTTCCACCGCTGGACCTTATTGTGACGGGACATTTCCCAAAACAGCCAAAAATAGCCGTAGAAGTCAAGACAGATTTTACAGCACAATGGGCGAGATGTAGAAACAATGCCAGAGTAATGACTTGATGCCATAAGATACGACATCATAGTTCAACAAGTATAGATACACAAAGTAAGTGTGTTAAACAGAAGGGTCGACTGATGTGGTTTCTCAGGGCAGATACTGATTACTGACAATCAAGGAGATCGATATTTGGAACAAATTTAGATTTGCAGTAAAAATGAAAATCATTGTGTTAAAATTTTGAATAACCACTGATGAAATGTAACTAATTACAACTCAAGTACTATACTCAATCACTATCCTACACAATCTTCAGTTACTTGTACTCAGTGTTGTAAAAAGTATCCAAATGTCATATTTGAGTAAAAGTAAGTATATCCTGTTGAAATATTACTTACCTAAAAGTCTTGAAGTATCTCATTGTAAATGTACCAAGTATCAACAGTAATTTTCTGGCAGTAAATGTACATAAGTATCAAAAGTACAAGTAAAAGTGGATGTATAAACTATGGGTCGACCAATTATCATCCGATATTCAGCATTTTTCTGATCATCGGAATCAGTCTTTATTTCTTTATCTAAATCTGATTGTAGATAAAATATATTAATATAAACATGTGCATCTTCGGCTGTGATGCAGCATGCAATCTGCAAAGTAGCTAGTAACTAAAGTTATCAAATAAATGTAGTGGAGTAAAAAGTACAATATTTGACTTCAACATGTAGTGGAGAGGAAGTATGAAGTTGTAAAAAAAATGGAAATACTCTTGTAAAGTACAAGTTTCTGCTGCTTTACACTTCCACTTGTTGACATTTTGGAGTCAATTATTTTATTGGCAATCTGAAAAAAACAGACAGATTCCAATAATCGTAATACTGCTGAATATCGGATCCGATAATCAGCCAGACTAATAATTTGATCCCTTGTTAAACATGCCTGCTGATAGCTATTTTTAATAACTTCTTTGTGTAGATTTTCCATGTAGTCATGTCTGTTCTGTACGCTGTAGTTCCCCTCACACACAAACAGCAGTTACCTCGAGGCTTTCCGATCTTTGTAGATTGCAGACGGCTTATCGCTCCCTTTGCCATTCTCCCACAGTTGTTATCCCATGTGTGTGTATGTTTGTGTGTGTGTTTGTTGAGTTAAACGCTTCGTCACGTTTGGGTGACTGCTTTAGGTGTGGAAGAAATGAAAGGAGCGGAGTCATTGAAGAATGATTAGGGATAAAGGAAAAGCACGATTCCAAGCTTGTTGATAGCGGCGCTGATAAGACTAACAGAGACTGCTACGGTTGGCTGTAATGAGGTCAAACCTCCCAAACATATGGACAGGCACACACACACACACACACACACACACACACACACACACACACACACACACACACACACACACACACACACACACACACTCACACACGCACACACACAAACAAACAAGCCAGCACGTTTGAATCATTTATTTATATCCACATCAGCAAAAGGACACACAGACACAAGCAATGCGATGTAATCAGAAATTCCACAAGACCTGCCAGACATGTGCTCTGGCTGCACACACACAAACATGCACACCCCAACCAAACCTTAACACACACACACAAACACACACACGCACAGGGGATAATTAGAAAATTTCCCCATTTCTCAACAGGTGAGTAACAGCATGACGTTTAGTCTCAGAGCAAATCTGCCAGCTGTATAAAGTCTAGGACATCCGCTTTGAAAACACATGCGTGCTTACACACACACGCGCGCACACACGCATGCACGCACGCACACACACACACAAATTATTATGCATACCCAGAGCCAAGTGTGTATGTGTATGTTTATATTTCTTCTCTTTATTCGTTTGACTCATTGACCTCTTGTCGTAGGAAAGTAAAGTAAAAATGACGATGGCTTCATTTCCATGTGATCTACTCATATTTCAAGGGTCTTATCTCCCCCAGACCTCCCCTCCTGGGAGTTTTATAAATACTTCAGTGTTATTAATGAATCTTCAATAGGATTTTTTTCCCCTCTTCTCTTGAACCATTTCTCTTCTCCTTCTAGCACTCAGGCCAGTGCCCCATCCCATCGTCTCCCCAATCCCACAGCTGGACAGAGCTGATGGGAAAATGGTTTCCCAGAAGGCTTTGAGTTCCAGACAGGATTAAATAGTTTCTCACCTCTGCCTTTTACTGTATTTCATCTTCCTTTAATCCAACTTTCAGCAGAGCAGAGAGTAATAGCCTTTGATGAGCGATCACATTTTTTTTTTTTCGTTTTTTTTTGGCAGTAGCAGATTCTGATGTGACTGGCTTCACTAGAAAGAACATCATCGTATGTGAGCGGTCAGATCCTTTGCCCAACTGTCTGGCTTATCTATCTGGACTGATTTAGGTGAAAGGTTACAAATGCAGAGTGGACTGGGTTACCACTGGCAGGGGTTTCTGGAAAAGTTTTGTTCTGGTGTTAAAAAACAAAAGCATCATAAGCTTATATGAATGAAAAGACTTGATTAACTCTTGCACAAAGTGGACATGAACTCATTATGGGTGGAACTTAATTCATCATGATGGATGTTGGTTATGAGCACAGAGATTATGAATGAAACTGGAGAAGTCTGGATGAGAAACAGAGGTTGCTAACAGTGGATTTAAGAGTGGATAGAGGATAGAGGAGAGGATCTGGTGAATGTTTTTGATCTACTGAGCAATTTGAACACTAATTAGACTAAATTACTTCCGAATGTTGTCAGCTGGACCCAGTCAGGATGTTGGATGGCCCCCTTGTCCTAACCTGCCCGCCCCTGCTTGCACATGTCCTCTAAATTTACATGCATAACATACAGATGTGCATACCGTGCACACATCTGTGAACATGTGGAGTACACACGTTGATTGGGACGTTGTGAGACAGACAGCCTTTCTTCACTCTCTGTTATTTTGTGCTTTTAAAGAAAGCAGTGATTGCTGCTCCAGTCTTTTGTTTGGCTCGATGCTGCGGCTCAGACAGATGCTGTGTTTTCCTTCAGGCATGTGTATTTACACAGACAAGCATGTGCATGTGCGTGTAAAACAGAGTGAAGTGTTTGAGAAAGCATGTGTATGCATATATATTTAATGTAGCGCACATGTATACAGTGTTGAACTTGGCTGCTGTGTGCAACTGTCTTGATGATCAGAGTGTGGGAGAGTCCAGTCTCTCTGACTGAAGGGTTGGAAGCGCCGTCAATTTGTTGTCCTTCGCATTTCCTTCTTCCTTTTTTCTTCTTACTCTTACTCTCCATTTGAATGTTTTATTACTTTCTCTGCCAAGGCAGTTATGCTTTCACTCGTGTCTGTTTGTTGGTAGGTTGGTTGGTTGTTGAACAGATTTCTACGAAACTCGGATGGTGGATGGGTCTCGGCCCAGAATAGACCCCATTAACCTTTGGTTTGGATCCAGGCAATAATGCATGGATTTTGATGAAAAAATCAGGCGTATTTAGATGGCTGTTATTTGTGAAGTACAATTTGATGCAGATTCTAGTTATGGTGAGCTTCAAATATGGTAAAGCATTTATGTTGTGGTTTGGAATTCATAGTAATACAGAGCTATTGAAATGATTAGGCTTTATTGAATCAAAGGGGACTGTTGTGCCTTGGCGAAGCCCTTCTAGTTTGTTGGTTGGTTTGTTAGCAGGATGGAGGATTTGTCTTGGCCCAGATAGACCACATTTACGTTTCTTAATGTACCTGAATAAAGGTACGTATCCAAGAATTCTTTTTTTAACGTTGCGAGATAGGTAATTTTTCAACATTTTTGGAAATTTTTCAGGGAATATTGAAAACAATCTGGCCTATTTAGATGGCTGGTATCTATGAGAATACAACAGGGGACTGTTGGCATTGGTGGCGGTTTGCACTCAACCGAGTGCCATTCTAGTTTGTTAATCAGGTCCCAAAACCAGGAAAAGAGTTGACTGGTTGCTTAAGATAATTCAATTTAAATCAAAAATGTGTTAGGGTGTCTCGAAAACAGGAAAAAAAAAAAGAACATCATGAACAAAAAGGAAATACAGGCACCTCAAGATATAAGAAAATGTAACAAACGAGCCCTGTCCAAGGCACTGGAAAAGATCTGGAGTTGGTCCCAGGGTGTGTACATTGCCCACTGCTCCCTCTGGATGGGTCAAATGCAGTCAACTGGACATAATTTGACCTGCCACTGTAAATACCCAATTACAGTGGCAGTCCCTAGCAAATGCACTCTTCTGTTAGAGTAACGTTTGCTGATTACTAACAGCCTCTCTAAAAAATGGTTTGCGTTTTTTAAAAGGGATTTGCTGACAATAAGAAAAATATAAAATAATGACAGCCCTACCCTTTAAGCTGGCATTAAATGTTAATTTGTAGCAGAGTACGAAGGTAGTATTTTGCTTCAAGTGTGTATGGGTACACACCAACAAATGCATGTGGTGTAAAGGTCGCCACTTTGGTGTGCCAACCAGGCCACATGAAGGTGGAAGATCAAATAGCAGCTGATAGGCAGAGCAGAAGACAGACAGACAGGAAGGACCTAAAGTGGGCAGAGAGAAATGAAGACAGATGGATGAGAGGGAGAGCTGGCATGAGCCCCAATCTGCACTCTGCATGCTCAGTTTGACCTACTTTATTTTCCCCTTTCTTTCTCATTTTTCTTTCTTTCTGCATCTCCTGCTCTTTGCCCCATTCTTCGTGATCCCCTTTCATGTAACACAAGGAACCAATAAGTCTGAAGAGGGACTCCCACCAGACACCAGCACTGATTCCTATCTTTCCATCTCGTTCTGTCCTTCAGCGTGCCGCTCTCTCTTTCTCCACATCTCGCTGTCGCAGCCTTGGCTAGCCAACCATGAAGTTTGTCTTTCATCTCCACTGCGACAATCTAACAATCAACTGTTTTAATGAAGGCTATATTAAGTTTGGCGCCACTGCAGAGAACTTAATAAGGGTTTCTCCCACAAGGGAAGCCATCATTAGGGTGTATGTGATTGAAAAGACGAACACCGTATTGCTGAAATGGTTTCAGCATGAGGTCATTGTGCATGATTTCTGAAGTGCATTTAACAGGATTATGCCATGGTTTCACTGGCAAACAGCAGTGTAACAAGGCGGCAAGGTGATAGGGACATTTTGTTCTCAAATCTCATGTGTGGATTTACTTACATTTAACTTCACCGTTGTCACCACCCTTTCCAAGAAGGTAGGATGGGCAATTTTAACACATCTGTTTGACTTCCATGAGACATTTGTGTTACTTTTGTGTTGTTGGCAACAGATGTTTAGTGACGCCGTTGTGGCACAAAAGTGCATTGTCCCAAATATGCGCTAAAACGTCACATTCATTTTCAGAATGGATGATCGTCATGAGGTGATTGTTACTGACGACCACACTGCTATTAGCTGGTTGTACTGTCATATCGATGGAAACAGAGACCACCACTGTTCAGCTCACCACCGACTCCTAGTTATAGTACAAGAATGTGCTTTAGTTTGTCAATCCGACGGGTTAACTTATTATCACAGAGACTAAATACATAGCGGTCATTCCAATCCTAATGCTAAGTTCCTGCTGAAACAGTGCGGATGTGTTTTGCAGTTCAATCTGAGCTGGTTTAAGAAGAAAATGCCTGAATCACGTGTCCTGATGTGATCCATTACGCTGCTACCAGCAGTCATACTGTTCTGGTAAAAACCTGCTACTTGTAAATGCTCCTCTTTGTAAGCTGATCGTTGATCCAAAGACTAAACACATGAAGCAATTAAACTGTGAAGATGTGTTTACAGGTCGAGTGAGTCATCTCTCTAATGCTGTGCCAACTTTTTTCCACTTCCAGTGAAATTAAGAAAAAATGAGAGGAAAGAGCGCTGACTCTGTTGAATACATATTACAGGAAATATGCCCTCTCAATTCCTTTGAAATTCCTCATCCATGCCCCTAATCTGGTTTCATTTAATGCTGCACCAGATGTATTCGCGGAAATGAATCACTGTTTTATTGTTTAGTCAATCACATTTCAATCAGTTACTAACTAACAATGGGTTCTTGCCTCTTTCCCTCCACAGACTACAGGACTGGGCCATGTTTCACCCAGGTGAACAACCAGATGTGTCAAGGCCAGCTCAGTGGAATTGTCTGCACCAAAACCCTCTGCTGCGCTACCATTGGTCGAGCGTGGGGCCACCCCTGTGAGCAGTGCCCCGCCCAGCCACACCCCTGCAGGAGAGGCTTCATCCCCAACATCCGCACTGGAGCCTGTCAAGGTGAGATTGGAGCAAATAGAAACCCTGACACATCTTCTTTTTAACGCCCTTTTAACACACTCGAATGCACACACATGATCACCACAATAAACATTGTAGCCATTACTTTATCTATCATCATCTCAGCTGCAATTCCTGCACACAACATCCTCGAGCCAGTGTTTAACACTGAGGATGTTTACATGTACACAGTAGGCTGCATACCGGCTTGTGTTTTCCTATTAAGGTCTTATAAAGCAGAAGCAGCGTGAATGCATCTGCTTATCCCTGCAAAAACTGTAAACAGTGAACAGCTTAAGGTGTTTTTTATTTATGTGTCAGTGTTTATCAGCAGGTCACAGCTGTCACATCATTCTTTCTTTAAGTCAAAATGTGAGTTTATCTTTACATGGCTTAAACTGGTAAAAGCATACACACTGCATCCTGTGAATAGAACAAAACATTTAACTATTCTTTACAGGTATTAAAGACATGACAGAATCAAGCAGCTCTGACTAAACAGGTCCAAAATAGTGTTATATGGAGATTATAAGAGAGAAATTGAGGAAAATATGAACTCAGATTGACCTTCTTTCATCAACATTCCTGCTGCTGGTGCCCCAGAACCCCCTCACACTCTCGCTGCATGCCTCTCTAATAACCTAAGGACCTAACCAGACTAAGCAATAAGACTGCATCAATATATGACACATGTGGAGGTCGTGTCCCCTGTTATATGAGCATAGTCAGGTTAGTTTTTGACTCAGTCCAGCTCCTCTCACATGGAGACACCCAGTACCACCCTTCACAGATTGTGGTGGCTTAAGTCTTGCTGAAGCCGTCTTAGAAGGAGAATGTTACATGATCCTCACTCCACCCGGCCTCCTCTGCCAATACATTATCAATACCCTCACGCGAAATATTGATTTTTTAATAAAACATGCCGGTGCTTTGAGCAGATTTCCCTGACGGTTTGACTGACCAAAGCCATAACTTCATGACACCTTGTGGCGATTGTCTTGCAATGTATCAAGCAGAGGTTGCAAAAGTACACACATTCTTTACTCAAGTAGAGGTCCAAATACTAAAACAATACTTCAGCTTCAGGTTCAGCTTCTTTACTTAAGTAAAAGTAAGAAAACACAGGCTCTGAAATGTATAAAACTCAGGATAAAAGTTAAATGTATCTTTCTGAAGGACATTTCTTCCGGCCATTTCTGTGCAAAGCAAACTGAACCTCACGTCATATTGATATCATTCAAAGACTATTACACTTAAATGTAGAATCGGTAGGTTCTGTCCCAGCTGTTTGTAAACACACCAGAACGATATTTAATTGTTAAGTCTCATTCCCAGGACATCAAATACCAGCATTTGGGGTTGGCAAAGCAGCAAAAAACTGAGAAAACAAGAAAATCCAGGCAAATGCATTATAACTTAAGTAGCAAGCCTGTTTTGTAAAGAAATGTCAGAAAAATAAATACTGAAGTAAAGTACAGATACCTAAAAAAATCTACTTAAGTACAGTAACAAAGTATTTGTACTTACTTCCCACCGCGGGTATCAAGTATCACAGAATTGCACAATAGTGATACTATCATTATTGTCGGCAATCTTTCGTGACTTACTTGTTATTTCCACCCTTGTTCACATTTACAATAGAAAGTTACACATGGTGGGCTTATTAGAATGTATTGTCTGGTATCCAAATCTCTGCCCACAACCAATCATCCAGCAAATCAAATAATGATGAAGTGAAACAAGATGGCCTGTTTATCAAGCTTGTATTTCAAGACATCTGTCTCTGTTTTTGTGCAAAGTGTGTATGCGCCAGCACAAAACCTACTTGTGCAGAATTGGGTGGAGTGGCCCAGTTGTGTTTATGCAGATCGCTTTGGGTCCTTATATTACCGTGAAACTGTGCAAGCAAGCCAGTAATTTTCATGGCTTTAGTTACAGCGAAGGTGAAGAGACAGACCTGTCCAAAGTCACTTTAACCTTTTCATCAACCGCTCCTGGAGCCTCATACTGTATGTTTCTATTCTGGGATGCAGGTATGTGGGTTAGGCAGACAAAATGTTTCAATGTAATGGACATTATCTCTTCAACATGTAAAGTGGTCTCTCAAACGTTATCACCTCTTGTTCAGGGAAACTTTTTAATTTCAGGGCCATGAAGGAAGTATTTAGGTACAGTAAAAATGAGGCTGGAAAATATATTGTGTGTACCAACAATTAATGATGTACATATGCCTGGCAAATAGATAGACATGTGTTAAAACGTTTAAAAGGTATGGAACACAGTCTTCCATAAGATATAGTACTACCATAATCCACTCAGTTATATGTATATGTCTGTAAAGGTTATTTATGAGTGTAATTCAAAAAGGTACTACATCTGGGATGAGTAACTGGTTTGTATTTAGCTCCACGACTATCTTTCCTGTCGATGTGGCTGCCAGGCTGCTCATATGTTCGAGATATGGCAGTGTGAGACAATCACTCATCCCTATGTGGCACACATACCTCCTCTTTAACCCTCCTTTTTACTGTCTGTGCTTCTTGCTCTCTGAATCTCTGTTTCTGTCTTTTCTCCCCTCTCTCCAACTTTCCACTCTCCTTCTGCTCACACACACCAAAGACACCTAATCGCCAGTGAGCCTAGAGCATCGTCTTGCTGGCAGCTGTACAAAGGGCACCTGACCATGAATCCAAATGTAAGGATTGAGGTCAAGGCTCCACATCAGGATGTTTTCTTTCTTTCTTTCTTTCTTTCTTTCTTTCTTTCTTTCTTTCTTTCTTTCTTTCTTTCTTTCTTTCTTTCTTTCTTTCTTTCTTTCTCTCCCTCTCTCTCTCTCAGCCTTTTGCTTAGCGATTTCCTCAACACTAGACAGTATGTTCTGCATTTCTTAGGAAGAAGCAGAAATTGAAAGTATTCAGTTCATTAGAAACAGGCTCTGAGATAAATATAAACCCACTGTGTGTGTGTGTGTGTGTGTGTGTGTGTGTATTGCAGGGTATCCACTGTTTCTTACAGGAACCCACCCACTGACTACTTATCTTAAATACTGGTAAAAGTGACTCACATTGAATGCTGGGAAAAACATACATTTAAGAAGCCATTTCCTGTTCTAACAAGAACCAGTGCGTCTTTCTGGAAGTGGTCTCGGGCATCACATTTTGTACCTGTAGAATAGAATAATAAAGAAGCAACGGAGAATGTGCTAGAAACATGCTGTAAAATATGTTTTTGAACATGTAGAAACTTTGTTTTAGTTAGTCTGAGTCCATCTTTGTAGTCTTTGGTTAGAACCTTTGCTCCTAATCTGTCTCTTCTCATCCATTTCTGTCTTTCCTTCCTTCTCTTAGATGTGGACGAGTGCCAGGCAGTGCCAGGTCTTTGTGCTGGAGGTAACTGCATCAACACCGTTGGATCCTACGAGTGTAAATGTCCCGCTGGCCACCGTCAGAGTGAAACTACCCACAAATGTGAAGGTGAGTCTGAAAGGTGGTTTAAGGATTAAGAAAGAACCCTTCATAACCCTGATCAATAATCAGACCACGAGGACTAGCGGCCATCTTTGATGTGCAGCCATTATTTTCTAAATGGCCAGATGAATGACAGTGCAGACATTTCAAACACACTTCTTACAAGAAAGAGACATGAGGGCGTTGACGTACACAGGGAAACAGTCACAGGTACAACTTCAGTCAAAATTAAATGTTTATGTTTAAGATTTAAAAGATCAAAAAATGCTGCTGAACACGTTAAAATGAAACAAAGAAAATGATTAAAATCCAACTGATACGACTCGAAATGCGAGTATACGAAAACGTTGATGGAGAAGTTAATTAGTTACTTTTGGACATTTTAATGCAGAAATGTGATATCTTTAACCTTAGCTAACGAGTAATAACTAGAAGCAGATTTTAAAAGAATTATGAAATCCAGCTCCCTCTGGGGATATACAAGGCTCATTCTGAGGCAATGAAAAAACAAAGATCTTAGTTTCAGGTGATTATACACTAATAAAAACTTAATTATGAATATATTATTCAATTTCTGCCCCTAAATCCCTGTAAATCCTGCACACTGGACCTTTAACAGTGAGACAGTCATGGGCCGTTCACTTTACGATAACTCTGGGCGTGCTGGGATCAGTTGATAAACCTCTACGGGGCGTTTAAAAAGTGACGACATGTTTAGAGTTAAATAAGTCTGGACTTGTGCACGTAAACACACACACGCACGCGCGGAGTGGATTCACATTACAATGTGTTGATTGGATGGAATTTAAACAATGCCCAGGCTCAACAGTCTGATAGTTAGCCAGGCAGGGGTTGTGTCTCTTGGACTGAGGCCGATGTGTTCTTAGTCTTTAGGGAGGCTTAACAGAAAGCTCTTAAACTGTTCCAGCCAGATGATATCTATTCTACTGAACAGGACCGGGGCCTCAACCTGCGATAGAGTGTATCAGTGCGTGAATTATTATCTAAATTCTCCTTTTATTAACTTGTAGCATGAGCTGCTCCAGGAAGAAAACAACTGTTCATAACTGCCAAAGAACACAAAATAAATAGCGTCCCCACCTTCTGATTCATGAGAAGCAATTACCATGGCACACACAAAAAGTGATTTATGTCACAGTGGATGAAGGAGGAAACAGGGAGGATGACTTCACTAAATTCACCAAAGTCCTTGTTGAAATTGTGGTTTTGGGTGAGCGTAAGGAGAGACTGAGCGCTTCCAGAGGGATGCTGAGCTCTGCTCACAGAGATTTGGGTGTGGATGTTACATTCCAGCTGGTACCAAACAGCACTTAGAGCATTGAGGAGTGATACTACACACAGACTCAAGGACAAAGAAGCCCTGTGACCTTTCTGATTACATTACTTTGCTATATTGGAAAAAAAATGGCTTCTAGTGTTAATGTGGTGATTGACAAGATAGAGAGAGAGAGAGACAAATAAAACAGTTGGTTCTTAGAGATGCTGATGGGGCTGTGTATCGATCTTTGATACTTTTATGGCACCAACCGAATTGCCTTGATATCATCGAGTATTGATAATAGTCTTGTCATTCAATGCAAAATTTTGATACTAAGGAGTTAATCTCATCAGCGTCAGTGAGCCAGTAAGCATGCAGCATGCTTGTTGTGTCAAGATCTTAAAGAGCTGTTGATTGGTTGTCTCGGGCATGTAGGAAAAACACTAGGTTACGCCCAGAGACGGGGCTCACCACTTTTATTATGTAATGTGATCTTTCCTTAAAATAAATTTTATAAAATTGTTCAGGAATCAAGGTTTCAGCATTGGTACTTGTATCGTCATTTTTTAAAGATACCAAAGCCCTGGATTCTGATCTTATGTTAACACTACGAGCAATTACAGTGTGGCACGCTGTATTGTCACCAAGTCACCACTGAAAGTTAAAGGCAGCTCAGCTTTGATTTGTAGTATGTCACACGCGTCATGTAGCAACAAGTTCTGGGCTTCAGTGTCAAAAATTGTCCACACATGGCCTGAGATTGTATCAGTCCCAGTGATGTGAAACAGGAGTGGCAAACCACTTTTAAATTACTTTATTCAGCGAATGAAGTTTAAAAGTGCATTCATTGTTTCTGTTTTGCAGTTGAAAAGAGGACTGAACTGTTGTTGTCTGGATTTTCATGCGATTTCCTCATTTGACCCATGCAGACTGAGAAGAGAAACAGTTCAGTGTTTGTAAAGCCTGTAAAAACAATAGAACCATTGTGAACGTATCTCGAGTCTTGGATCTGACCAGGTCTTTTGGGGAAAGACTTTTGTTTTTTATTTCATGCACAAACAGCCTCACTGAGAGCTTTCAGGGTGAAATTAGCAAGGTTTTGGAGCAGTTAAGATGAACCGCAGTTAAGATGTCACGGGTGTCTGATCGTTTTGGGCACAACAAGGCACCTGGTTTTACGGCCTGCTTTTGGATCAGACTGTGCTTAACAGTCTCCCCCCTCCTCTTCCTCTTTCTGCCTTTTCTGCCTCTCCCTCCATTTTCCTTCCATAAATACAGTCCTTTGGCTTGAAACCAGCTGTTAGTGCTGAACAAAGAAACACTTACGGCATCTAGGAGACTTTCTCATTACGCAAACGGACCTCCCCATTGCTTTGACACTCACGGATTCTCACGCACTCAAATACACACACACAGACAATTTCACACATTACAGTTTAGATTAGATCAAGCGATAGACTGGCAAAACTACATACATTACCTAAAGTTTTTCACATATTGATGAGAGTTAAAGATATATACACACAGTTACACATGGTGGATTTGATGCCTCAGTTGTAGACATTTACTCAGGTGACACACATTTCCCTTCACACACACTCACACACACACAGCCAGTCCCACAGCGCTCCGTCTGTGTGGAGCGTAATGTCTGGCGTGCTGTTGCTGCTGCTGACACAAGGTTTATTCGGCTGGGTTTTTACAGCCTCACCTAGGCCTTCTGCCACTGCTGTCAGACAGGAGTCAGCAGGGGAAGAACGGCCTCTTTGCTTCCCACGGCAGGCGTTACTACGCACATCCACGCTGTCTGAGACGCACACACATGCACACAGGAAAACACACACAGATTTAAGTTACACGCTCTTTACTCCTAGAAAGACAAACACTGACACGCCCTTCACTTTTCCAACTGAACACACACATACATTACGGCACGCACCACTTCTGCACTAATGCTGTAATTATGCCCCGCAGTGGTGCAGTAATTACGTATGCGTATAAATAAGCGTGACACATCATAAAAAACCCAATACCTTCTGGAACTTCACTTTGGGTTCCCCCGTCATGGAGCAATGAGGCCCCCTCTCACTGAATAATACGACTTAATGCCATCATAAAGTGCACCACACCAGGGTGGGCTCTGCCAAGTCCAGGTACTCCCAGACATCGTACACATTTCTGAGGCGAAGCGTTTAAATAAGGTCACCTCATTCACTTTAACCTGGAGACTTTTGTATCTTGTATTATGGCCCTTTCTTTCAGTTTAGTGGTCATTTTGTAGATTGAAAGCAAATTAAGATGCCACATTTGCAAGTATAATTAAGCTGAATGAGAGGTATTCATAGATAAAATTGCAGGGTTCATTGTGACTAGAATGATTATCATGACCTGCACATATATTTGATTACTTGTCTGAATCATAAGATTGCGCTGTTGTCTCATCTTATTGTACAACGAGTTGTCGGTGTTCTCAGTATTGTTGTCTCTTTACAGGCTGATCTTTTTTTTCCCTCCCTCACAGACACTTATAGGGCTGGGTGGGGGTGGACGCTTTGTTATACATTTTGTTGAGTTGTGTACTCACATTATCCTAAATGTTTCCAAAATGATACCAGAAAGAAACATTTTGATTAATTACTTAAACACAGTCTAAAAGTGGCCAAATGATATTAAAATTAGTAGATATTTGTTCAAGCAAAGAAGGCTGTGATGACTCATACATTAGTGAGTGCTGCTCCTGTTCTTCTCTAGCTGAGCTTCTTGCACTTTTTCCCGTTAGATTTTTCATGTCATTTACTTGTCTCACAAGCTTGAGTTTAAGTCTGAGCAGAGCAGCACACACCAGAAGTGAAGCAATTCCACTTTTGTCAACTGTAGATCCATTTGGTTTGCTTAATTTTTCCTCAGGGAGAAACGGTTACTCCAGCGCAATAAACTTTTATTGCAGCGTGCTACTGCATCTTTCCAAACAAAGACATTTTGAACATCGAAACATTTGTCCAAGCTGGCTTGCGGTGTACTCAACAGATGTGTCCAGTGATATAGTGAACTAAGGGATTGATATGACGTAACTGTATGTTTGTGTGTGTTTCAGATATTGATGAATGCACCACCATCCCTGGTGTGTGTGATGGAGGAGAATGCACCAACACTGCTGGTAGCTACGTGTGCACCTGTCCACGAGGCTTCATCTCCAGCACAGACGGCTCCAGATGTGTGGGTGAGTCTCACACACACATAGACGACTAATTCCAATACTCCTCTCTTCTCTCATTTGTGCACTTCTTCACCACCTGGCTGGCCAAAAGCTTCACATCTGGCCGCTAACTTCATTCCCTCCATCACTGCTTCCTGGAGTACTGATGAGTCAAGCTGGCCTGTGTTGTCACCATGCGCAGGCAAACACACTTGCACACACTATTTGGCCTTGACAGCATCTAATGTTAGTGCCCCTCTGACTCATTCACACACACACACATGCTGACACACATACACTGCATACTTTACTGACAAGTCCCATGAAACACTACCAAGTGTTAATCTATTCCTGCGATCCTCACCCCTCATGGCAGCCACAGAGAAACACAACCAGGTGTTAATATATTATTTCAAGATTTATCCCCAAAACAGACAGCTCAGGGTCTGTCTGTTTAACCCTATCAGTATCACAGATCCTGCTAAAGCTGCTGTAGCGACGTAAAACCTCTAGATTGCTGTAATTGAAAACGTTTCCCGGAGTTCCATCTTTCATTGTGAATTTTACTCTCGCTATTTAAGTTATTTTCTTGCAATCTATCCTCCATCATTAGTAAAGAATAATAAGCTTCTCTGTTTTACTTTGGAAAAACAGTGTTGGTCTCACAGGTAGTGTATGAGCTTGTTTGTGATGTGGTGGATTGTTTAGCATCAGTGTGACAGGCATATGGTACTGTTTAAGAGAAAAGAATGGAAAACAAAAGATAACACCACTAACCTCAACATGGTGGAACAAACACACTCTATAAAACCAAAAGTAGGTGGACACCCGAATATTAAAACCCCTAGCTCATTTTATCATATTTCATAATTATGGCATTAATATGCTGCTTTAAAAAGGCTTTTCTGTCCTGTGAAGACTTTCCATAAGAAGTTAGAAACCTGGCAGCGGGGATTGGTCATAATCGGCTAAATCCATCTCAAAGTTGTTGGATGGAGTCGAGGTTAGGGCTCTGTACATGCCAAGTTGTTCTGCACCAAACTGGGAAAATCATTCCTGCATAGTCATAGCGTTATATTATTGTCATATAAATACAGGAAATGGCCTTCAACCAGCCACAAAAGTAGGTGCACACTGTCATTGTATGCTGAAGCATTAATTAAACATCCCTTAAAGGTATGATGTGTACGATTTCTTATATATTTTGTTGAGTTGTGTACTTACATTATCCTAATTTTTTCCAACAATGTTCAAACCAAAGGAAATCTGTAATTGTATTCAAGCTCACTGTTCGTTTCACTTAGTCTGTCGCGTTTTTGCAAAAATGGACTAAAAACACAAGACACACACAGAGGCAGGCAGGTACAGGAACAAGAAGCAGACGAACCAAGAATGAATTAGGCAACAACACAGACTTAAATACAAACACGGGGGAAACAGAACACCGGGAACACATGTGAGCAGGAAGTAGAAAGTTACAACCAGACACAAGGATATAACTACAAAATAAAATGGGAAATAACTAATCAAAAAACAAAACCATCATGTAGTCACCTACCACTAAAACTTCTGAGAGAGAGTCAGAGAGTGAGGAAGGAAGTCAGCCAACATGACTAAACTTAAAGTGAATAAAACTTTTAAACATGGCCTCGTTTGTGAACATTTCTGCCTGAGTCACATCAGATAGATTTTCATTGGCAATGGTGATTGTTTAACAATGAAGAAAACAACTCAGTGATCCCATTGGCAGAATATACGGAATACAAAGTAGTCTGTCAGCCTACTGCCATCTGGAAAAACATACAGTATCCGCTGCCATACCACCAGACTACAGGGCAGCTTCTTTCCCCAGGCTGTGAGACTCCTCAATTCATCCTTCTACACTCCGTTTTCTAAAATGGATGAAGCACAAAGGACTCAAACATAGTTCTGGTTTTTTTTATACCCTTGTGTTTTAAAAAATGCCAATAAATTTACCTTGTAACCTTGTAAAAACAAAAGTGTCAAAAGATCAAAATTGGTAATGGGGGAAACAATTGCCAACATATGAAAGGAGAAGAGGGAAAAGATGATGAAGAGGTTATGGGATATGGGTTGTGTTTTCTGAAAAAAAAACCCATTGCATTGGAAGGAAAAGTGAAAGATAATTGGGATCATTAAAATACAGCCCTGCATGCCTGTGCCGGTATGTGTGTATGAGAAAGTGGATCACACATTGACACCGAGCTCAAATCACCCAAACCCAAAGGTTCCCCATCTGTCTGACTTTATGCGTGTCCATTTTTTTTCTTTTTTTAACCTTTTCCATTGTTATCCCCTTTCTTTTTCTTCTATTATCTCTATATTACTCTCTCTCTGGATCACGCCAAAGCTCATTCTCTCAGCGAACAATTAACTGATTTACAGTAGAAAGTCTCTCTGTTTGGATTTTATCTTTTATCTCGCTTCGTCCCCTCTGGCTGTTTTGTTTCTTTCTTTTTAACTGTTTATCTCCCAAACTGATGCATACTTGCACTCTCGTCCTGCTTATCTATCTTACGGTTTCCTCTTGGACCTTTTTTTTCCCTCTCCCATCCTCTGACATCTGGATCCTTCACCTCGCAGCCTGCTGAAGGGAACAAGAAAAAAGAGAGAGCAAATAAAACAGGTGCCAGACACAACCCCCATATATCCTTCCTCCGTCTGTGTCCTACTTCCAAAATGGACAAGACTAGATTGGGGGGAGACAGACGCAGAGATAAGCAAACCCAAACAAACCAGACTAGACCGGGTCAGGTCCAATCCATCTTTTGGGTATTCCAAACCAATGACGGAAGAGGGTCTGCTTGTTTCTTCTTTGCATGTCCGACACACTTTGATTAAGCTTCCCACAGTGTCTGATCTCATTTCCTTTTTTGTGGTGAATAAAAGAAAGTGAAATGTTTTTACACGGCTGATTTCTGGCAGTTTTGCTCTCTTGTTTCAGAAGCAGGATGTATAGTTCTGGCCCCATGTGGCTCTAGGTGTATTGGCCTGTGTTTTGTGGGATGTACTGTAGACTAGTGGGAGCTGTTGGGGGCGGGGGGGTTGACAGTAATCAGAGCCTAATGCCCTGTCACACGGTGGGAGCATGAAAAAAAAGACCTGTCCAGTCAGTCAGTCTGTAAAAACACCTCACCAAATGAAAGCATATGCTTGTGTAGTGGAGCAACACCAGCGAGCAAACCACCGTCTGGATCCAATTTAAGTCATCATCATCCTCATCAGCAACCCTCCCCCCTTCTCCCTCTCCACCGGGCCTCCAGCTCGGTCATTCCTATGGGATGTTAGTTTGCGTTCTGTGTGTGTTTATGTACATTAATGCATGTACACAAGCATGTGAGTCTGTATTTGTGCATGTTTCGTGCCCGTGGATATGTATGGGAATGCACATCTATTTGTGTAATTGCATGTCAGTGTGTGCGTACTGTACTGTATGCGCTCCAAGACAGAGCGCAGCCCCTCATGTTCTATCTAATTGGCAAGAATTGCTCCACATGGAACTGATTAATTCCAGACTGCTGGCTCATTAGTGAGTTAATCGACTTGTGCTCCTCCCTCCCTCTCCCCCTTCATATTGCCTTTCCTTTTTCTCCCCGTTTGTCTGTAGATGCACTTAAAATTCCCTCTCACATATGTTGTTCACGTTCTAAAATAATACACATACACTCTCTCCCTCTCGCTCTGCCTTTTCCTTTCTCTTGGTATTTTCCTAAATACCCAGAAAAGCCCCCTGTCTTCCTCTCCATTTACTCCTCACACACGCTCTTTGAACCGCAGCCCTCTCTCCTGCCCCATTGACCCTGACCTGGAAAACTGTAACAAATAAGACCCCTTTTGGAGGCCCTTCAGATTCCTGCAGTTAGTCGAGACCCCAGGCAACCTTTCCCACTGCCAGACCATAAAGAAGCTTCCTCCACAGCCATCATGGAAAGGCCAAACTGGCTCCTCTGACTTACAGCACTGCTGTTTTGAGAGCAGCGATTACCTGTAACCTTTTCCCACATATAATGCAGCGTCACTGGCAGACAAAGTATTTAAGTTGCTGCCTGAGGTCCTATATTTAAAGAATAACTCGAGAATAACTCCAGGCTGAAAATCAGTGCTTCACTGCCCTCTCTGGTTGGGGTTCAACACTTTGACCCAGCAGCCTTTATGGGAGTTGTTGGTGTGATGTGCTGCACCTGTAGGTACACATAACAGTAGCTATGTTTACATGTAAAATATTTCTTCATTCTTGTTGAAGATTTTGGGTCTACTGTTTAAATAGGTGGGATAAATAGGGTCTGGTGTTTACATGCAACAACACATTTAATTGGAACAGACGTGTGACATGCTAAAAAAATGATGCTATGTCATGCAGTCCTCTTCCTCAAAGGCAGCCAGAAAATAATCTGGTTATATCGTTTACAGTTTTCATTTTGATTGGTTTATGAAAAGTTTTAAACTAATCCTTTGCAACCAATTGAAATAGAACCAAAACTCAAACAAGAGGTACATAAAACATAATAAAAGACATCAGCCATGTGTATCTTTTTTTTTTTACTTCAGCCTGAGCTCCTTTTAAGCTTAAATTTGCGTTGCCGCCTGCTGACTCATCTAATCCTGTAAATGCCTCTCCTCTTCCTCAGATCAGCGTGTGGGCACCTGTTTCTCTGCTCTGGCTAATGGTCGCTGTGCTGCGGAGCTGACTGGCCAGTACACCAAGATGCAGTGCTGCTGTGACACAGGACGCTGCTGGGCTCTGGGACAGATCCCTGAGATGTGCCCTGTCAGAGGGTCTGGTGAGTAAACAAGGAAAACAGAACACAGAACAGCAAATCCATTATTTCACTTGTTGACAACCGCGCATGGTTCAAACAACATCTGCGCCAGCTGTTCCCAAACAAAGAGATGGTTATAAGCATGAAATCAGGACAGAACATCCATCACCTTCTTCCTCTGCCGACAAAAAGCTGGCAGTCTCCACAATAGATTATCTAGGACTTGGCATGAGCACAGGCAGTAAATAAAGTAATGACAGAATAAATGTTTCACGAGCCAAATGAGTTTAGCACAGTAACATTAGACTGGACAAGACTGACGCTCTTAGAGAGAGATTTGAGCTTGTGCGTGTGTGACGGAGAAGGAAAAGCCTCAGCTGAAACTGATGAGCATGATGTCATGAGCGCAAAAAGAACAGAAAAAAGATGGAAAAGATTTGTGTGAGTATAATGACCCGTCATCTCTTTAGTCAAGTTGGAATTCAGAAAAGTCTCCCTCTGCGTGAGACTGTGTGATCCATAACTGATCTGTTACTGATCTTCTTTCACTGGCACTGCCAAAATAAGTGTGTGTGTGTGTGTGTGTGTGTGTGTGTGTGTGTGTGTGTGTTTGTGTTTAATTTATTTTGTTTGTCAATTTAAGTGCAGAACATACAAACTGTTCTTACTGTGTGTTGTTGTATGTACTGTTTTTGTAAACTTTCTGTTGTATGTACTGTCTGACGGTTACGGTGCTGTGAAAAGGAATTTCCCCTTGGGATAATAAAGTCTAAGTCTAAATACACCCAAACATACACTGCTGTACATACAAACATACAATTAAATAATACACTGGACTCACTGTAACTACATGCCGAAGCAGGACAGTGTACTGTAGATCATTTTTCGCTTATTACTTTGTCAGGCTTTGCTCCAGGCAAAGCTCTACTCAAAGCAGTAAAACTCGTACAGTTAGACAGTCAATTTAATAACAAATGTCAAAAAAAGACAAACATTTATTACAAAGTTCAGTGGCCTTTTTGCAATCCTACGATTCTAGGAAACAGTGAGTGAATTTTAAGTGTGAACAGTCGGACTTTAAGTGCTCGGGGTGATCCAAAGGGCCTGTGAGTCTAAATCACTGTAATCCATATAAACTGTTTAAAAACAAACTCTTTGTTGATGAATAAGTTCTTCCTCGGTTTCATCTGGAAACATAACCTGCTGTAGAATGTATCAACTGATCCGTTTAATCTCCATCTCTCTTGTAGATGAGTTTAGACGTCTGTGTATCGTGGGCGTTGCCCAAGGCCTCCCTAATGGCTACCCCAATGGACACTTCCCCAACACCAACGGCAACGGGTTCAACTACGGATACAAGTTACCCAGTGTACCTAACGGTAACGGTAACGGAGGCTTCGGTGGCAATGGAGGGGGAAGCTTTGGAGGGAACGGTGGGAGCTTTGGAGGTAATGGAGGAAGCTTTGGGGGCAATGGAGGAGGACTTCTCACCCACCCACATATAGGTGAGTCTCTCTGTGGATCTGTCTGTTAAATGGCACTAGACTAAAGGCCTCGTTTTTAGAGAAAATAATCTGGATATGACGTCTTTATGAGTGTTTCCATTAATTTGTCTGCTGTCTGCATTCAGGCACGGTTTCTGTTAATGACTCCATCGACGTCTGCAAACATTTCACTAACCTGTGTCTGAATGGACGCTGCATCCCAACACCGACAAGCTACCGCTGCGAGTGCAACATGGGCTACAAACAGGATGTTCGTGGGGAGTGTATCGGTAAGAAACAGGCTCACACACACTGCGTACATGTAGTTATCTCTGAGGCACATAGGCAGACGCTGTGACTTTGTGACAGTCCCACAGTTAATTACATGCGCTGCACTGCCATCTTCTGCCAATTTAAGGAACTTAACATAAGTGTAGGTTGGTGCTGGCAGGAGAAATCTGCTCAAATGTAAATCATGTTCTTTGTGTTTGGATATCTCATGAGTTTTTGTTTGCTTTGTCTTTTTTTCCCCAGATGTGGATGAGTGTGTGAGTAATCCATGCATCAATGGAGACTGTGTCAACACACCTGGATCGTACCACTGCAAGTGCCATGAGGGCTACCAGGGAAATCCCATCAAACAAGCCTGCATTGGTATATCTGACTGTGTTTCTGTGCACATATATATCACTGAAGTACTCTAAACACATTTTCTTTTCCTGGTGGTTCAAAAACAATAAACTCAACCACATCTGTCTTCCCTCTTCCTCCACTCCCCGCTTTAGATATCGATGAGTGTATTATGAATGGAGTGATGTGTCGCAACGGCCGCTGTGTCAACACAGAGGGAAGCTTTCAGTGCATCTGCAATGCTGGCTTTGAGCTCACTTCTGATGGAAAGAACTGCATCGGTAAGGAGCCAACAGACACAGGAACAGGGCAAACTTCACATGAATGTTTAACCTTTATAAACTTGACCTGAATTCCCCTCCTGTCTCCCTCCAGATCACGACGAGTGTGCCACCAAAAACATGTGTCTGAACGGCATGTGTATCAATGAGGACGGCAGCTTTAAGTGCATCTGCAAGCCTGGGTTCGCTTTAGCACCCAACGGACGCTACTGCACCGGTATGGATGATTTATAAAGTACAACAGAGGCCTCAAGTCTCGGGCCAAACAGGCTGCTTCAAAACAGTGAAGACAGATTTGGTGTTCTCTGAAATTCTGCAGAACCTTTTTTTTGAACCCAAGGCGGTATTATGCACAGACCAGAAATAGATAAATAGATTTATGAGTCTCTACTGAGAGATTTTGTCTGGAGGCTTCAAGAGTAGCAGCCGTTCCATCGCAGTCACACCATAACACAGACAGCACAGGTGCATATCCCAAATATAACACCTGCCAACCTAGATGATGCTAACTCCCCATGACCTGACTCCACGTTAAGCTCTGTGATTTCTGTGGCATCTTCATAGTTGCATGTCACGTTTATATATTTTAAGAAGAGCTTTACAAATGAATTAGCTGAAGAGATTTGTCAGATGGACTTCTTTTGGAATTCTTTTATTTACGACCGTTAAGCCCTTTTTCCTTTCAGTTTGTCATGTTGCTGTGTCTGGAGGACTGAACCAGCCAAAATGAGAAATAATTAAATAAGTATATAAATGGCTCAATGAATAAGTGATTATGCCATTGAATATACTACAAATTAACTAGAAAATAAATGTAGGCATTCATATATTTCTAAAATATGACATAAATGGATATTATTTATTTATTTTGCCCCTGTATTTACTTACCTTTGGATTAATTCAGCTATTTATTTACTTTACTTTTCCATTTCTTTCTGACATGTAACGTAAACATTCTCTGCCCTCTCTTCGTCAGACATCGATGAGTGTCAGACTTCTGGCATTTGCATGAACGGCCGCTGCATCAACTCTGAGGGCTCCTTCCGCTGTGAGTGTCCTCCAGGCCTGGCCATCGATGTAGATGGGAGAGTCTGTGTGGACACTCACATGAGGACCACCTGCTATGGCGCCATCAAGATGGGCACGTGCTCGAGGCCGTTCCCCGGTGCAGTGACCAAGTCTGAGTGCTGCTGTGCTAATCCCGAACACGGCTTTGGAGAGCCCTGCCAGCCCTGCCCCTCCAGGAACTCAGGTAAAATCTTGATTTATGCTGCTTCTTGGAAATCAGTTTGTTAAAGTTACCAGAAAAGAAAAGCAACATGAATTTCCAGCTCATCTTATGTGTTCTTTTTCTTTCTTATCCATTAGCTGAGTTCCAGGCTGTGTGCAGCAGTGGTATCGGCATTACAACTGATGGCAGAGGTAAGTGTGTTGTTCATGAATGTTCTCACAGTGCTGCTTTGAAACACCCATATCAGTATTCATCTACATAATCCTCGTCCACTCCTAGACATCAATGAGTGTGCCCTGGACCCGGACATTTGTCAGAACGGCATCTGTGAGAACCTGAGAGGAAGCTACCGCTGCATCTGTAACATCGGATACGAGTCTGACACCAGCGGGAAAAACTGTGTTGGTGAGTGGATTGTTTTTGTGTTTTTTAAAAGACATGTATCCAAGTTCTTCTTTTTAAATAATCATAAGTCATATGTCGCTGTTTTCTAACCAATACCCTCTCTGGCTTCCCTGCAGACATCAATGAGTGTCTGGTGAACCGTCTGCTTTGTGACAACGGTCTGTGCAGAAACACTCCCGGCTCCTTCACCTGCTCCTGTCCGAAGGGATACGTCTTCAAACCCGAATCCGAGACCTGCGAAGGTGATCTCTTTCACTCACACACACACACATAAACACACACACATTCTTTCTGACACACACAAACACACTCACGCATTTGTGCTGGCTCACATCCACATATGTTATACCATTTTTACCAACAATCAAGGTCATTATGAGATGGCATGATTACCAGATATGTTGCATTCAGTTTCCAGTAAACATTTGGCTCATTGAAAGAAGACACACGCATTGTATTTGTCACAGCTAA
This sequence comes from Pagrus major, assembly GCF_040436345.1. Lineage (NCBI taxonomy): Eukaryota > Metazoa > Chordata > Actinopteri > Spariformes > Sparidae > Pagrus > Pagrus major. The sequence continues at coordinate 16,946,931 of NC_133225.1, forward strand.
ATGGTGATGATGATCCATTTGAATCTGCCTCTCGGCCCTGACCTCAGGTGTGTGTTTGCACGTGTTTCAGATATCAACGAGTGCATATCCAGCCCCTGCATCAATGGAGCGTGTCGCAACGTTGCCGGGTCCTTCAACTGCGAGTGCACGCACGGCAGCAAGCTGGACTCCACCAAAACCATCTGCGTGGGTAAGACATCCGTCCTCCCAAGTGCCTGACGCAAATTAGAGCGGCACCGCAGGGTTCCAGAAACAGCTTGCACGAGATAATGATTACACACTGAGACACGAGTGTCAATAGGACATAATTAGTGCAAGATTCTGTGTGTCTAATCTTTCTAATCGAGGTTTATGCTCCACTTTTATAAACAAACACAGAGGTGGTTCAGATTTCCAGGGGCCATCCAGATACATTATCACCATCAGATGTTATGGCACACACAGATGATTTATTAGATAAATGCTTGCACGCATGGCCTTGGTTGCTTGAATTATTTGAGATCCCCCCCAAATTCATAATGACATGTGGTATGTAAGAGATTTAATATTCCGCTTGTTTGGAGTTTTGTTGCTTTTGGGAAATCATTGTGAGAAAGCTACATGCTAATACAGAATACAGATGTTATTGTAACTGGAAGGGAGCATGAGTCATTAAATAAATACTCATACATGTTGCATGAGCTGGCTCCATCAGAGGAATTCCTCTGGTTTGGTTCATTTCTGTTTTATGTCTTAGAGCCCATCGCTCAGCGGGGGAAGAAAGGGAGAGTAAATTGTGGTTTTGTGTTTGGGTGGCATTGTGGTTTTGGAGAAAAGGTGTCACTGTTATGACTGTACACTCTCTGTACACTCTCAGCTCATTAGGAATGAAATAGCTTTGGATTAAATGTAATGATGCATGGGCTTTACTCAGCTCAGCATGGAGCCAAAAGCATAAGTTTTAGGGGAGTAATGAGAGCTGAAGGTGACATGTTGGTTGTTTGTGTGGTGTATTTAGTTGCCATAGTTAAAGGAACCCTGTGGAGAGTTTGTAATTTTGAGGAATAGTGGTGCTGTTGAGCAATGTCTGGATCAGCAGATAACTGTTCATTTGTTTCTTGTGTTAGGCTGCTACTATTACCAATAAATCTGCCCATTATTGTCACAGTTATGACAAAGAAAAACAACAAGTCCCTACATTTAAGAGGCTGAACCAACAAATGTTTGACATTTTTGCTTGAAAAATGACTGAAACCATCAATCGATTATTAAAAAAGTTGGTGATTAATTTTCTTTATTTGACTAATCGATTAAACGACTAATATTTGCAGCTTTAACCGTGCACTCTACCAGCACATGCACAAGGGGAATTGAACATTTTGTGAAGAAGGAACTGCACTCAACCTATTTCTTAAGGAGTGTTAAGGAGTGCATACAGTAATTGCCAACGTTTTTCATTGCCCTCTCCTGGTTTCCTCCCAGGATCACAATTCGAAGGCATTTCACCTGATCTATGACACATTTTTACACCTTTTTCCCCTTTTATTTATCACAACCTGTTTCTGGCACTGTACAGAATGTAGTCTGACATTCTACATAAAAAAGCTGTTGCATTTTACTTATTATTTTGTTATTTTAATTCTTTAAATGTCACCAGAATGCTGAAAACACAGTCCTTAAATCGTACATTTTTCGGGGGTATGACTCCCAGAACCCTGCTTTAGTTTTGAAATCCTCGCTATTTTTGGTTGGCAAGTATGAGTAGAGGATACACACAACATGTTTTCATGAGAGACACTAAATGTAGTCTGTGTTACCTCGGCCCCACAGACAGTATGAAGAGTACGTGCTGGCTGACGATACAAGACAGCCGCTGTGAGGTCAACATCAACGGAGCCACGCTGAAGTCCGAGTGCTGCTCCACACTGGGAGCAGCCTGGGGCAGTCCCTGTGAACCCTGCGAGATTGGTCAGTTCACACACGCAGATGCTGCTAATTTTATTGTGCCAGTGTTAAATGTTTAATGTTAAATGTAATTCTGGTCATTTTATGCTCAAACTTTCAGTAGTTTAATAAGTCCTCCAGACAAGACTAGAAAATACATCTGAAACTGCATTTACTGCGTTCAAATTCCATCTCTGATCTTCTCATGCCTCCTCAGACACCGCCTGCTCTCGAGGATTCGCTCGTATGAAGGGCCTCGTCTGTGAAGGTAAGAACATTTGATAACTTAATGAACGGTGACAAACCTGCAGCTCTCCAGTCATCCAACACTGACAGGAATTAAATCATTCTATCTTTTTGTCCTTGTGACGTGCCTTATTGTTCTCCCTGTAGAGTTTTTGTGCATGTGTGTGCATGTTTGTCTGTTTCACCTCGTAATCATGGTTCTTTAAATGTCCTGCTCCCTGTAGACATTAATGAGTGTGAGGTGTTCCCTGGAGTGTGCACAAACGGCCGGTGTGTGAACACCCAGGGCTCGTTCCGCTGCGAGTGTGCTGAGGGTCTCACTTTGGACAGCACTGGACGCACGTGTGTCGGTAAGAGGACTGCACAAGAAAGAAACCACATCCAATCAAACTTCCAGTAGCTGTCATGTCACAGTGCTATTAGCCCGAAACCTGATTTTATAACCTACCTCTCTAGATATGCGCAGTGAGCAGTGCTTCATGAAGTGGCACGAGGATGAGTGTGGCGCACCGCTGCCGGGCAGATACCGTGTGGACATGTGCTGCTGCTCAGTGGGTGCTGCCTGGGGTATTGACTGTGAGGAGTGTCCAAAACCAGGCTCACCTGAATACAGAACCATCTGTCCCAGAGGGCCCGGCTTCGCCAACAGAGGAGATATTCTGACTGGGAGGCCCTTCTACAAAGGTACCAAGCTGTATTCATACAAAGTGTGTTGTTGTTAGAGTTAGAACTGAATAATAATTTATATTTTGACATGTAGACTATTGTTTTATGTTGTTCTAAATGAGTAGATTTTAATGTCTTGTCCTTCTCCCCAGATGTAAACGAGTGTAAAGTGTTCCAGGGTCTTTGTACTTATGGAAACTGCCGGAACACCATCGGAAGTTTCAAGTGTCGCTGCAACAACGGCTTCGCTCTGACTGCAGAGGAGAGGAACTGCACAGGTATGAGAAGATGCAGAAGGAGCCAAAATGATCAAATTCAATGAAACATTCCTTTCATGATTAGTAAGCAGTAGGTGAAGGTTCCTTTTTTTAATATTTTCAGACATCGATGAGTGCCGCATCTCCCCGGACTTGTGCGGTCACGGTGCCTGCGTCAACACACCGGGCAGCTTTGAGTGTGAATGTTTCGAGGGCTATGAGAGCGGCTTCATGATGATGAAGAACTGCATGGGTATGTTGGAAACTGATTCACACACACAGTTAGAGGATTTCTAATGATATACTCTAGTCCAGTCAAGCCTTCATTTCCCAAAACTTCCATGTCCTTTCTTGTTTTATCTTTTCTTCTTCATCCCTCCCTCCCTCCCTCCCTCTCGCTCTGCTGACAGATATTGACGAGTGTGAGAGGAACCCCCTGTTGTGTCGAGGAGGAACCTGCCTGAACACAGAAGGGAGTTATGAGTGTGAATGTCCCACCGGACACTCGCTCAGCACCGATGGATCAGCCTGTGAAGGTGGGTCATACATCATACAGCACACACACACACACACACACACACATATACATTCACACACAGGCTCACTTGGTGTTATCCATCATATTCAGGACACCCAAATTTATTTTTAAAGATAGTGCGCTCAAAACTTTAGCCAAGTGCAGAAAAACAAGTTTCACACAGTAAAACTTGTTTTCTATACACTAGTATTATAATTTCTACAGGGTTTGAGCAAACTCTTTCAACCAAAATGTTTTCAAGGTAATGAATAAGCTTGAATTCAAATATACTCCTTGAAAAATGTGTCATATATTTGTTGTTTTTTGACGTTTGAATGATCAAAACTTATCATCAAAGTTATTCGAAACAGCTGGTAAAATAAACAAAGTGAAAATATACATTTATTTCTGTAGGTATAAAGAAATATGTAAAAAAAATTTTCATGGCTGATTTGTTATAACAATTTAGATGTCATGATCAATTCTTTGAGAGTCTGGAAATTTTTGGTTTAGGCACTTTGAAAGTGCTTGAAAAGTGCAGGAAATGTACTTTTAAGAAGCTATACTGTAAGAACCATATTCATTATTAGCTTGAGGTGCACACACTAAATTGTGTACAACATCTAATTCTCTATCATTGTCTGCTGGTCCTGTCAGATGTGAATGAGTGCCAGCTAAGTGACAACTTGTGCAAGAACGGGCAGTGTGTCAACATGGCGGGAACCTACCAGTGCTCCTGCGACACCGGTTACCAGGCAACGCCAGACCGACAGGGCTGCGTCGGTGAGTGGAACGAACCAAGTCCAACAAATTTACATCATGTTGTATAATTTTGAAATGAAGCTTAAATAAATTCACCTGTGTGATTCTCATCTAGCGAGACCTTGATGCCAAACTGTAATTGCGGCCTTTCTTTTCAGATATTGATGAATGCACCATTATGAATGGAGGCTGCGAAACCCACTGTACCAACTCAGAGGGCAGCTATGAGTGCAGCTGTAGTGAGGGCTACGCTCTTATGCCTGACCTCAGGACCTGCTCAGGTAATAAAACACAGGATACAGTGTCACAATGTGGTAGTTTTCATCATGTCCCAAAGTTTAACCATGAAATTAAAACCTGTCTGGTTTTCTGTGTGGTGTTGCCACCAATAGCAAATTTAAATCTTCCATTTTCTTTCAGATATTGACGAGTGTGAGGAGACTCCAGACATCTGTGACGGAGGCCAGTGTACCAACATTCCCGGGGAATACCGCTGTCTGTGTTACGATGGCTTCATGGCTTCTATGGACATGAGGACATGTATCGGTGAGAGAAAAATATGAAAACACATGCTGCACTTTCTCTCATTTTACACACGTATATCTTTAAAACCCCTTACCCTCCCTTGTATTTTTTGTTAACTACTTTTCTGCCATATTAATGTATTCATTCGACCTCTCTGACCTGACCTGTGGGACTGTCTCTGTCAGTCTCATTTTCTGTCAGTCTAATCTCTCGGGCCACAACGTTCACATGTTATCTGCGTCTGTCTGTCCCTGATCTGCATAGATGTGAACGAGTGCGACTTGAACCCAAACATCTGTCTCCACGGCGACTGCGAGAACACCAAAGGCTCCTTCATCTGCCACTGTCAGCTGGGATACTTTGTCAAGAAGGGATCCACGGGCTGCACAGGTACACACACACACATACAAGCACACACACGTCAGGGGCTGTTGAGATGTCTGCACCTCTGTGTGACCATATTTGAGTGTTGAGACAGTTCACCCATGCATACAGTAGTTGCAGGTCTACAGTTTAAAAATGATGATTTATTATTCATGACTCACTACTTATAGAGTTAAAAACTAAGCAAAATTTTTACGTCTCTTTGCATAATTAAACAGGAGCATTTCACTTACGCTGCAATATTCCTTACATTCAGTTTGTTTGTTAGCGAGTACAAATACTTGTATTACTGGCTGTTTATTGGTGTTACAGACTAGTCATGTCAAGAAAAAGAAAAAAAATGTGTTTACAAGGGAAAGGACCCCCCTAACAATTGACTAACTGATCTCCATATTTCTCCAGATGTTGATGAGTGTGAGATCGGGGCTCATAACTGCGACATGCATGCTGCCTGCATCAATGTGCCTGGAAGCTTTAAGTGTCGCTGTCGAGATGGCTGGATTGGAGACGGCATCAAGTGTGTGGGTGAGTACATATTTAGAATATCTTCGCCGTGATGTGGTTTGTAGACCAGATAGTTTGACAGGTATTATGAGTTTTTTGAAACAAAATAAAGGTTAAGTTCTTAATTTCTTGTTTCTCACATTTTTTCTCTTTAGATCAGGATGAGTGCTCTGCAGAGGACCACAACTGCAATCCCAACGCAGACTGTGTCAACACACCAGGATCCTACAGGTGTACATGCAAGGAGGGCTTCAATGGAGACGGATTTTCCTGCTCTGGTTAGACTGCTGACCTTCTAAATAAATCCTAATTGAATACGCGTGCAGTGTGCAGTGAGCTTTATAACTCATTGTTCTGCTCTGTTTCAGACATGGATGAGTGTGCAGACAACGTGAACCTGTGTGAGAACGGCCAGTGTCTGAATGCGCCGGGTGGCTACCGCTGCGAGTGTGAGATGGGCTTCACTCCCACAGAGGACAGCAAGGCCTGTCAAGGTGCTGCACTTGTTCTGTCACATGACTCTTTTTTTTTTTTTTTTTTTGCTGTTTTTGTTTTTTTTCGGGTAGTGTAACTAACATTTTGTCTCTCTCTCCACAGACATCGATGAGTGTAATTTCCAGAACATCTGTGTGTTTGGAACTTGCCAGAACCTTCCAGGGATGTTCCGCTGTGTGTGTGATGATGGTTACGAACTGGACCGCAGCGGTGGAAACTGCACTGGTGCGTTCAGACACAGAGCAGACTCAGATAGATTGGCTGAGTTTTCTCGGAAATAGCAGCCTTCATCTTTGCATCGTATTACCATTTTTTAAAAAAAGGCATGCAGATATGCAAAGTATGTATAAGTATGTATTTACAGTAATTTTTTATCCATTTATTCCTTTAATTCCTTAGTCTTTGTGCAGATCACCCACACCTCAGCCTTCAGTTAGTTTGTGACATAAACAAGGTTTTCCATCATCATCATTAGTAAACGTATTTTTGTTTTTTTATGGGTTCATACCTGTCAGAAGGGTGTCTGTAGCATAGTTTGTGTTGCTGAGCTTGTGTGTGTCACTGTGTACTGCAGACATCAACGAGTGTGCCGACCCCGTGAACTGCATCAACGGGCTGTGTGTGAACACTCCAGGGAGCTACCTGTGCAACTGCCCCGCTGACTTCGAGCTCAACCCCACTGGAGTGGGCTGCGTGGGTGAGTCACACTTCAAGCAGGTTTAAATGTATCGCAAAGTGGGAAAAAGGTTTTAATGAGGAAACAGTGGTGTCCTCCATTGTGCTATTATTTTATGGCTATATACACTTTTGTGAGTTTAAAATTGTTCTCTTTACCGATAACACCCTCTTTAACAGTGTAATCATAAGATAGAGACAAAATGCATCTTCCCTCTAGCCACCAGTTAAAAGGGTGCAATATGCAACTTTTCTACGGACCTATTAACAGACACAGAGCTCTTGATACAAGAAATAGCAGTTTGCAAGAGCTAACAGTTGAGTATGTACTTTAAAGCCATTTGTATTTGTGAAAATTAGAGCAAAAGAGGCTTGTATTTTGAGGTATCTCAGGGCGAGAACAAAAACAGAACATTGCTATAAATCCTACAGTTCAACAATACAGGTCTTTTCAGAAGTTACATAGTGCCCCTTTAAATCAGACCAGTGGTACTGTAGTTATGACTTCTAAAGCAAAATACCATCTACAATTAAAAAAGTAAAAATGAAGTAATAAATCAGTCTATTATATGATTATTTTTACAAATCAGAGCCTAAAGACAGTTTTCAACACATTTCATGTAGATGATATTTCTTTGTTATATTGGCCTATAACAGACACATCAGTGTCGGTGTATATATATTGTCCAATATGTGCCAATACGAAAAAAAAAAAATTCTATACCAGAACATAATGCAGACAAAGATGTTTGGGGTCATTTATAATCATTGAATTCCCAGTGAAGTGAACTACTTCAGTGACCTAACGTCATTCTGCACAAAAAAGTTTTAGTGCTTGATAGCCACATTTGAGGGATCATTGCAAAAAAAATGTGTTCATGTATATATTCTGTACATATACAACATATATTTTATATAAAAAGAATATCGGCTGATACAGCCATATTGGAATTATCTGCTCCTTAACATCAGTATCTGTATCCCCCCAAAAAATCCATCATCATTCAGGCTCTAATTTAATTCATACACGCTGTCCTGTTACATGCATTCATAAGCAAATTTGTGTTTATCTCAGATACCCGTGTTGGCAACTGCTTCCTGGACATCCTTGCCCGTGGTGACGGAGGAATCTCCTGCAGTGCGGAGATCGGAGTGGGCGTGACCCGAGCTTCCTGTTGCTGCTCCCTGGGAGGAGCCTGGGGAAACCCCTGCGAACTGTGCCCCGCCCCCAACTCCAGTATGCCCCACAGCAGCTCGACTGATCAATTAATTAGTGTTTACTTAAAAACACAAAATCCACATAAACTTATGTTGTAGCAAGAACTACTTATTACTTCCACACTAACATTGTATTGTGCTCTCTGTTTTGTCTGTAGCGGAATATAAGACTCTTTGTCCAGGCGGAGAGGGATTCAGACCCAACCCCATCACTGTTATCCTGGAAGGTAAATCATCCAGCTTTTTTACAGTCCTGTATTGAGTCAACAACTGTAGCAACAAGATACTAATCTTTTGATTCTATTTCAGAGTCCTAAAAATCAATACTATGTGGCATCTATTAATCTAACCGTGTGACTTATTGTCTAGATATTGATGAGTGCCAGGAGCTGCCAGGTCTCTGTCAGGGTGGCAACTGTGTTAACACCTTCGGTAGTTTCCAGTGTGAGTGTCCAGCAGGCTACTATCTCAATGAGGAGACACGCATCTGTGAGGGTAAGAACTGAGAGTCGAATGACTGAAAAATATTAACCATTTTATAAATCACCTGTCAGAGAAAGATTAGCAAGGTCATATTTATATCGTAATTTCTTTATGGGCAGATATCGATGAGTGCACAACCCACATTGGCATCTGTGGACCAGGTACCTGCTACAACACGCTGGGCAACTACACCTGTGTCTGTCCTCCTGAATACATGCAGGTCAACGGAGGAAACAACTGCATGGGTGAGTGCGAGAGACTTCTCCTCATGTCTTCTTAATAAACTTAAAGAGTAAAAGGCAAACTTTTTCAACCGTCCTCCTCCTTGTGATGCAGACATGAGGAAGAGCGTGTGTTACCGTAACTTCAACGACACGTGCGAGAACGAGCTGTCCTTCAACATGACCAAGAAGATGTGCTGCTGCGCCTACAATGTTGGAAAGGCCTGGAACAAACCGTGCGAGCCCTGTCCAACTCCTGCTACCTGTGAGTGTCACTTAATACCCTGAAACATACTCTGAAACACTGGTGAAAACATTTCTGTCACTGAGAATCTCCTGTCCTGTCTGTTTCAGCTGAGTACCAGTTACTGTGTGGTAACCAGGCTCCTGGCTTCATCATCGACATCCACACTGGCAAGCCCATAGGTAAGGTCAAAACTGCTGCAGAACAGCACAAAACAGGTGCTGGTACAAGGTTCAGTTTGCATTGTAACATTCTGTGCTGTTTTTTTGTGCAGATATTGATGAGTGTAGGGAGATCCCTGGTATCTGTGCCAACGGAGTGTGTATCAACCAGATCGGGAGCTTCCGCTGTGAATGTCCGATGGGCTTCAGCTACAACAACATACTGCTCATTTGTGAAGGTAAAACTCAGGCTACACATAACGTTTTCCTCTGTCTCACACTTCCCTTTTGTCCCTCTTACAGTGTCTTCTGTATAAAGGAAAGAAAATGGTTGATACTTCTGATTTAAAATGAGAGACTTTCCCTGTCGTTGTATTACATATAGTTCCTGCTCTTCGCTGGTTTTGTTCCCTGTCTCTCTCTCTCTCACTCAGCATACACAAAAATAAACGCACAGTTTTACCTCCCAACACTGTATCCCCTCACTTGACCCTGCTGCTGAATCATTGCATGCCTATATATTCCTTACACAGTATAGATTATATACTCACTGCTGGCACAAACACTTACCACCAATTCTACACTATATCACACCAACCCACCAGTACAGACACACACACAAATACGGTTACACTCACTCACTGTCCGAGAAGCACTTTTACAAGCAGTCCACTCGGGGGAGTTAACGCTGCCTTTTCACAGGTGAATTATGCCCCTGTAAAGACAAGCATAGTGGCTCCGAATGGGAGCACCTGCCTGGGCCTTCAATCATCCACAGGCAGGTCCAGCGACTGTCTGAGCTGCTCTGGAGCCAAAATGGAGCCGTTGTGCTTTCTCTCCTGCTGTCGACAAGCTGACTGCCTGCTCTGATCAGACAGTAGTGGAGTCTGTGATTGATGTCCACTGTTCCTCTCTGTCTTCCTCCTGTGTAGATATTGATGAGTGTAACAGCGGGGACAACCTCTGCCAACGCAACGCCAACTGTATCAACATTCCAGGCAGCTACCGCTGCGAGTGCTCGCCAGGCTTCAAACTGTCCCCCAGCGGGGCCTGTGTGGGTGAGTCCAGCCCGTCTGACAGGCCTGATGAGGGTTTCCCATCTTAAAACAACAGGGTGATAGACAGATAGACTGATGGTGGCAATGTGAGGAAAATGTAAATCCCTTGTTGAGGGAAAGTTATTATAATTATCATTCACAGGAAAGTGTAAGATCCACTGAGGCGTGTTGCAGTAATTGACACCAACCTTTGACTAAACGCAACTCTTGTTTATGCCTGGTTTGATTTGGTTGTACTCCGTCAAACACACATGTAAATATTCACAAAACAAAAGCTAGAGGAAAACCAAAACAAAAGACACAAATTCAATCTGACATGCAGAAACAAATGAAACAAAACATACACTGAATAGCTGACAACATATAAGGTATTTGTGCAACAAGGTTAATTTGTGCAAATAAAGTGCAATACATGATTAATAATACAACAAATTAATACTAATCATTTATTGTACTTTATTTGCACTTTATTTGCACAATTGTAATTGCAAATAGTCAATTGACAGAAAATTAATCTGCAGTAGTTATGATAAACAAATAAAGTTTTATGTCATTTATCAAAGTAAACATTATTGCTCCAGTTTCTCCAATGTTAGAATTTGTTGCCTCTGTTAATTTCATATCATTGTAAATTCAATATTATTTGATTTGGACAAAACAAGCAATTTGAGGACATCGCCCTGGGCATGTTGACATTTTAACAAATCAGCAGATTAATCAGTTATTAAAATAATTGTTATGTGCAGCCCTTTACAACACGTTAATGAGGATTGAGCGAGTGCTCGGCTGAAACAAGTATCCAATATTCATACTCCTGAGGAAAATCCTCATTGGGAGACTAACAAAAGTTTATTCATTCAAGTTTATAAAAGAGGCTGTTCTGTCAATACTTTTCTAATAAATTGCCAATTTCAATTTTAGTCTTAACATAACAACTTCCCCCACACTTACTGTTTAAGCACCAGTCACTTCCTGTCCAAGCACTGCCCATTCTGAGATACGGATACGGTTACAGTTAGTTCAGTTGGTTCGACAGATACAAATAATGGTCTCCTTGCTCATCCCTAACATAAATATTTTTTGTTTGTGTTTCTTTTTCAGACCGTAATGAGTGTCAGGAGATTCCTAACGTGTGTAGCCATGGAGAGTGTATCGATACGCAGGGAAGCTATCGCTGTCTGTGCCACAACGGCTTCAAGGCTACTGCTGACCAGACCATGTGCATGGGTGAGGAGCACAATTTAAACTAGACTAATAGTACACAACACCGCATTCTATGTAATTCTCTAACATTTAATCAATAATTAATAATAATAATAATAATCGCACCTATTTGGGTGTTTTCACTGTCTCACCCTCACCCTTGTTCTTTCTGTGTGTGTATGCTAGACATCGATGAGTGTGACAGACAGCCGTGTGGCAACGGTACCTGTAAGAACACAGTGGGATCCTACAACTGCCTCTGCTTCCCCGGCTTTGAGCTCACACACAACAACGACTGCATGGGTGAGGAACGTTTTGATTCTCAAATGTCATTTTGTTAAAGATTACGCCTATAAATTCCTTTAAAACATGCTGCCCTTTTCTGTAGAAGTATTACATTTGGACAGCCATAAAATACAATTAAGACATTTGACTTTTCCTTGGCTTTAAGAGGGAAATATATTAGAGTGTTTTTAAAACATTGGCGGTGTAACAAAGAAAATTATACACAAGCCAGCCTTCAGTAACTCTTGAGGCCAGGAAAAATATGAATTCCTTCTCCAGAGTGCCAATCCTCTCAATGTTTTCCTTACAGACATAGACGAGTGCAGCGCCCTCCAGGGCCAAGTGTGCAGGAACGGACAGTGTATCAACGGACTCGGCTCGTTCCAGTGTCTCTGCCATGAGGGTTATGAGAACACTCAGGATGGGAAGAACTGTGTCGGTAAGTCAGTCATTAAATATACCAGAAAAGTAATAACCATGGTGGGGTATCTGTCTGGCATTCACACACATTAACATAATTGTCTCATATTTACATCGTCCTCTTCTCCACAGATATAAATGAGTGTGTGAGTCTACCCGGCACGTGCTCTCCAGGAACTTGTCAGAATCTGGACGGATCTTTCAGATGTATCTGCCCTCCTGGATACGAGGTGCAAAATGATCAGTGTATAGGTAAGACACAAACACACACACACACAGGGATAGACACAATTAAGCACAGGCTAAATGCTCCACATATACTCAAACCGTCGGGGATGACCAAGCCATCTGCTCCTCTCACCTTCCTGACATCTTTTACACTCCCTTCCCAGATATCAACGAGTGTGAGGTGGAGCCCAACATCTGCCAGTTTGGCACCTGCACCAACACCCCCGGCAGCTTCCAGTGCACCTGCCAGCCGGGCTTCGTACTCTCTGTGAACGAACGGCGCTGCTTTGGTGAGAGAAGCTGTTAGTTAAGAGTAGGCCACAGCAGACAGTGTTGATGTGGTGATCTGACATTTTATTTCCTTTACAAAGGCTGTGTAGTTTGTCTTCTTAAAACAGAAGAAACAGAAGTGAATCTTTTTCTTTTCTTCTGGCAGACAAGAGAGAGAGCTTCTGCTTCACCAAATTCGACGCAGGAAAATGCTCCGTCCCCAAAGCTTTAAACACCACTAAGGCCCAGTGCTGCTGCAGCAAGTTGCCTGGAGAGGGCTGGGGACTTCCCTGTGAGCTGTGCCCACGAGATACCGAGGGTGTGTAACACAAAAACGCACACACAGACACACACACCTTTAATTAAGACGTATCGTAAAGACATTCATAAAATAATGAAGCTGACCTTTTTTTGGTGCGTCTCCAGCTGCTTTCAACACTCTATGTCCCTACGGCCTTGGAGTCCTGCCCGGACTGGGAGATGCCCGTGAAGGTGAGCATGACAGCGTAGATCTAATCCCTTGAATTTAATGGCCATTTGAGGAGGTCTTCTACTGTATATCTTTAAAAAATATGCTAATTTTCTCTTGCTCTTCCTCTCAAGATATGAACGAGTGTCTGGATAACCCAGGCATCTGTCAGAACGGTATCTGCATCAACACGGATGGTTCGTTCCGCTGCGAATGCCCCTTCGGATACAACCTGGATTACACTGGAGTCAACTGTGTTGGTGAGATGTTGTCTGAAATTACAGTAAACAACCTGCAACCTTCTTATAATTATTACTTTACAACCAGATGAGCCCTGGAATCATAGAAGAGGGTTTTTTCCAGGAAAAAGTCGCAGTTCAGCAGTCAAAGAAAAATCAATGGCTGCAGGACCTCTGGGATTTTTACTGCAATGTCTCTGAATATATCATGAAAATCAGTCTTACCACGCAGGTCTGAGGTTATTTTCCCGGCACCAGTAGCTCCACAGTGCATTAGAACCTGATCTATATATGGACTAACATTTAAGCTGTTAATAATTGCTTTTAAAATGTCAGCTACAGTGTAAATGTCTCATTGGTTTTAATTGGCCTGTTCACTGTATCCCTGCTCTTCTCCAGACACTGACGAGTGCTCCATTGGAAACCCATGTGGAAATGGAACCTGCACCAACGTGGTGGGAGGTTTCGAGTGCTCGTGCCAGGAGGGCTTCGAACCTGGTTCCATGATGACCTGTGAAGGTCAGTCATTTACACAGTAACACACATAAACACAGGTACTCATTTAAATTACAAAATAATTTAAACTAACCTCTCACTCCTCTGGACATTAGACATCAACGAGTGCTCCCAGAATCCTCTGCTGTGTGCCTTCCGGTGCGTTAACACCTTCGGTTCCTATGAGTGTATGTGTCCTGCTGGTTACGTGCTGCGAGATGACCAACGCATGTGCAGAGGTGAGAGAGAGAGAGACTCCCATCATCTCAGATTTTTCCCTACTTTTCTGTGTACTGCAGTAACTCTTTGACACACTGAAACAGTTTCATTTGGCTGACTGTTGCAGTTTTACTGATTGTCCATCTCTCAATGTCCCCCGCCAGACCAGGACGAGTGCTCTGAAGGTCTGGATGACTGTGACTCTAAGGGTATGACCTGTAAGAACCTGATTGGTACCTTCATGTGTATCTGCCCTCCTGGCATGCAGCGCAGACCGGATGGAGAGGGATGTATGGGTGAGTAATATGGGAGGTTCACCCCAGTCTCCTTCCAATATGTGCTGTTATTACTGGATGTACATTCTCTCATCCTTTGTTCTGTACACTGGCAGACCTGAACGAGTGCCGCGCCAAGCCTGGCATCTGCAAGAACGGACGCTGTGTCAACACAGTGGGAAGCTACCGCTGCGAGTGCAATGACGGCTTTGAGCCGAGTTCCACTGGAACTGAATGTATCGGTAAGGACATGTTGTTGGACATGTTCTGTTGTTGTCAAAATGCGCTTATGCTCTTGTTTTAAATTAAGTTGAATTACTGTACATGCTGCTTTAGCAACCAAAAGCCCTCGGTTTCTTCTACCGTCTCTAACCCCTCGTGTATCCTGTCATTTATTCCCTCAGACAACCGAAAGGGCTACTGTTACACAGAGGTCCTGCAGACCATGTGTCAGCAGTCATCCACCAGCAGGAACAGTGTAACCAAGTCTGAGTGCTGCTGCAACACGGGGCGAGGCTGGGGGTCACAGTGTGAGCTCTGCCCGCTGCCTGGCACTGTACAATACAAGAAGATGTGCCCACTCGGACCTGGCTACACTACAGACGGTAGAGGTGAGTAGCACAGAGTGATATTAAAAACACTTTATCAAAACATCCATTTATTTCTCGTTTTCATTTAATCTTATCAGCACAATCTTTTAAAGTAGTTGCAATGATTAGATAAATATAAGTTTAATTTTTATTTGGGAAGGAAACCAAGCAACCCGAGGTGTCAAGTTAAATGCAGCTAGGAGAAAGTCATAAAGAAGCTTAATAGGACTGGGAGCTCTTTAGGTTTGGCAGTGTGAGTACCAAACTAATCCAGATCACTTTCTAAAATATCCTGTACCTCCAGACATCAACGAGTGCCAGGTGATGCCAGATCTGTGTCGGAACGGTCAGTGCATCAATACCATTGGATCCTTCCGCTGTCACTGTAACGTCGGCTACAAAACTGACTTCACTGCGACCTCCTGTGTCGGTATGGCTGATCTCTGTCCTGTTTTATCCACACTGAATATTGCCAAAGAGATTTCAGCATTTTATTTCTAACACTAATTCCTAATTTTCCTTGTCTGCATCGTCCAGATATGGATGAGTGTGCTCTGTCTCCGAAGCCCTGTAACTTCCTGTGTAAAAACACAGAGGGCAGCTACCTCTGCTCCTGCCCCAGAGGATACAGCCTACAGCCGGATGGAAAGACTTGCAAAGGTAGGTCGACTCGTGATTTGTTTGTTTGTGGCTCATTTCATAGCTTCATAAAATCCATTAAATGTGATTTAATGATCCCTCTGATAGTTAACCATATTTGTAATGTTGCTCCCCTCAACACAATGGCACTTCTGGGTTCTGTTTATTATTATTATTATGGATGTTACAAATGAAATATTGCTCTCATATCGTTTTTATAAATAAACAAGAGGTTTCATCTCTGATTGTAATTTGGTTTGATGGACACTAAGTGTTTTCTTCTTTCCCTCTAAGATCTGGATGAATGTTCGACAAAGCAGCATAACTGCCAGTTCCTCTGCGTCAACACCATCGGAGGCTTCACCTGCAAGTGTCCCCCCGGCTTCACACAGCACCAGACTGCCTGTATCGGTGAGTACAAGACAGGAGAAGATGAGTGTTAGCCAGCACAGCAAACAGTTTTGTCTCAAATGTACTACAAGGAGTTTTGAACTCGTTGTGATACAATTCAATGCCCGATATGACCTACATAATCAAACAAGCCCATCAGCGAGAAGATTAGCTATCTCTAAATAGCCTGTCACAGATTCCAACTTATCCGGGTTAGATAAGTCACAAAATTTAAACTATTTGTTATGGTGGAGTGTTGAGGATGAATTGAGGGTCTCACAGCCTGAGCAAAGAAGCTGTTCTCTAGTCTGGTGGTACTGCACTAAAACAAAGTTTACTTTGTTCCACCATCATCATCATATTACAGTTATTAGGGTGAATTAGTTATTAGATATTAGATACATTGCAAGCACATCATCATGCATCCTGCAAACTGCTGTGGTTAACAAACAGACAGGACAGGATGGCGGGTTAGGGGTTAACCCCCTAACCCTAACATAAAAGTTCCTTGTAGCTGCTTTAATGGAGAACAAAAGAACAAAAAACACTTCCAGATTCACCGAATTCAATTAAAGTCTCACTTATCTGTTTCTCCTCTCTTTGCAGACAACAACGAGTGTAATGCTCAGAGCAGCGCGTGCGGTTCCCGGGCCTCTTGTGTCAACACGCCTGGTAGCTTCAACTGTGAATGCTCTAAAGGTTTCTCCTTGGACAACACAGGCATGGAGTGTGAAGGTGAGCGGACACAGTAACTTCAACATTTAGTCAAGTGTAGTTTAGAGAGGCAGGTCTGTCGCACAGGAAAAGGTTCTTCTACAGTGTGCTTAAGGTCAAGAGTGGCACTACTGAAGCTAAAAATTAAAAGTCCTTATTTTCCTCAGATGTGGATGAGTGTGGCAGCAACCACCGCTGTCAGCACGGCTGTCAGAACATGCTGGGAGGTTACCGCTGTGGCTGTCCGCAGGGCTACGTGCAGCACTACCAGTGGAACCAGTGTGTGGGTGAGTTACATTACAGTCCATCTGTAAGTCATTCAGGTCATGTCTAGATCTTTAAGTCTTTTAGGCTCGTAGTAAGGCTGCAACAATATGTTAATCTATGTTATAGTCAAATTTTTGTTTAAAAAACTGATTCATGTAAGCAGAAATGTGGATTCATTTAAACAAAGTTGATGTTTCCCCTTTTGTTATTGTGGAATAATGAAAATTAGAACTATCATAATGATTATACTCATGAATATCTTGTCTTGACTGATCTGTTTGTATTTGACACTGAAACAGCCACCATCCGAGTTTAATCTTTTACAGAAAGTGATATTTCTGGGCTCATTGTTCATCTGAGCAACATAACAATAATTTGTAGAAATAACTCAATACTCCTCTGAGTGATATTAACCATCAACATCATCATTAACATGCAAACCTCTCTTGACACACTCCCCTTCTCTTTCCTCTGCAGATGAAAACGAGTGTCAGGGAGGATCAGTGTGTGGCTCTGCCTCCTGCTACAACACACTGGGCAGCTTCAAGTGTGTGTGTCCCTCTGGCTTTGACTTTGAGCAGGGCGCCGGTGGCTGCCAGGATGTGAATGAATGTAACACAGGCAGCAACCCCTGCATCTACGGCTGCTCCAACACCGACGGAGGATACCTGTGTGGCTGTCCTGGAGGTTTCTACAGAGCTGGACAGGGGTGAGGGAACACGAATGAAAGATCAGAATGATTGTAGTAATATTTCTCAAATGAGAGTGATTTAAAGTTACCAGAGATTTATTAACTGTCTTCTTGTCTCCATCCAGTCACTGTATGACTGGCTCAGGTATCCCCGGCCAGTTTGCGGAGGGTGACGATGACGACAGTCTGTCTCCTGAGGCCTGCTACGAGTGTAAGATCAACGGAGGAGGAAAGGGAGGACGGCACAGACGAAATGCAGATGAAAACGAGATCAGCCAGGTACATGTGGTGGTAAATTGCTTCTCAATGCTAGCCTCAGGCCTTGTCCAGACCTACTGTACACAGGTATTTTCAGAAGCAGATTGTATCGAAGTCGATTACAGAAAATCCTATGAACGAGGCAGAGAAAATGTGACTGCTCTTCACAGAATCTTCTTGGTAATATTTGTTAGCAAAATATTGTGAGCAGCTTATTCAGCAACCTAAAACGATGTTTACGTGTGTACAAATAAGCTTTGTTTTAAGAAATACTGGTGTACGTGTGGACAGGGCTTCAGTTTAAGGATCAGGCCTGAGTCACAATTGATTTCCTGATGTCACTCAATGACTTTGTTGAGGTCTATATCCTGCTGCGTCATGTTTCACCTCCCTCCCTCTGTCCTTATCCTCACTCCAGGACTCAGTGAGTATGGCCAGCATGGACACTCAGGACACCATCCCCATGAACATGTCTCTGTCCTCGCTGCTCAACAAGGAGCCTCTACTTGAGCTTCTGCCCGCCCTGCAGCCCCTTGAAAACCATGTGCGCTATGTCATCACCCACGGCAACGCTAATGAACACTTCCGCCTGCTGGAACGCCGTGACGGAAAGAGCGTACTCCGGCTTGGTAAGAGGCCGCCTCCTCCGGGATCCTACCGGGTGGAGATCGCCAGCCTGCGGCTGTTCGGGCCCCGGAGACTACACCAGCTGGAGGAGCAGCACGACATTGACTACCTAAAAGGGGAAATAGGAGACGCCCTGCGCATCAAGCTCAACATCCACCTGCACTGAGCTCAGAGTGCGCTCGCAATCCTGTCCGGGACTGATTCCTAAAGCCTTCGAGTTTTAACCTGCCCCTTTTATCCAATAATTCCTCCCCCGCAAGACCGTCCCCACCAACACGGGGGGGTCATCAAGGGCTATGAAAAACTGAGTCAATCAGCCCAACTCTACCACCACTTTGTTACTGTTTATGTTATTATATGTTCATGTTTTGTGTTTTTTTTTTTTTCCTGACTACACTTCCTCTCGCGCCCCTCCACTTGTACCCGATCCAGCACTCATTCTCCACTGAGAGAGCCAGTGGAGGAGGTGGCAGAGAGGTGCCCTAGTGCTTGGACCACAGCCCCCGAATAAAGACAATCAGATGGTTCACAAGTCCATGAAGCACTTTTATAGACAAGAAATTAGACAAAGGAGGGTTTTTATCAGAAGTGAAGTGCTGAGAGTGGCCAAAACTGTCTTTATGCAACATGAATGGTGGTGTTTAATCACAGTGCTTCAGTCTTTCTGTTCAGTAGATGTTAAGGCTGAAGATAAGGGTGCCGTCACGGTGGTCCAAGGACTTTCTCACCTCTCTGTGATCACAACACTGGGGAACAAGATTTATCACCCCTCTCAATATTGTAGTGTGTCATTTAATGTATTTGTGCTGTTTGAACAATGTTAACACGAAGGACTGCAACATTTACACAGCATTTCAGGTTCTTTAGTCCATAGCGGTCTGTTTTTATAGCTGGACGCCAAAACCATATTTTCAGACGAGAAAACAGCCACCTGTCTTCTGCTCTGATGTGACTGACTTCTGTCCTGTCTGCGGGCAGCGGCAAGCAGGGATTAGCGTGTTTGCGTGTGTGTGTGCTGTCATGTTTGGTTACCTCAGTGCTTCTCACCGAGTATGGACACCACGCTGCGTTGCCGACTTAAAAACAAAAGAGGGTGCTAGTGCCGCTCGGCATCCAGTGTGAGCAGGGAGTACACCAGTTAGTAGCTCGTAGACTTAAAAGAAGATAGATCAGGTCACGTTTGTATTTATCCTCGTGGGGAATGAGACTTCAGGTGCACTGATTCTGGACCTGAGAGACAGCTTTTTTCATTAAGTCCAAAGTGTGTTTTCCTCGTCGGCTGTCAGACTCCCGCAGCTTCTCCTGCCTCTGCGTTTGTCCTGTAAATGCTTCAGGAGAATAGAGGCGTAGCTGACAGCCTGCGTTGGGAGGCTGAGCTTGACAATAAGCTGACTTTTACCTGACTTCTTTGACTTGAGCTCGATGTCTGAGGTCTGAGCCTCGTTTACAACACAAGAGACAAACAGTCTCAAAGGTACATGACATGTCAACATTACCTAAGCTGTAACTAAAGGTAGTGCTTTACAGTGTAAGGGCACGCACAGGTGAACACGAAACCTCACAATAAAACCAAAATCTGTCAGGTCATCTTTCATTTTTCATGATTATTTTTTCTCTCAAAGAGAAAAAAGGTGCTAGATATTACCATCTCTGACGCTGTACAAAGAAAGTGCAGTCTTGAATCTGGATTGCAAAAGTGACTTTTTTTTTTTTTTTTTTTTTGCTAGGTTTATTGTTGTTGTGTATGTCTGTCTTTTTGTATTGTCTCAGTGCTGAAAAAACAATATTATCAAACTTGCTTCTTGAAAATTAAATTGTATATTTTTAAGTGAAATGTAGATGTTTTTTTTTTTTTTAATGTCAAGGCTGCCAAAACAACTACTCACAGTAAACCCAAGATTGAAGGCCTGTAGTGTTGTTGACTTTGTTTTGTTGAGAAAAAAAGAGCAAAAATAAAAAAAAGCAAGTTGTTGATCACTGACTGTATTGTTTGAAACCACTGTCACCAGTCAAATCAACCATTAGCAAAAAGAAAACACATCAGACTTAAAGATAAATAACATTCCCATCATTTATTATCTCATACAAGCTTACACTGTCTGTTACTGTTACTGTTACGATGCCATAAGGATCGATGCAAACTTGGCCATCTCCAGCTTGGTCATGTCTATGGTGCTCAACGGTATTATTTTGCTAAACTCTCCCACAGCCGAGTCAATGTTTATAACACATAACCGTTTTTCTAACCTGGGAACATTTGTATACTTTTTATCTTTATTGTCAGTTTGTAATTTTTCTTTTGTCACTGTTATTAAAAAAAAGGCAGTGAGCTTACTGTATCACAGCTTCAGTGTCAAACTTGAAACGATACTGTCATCGTCCTCAGCTTTGCATTGAAATATGTGCTTTATACTTCAGAGGATAAGGAGCCTGTTTCAGTTGTTCGAATGTTCAACAGTCCACCTGAAAGCTGCAATGACAATCATCCAGTCACACCACGTGCACCAGCTGAGGATTAATAAATCAATCAGCCATCATGGAACGTCTTTTAATATCCTGAATGATTATCATCTTTGTGCAAAGACAAAAACCAAAGATTCATGACACCAAATGGCAGTCTGTAAAATTAGAGTGATTCACATAATATTGTAAACTTTTGTCCAGTGACATTAATGGCAATAAAGTATTGTGGGTTATATTTTTAAGTCTTGTGTCCTGAGTTTTCCTTTACCCCTTACGCTTAGGGATGCATGATATCCTGTATATGGATAAATAAACAAAAGCATGAACAAAAGTGACGCAAGACGACAGATATGTATTAATCATTTTATTTAATTTCCAATTTCCAACATGAACACACAGTCCAGCTCTCAGTGGAAATTCAGTAGAGTAATTGAATCCTTTAATTTTTATTTTCACTGATTCAACCCAGTGTATCAAAAACAAAGCAGATAGTCAGAAAAATATGTAATTAAAAAACACACAAAAAAAGCAAAGCTACCTGCTTTGCCTTCTAAGACGTGGCTGCATGACTACCTCAAAAACCCACAGTCTAAAGATCGATGCAATCGGAGGAGGAGGACAGAGAGATAGCAAAAAGGAGACTCCCAAACTTGAGTCGAGAATAGAAAAATAAAGCTTTCTGTTGCCTAAAGGTTGCTGTTTGCTTCATCACCACACTTGGCAGGCTGACTAAAGCAAAGGACACACAACCAGTGAACATAAACTCTACTCGCAGTAATAAGAGATTATATAGCTTCATTATGGCTTCTCAGTTATAGACACGGTAACACACAAACATACATGGAGACACAAACTACCTGCTCGGGCCTTAAAAAGCATCTGAAACTGCAGTGCTGCTCAAGGATCAGTGTTGAAAAAAATCAAAGGAAAAGTGAGGATTTGTGCTCCTGGATCAGCACTTGGATGCTTTGCACACGTTCATTAAAGGGGCGTCTGCTTAAGTGTAAACTCCTTTGTTTAAGTTCTGCCTGCGTTCTCATCATAAATGTAGCTTTGAGGTTATAAACTATGTTGTGAGTGAGTGCGGCCTTTCCAAAAATAATGTTGTTTTTTAATACTAACAAGCTCAGGAGTTTGGAAAACCTAGCCCTAAAGTGATGTGATGTGGTAGCATGTTTCGACTAGTACAGGAGGTCAGGTTAAGGCAGCTGTGCAGCTCGTTATTTCTGTCCAACATCTGGGTTTGGGTGAGTGTTTGGCTCACAGGATTCCAGCCTGTTTAATCCTGCAGCCTCATATTTACACCAGTACACAGGCTGTGATACAGTGATATACACCAGGTATACTCCAACATCAGGTAAACCCCCCCTCTAAAAGAGTGCATTGGTACAGTCCATATCTAAATCTGCTCTTAAAGATTCTATGTGCAATCAAACATCCCCCTCTCCACCCTCTCTTCACATCATCAACCTACACCAGTGCGTAATCAAACTGGCCCCTCTCCAACCCCTCCTTGTGGTCAGTCCAGGATGATGCAGGCATGCGGCTGTAGGGGTCCAGCAGGATCCTGAAGCACCTGACCAGCAGGAAGACCAGGAAGAGCATGAGGAGGCCTACAAAGGCCAAGGCTGTGCGCTGCTCATTGTCCACCCCGACCAAGGCCAGAGGAGGGCTGCTGCTGCTGCCACCGCCAGGGCTGCCAGGGAGAGAGGAGCTGGCCGGGGACAGCAGCAACTCGTAGTCAAGTGTGGACACATCGTTCATCCTCCACGGGGCCCGAAGGCACGGCTTACACACTGACTGGATGGTTGGTGTATTGGGAGGAGGTGCGGAGAAGGAGGGGAAGGTGTTCATGAGGGGTGGTGCAGGAGGAAAGGCCGAACTGGATGCTGGGAGTTTGATGACGAGGCTTAGTAAGAAGGCGGTTTACAAGTTTTATACTGTGGCTGTTGGGTGAAGGGCATGTATTCTGAATGAGAAGTTCGAGTGTGTGAGTTAGCAAGTAAAGACTGCAGAACAATCTCTAGCTCAGAGAGTGTTCGTCTAAGATGTGTCTATTCTGATCACGCACACATCTTCCTCCGCTGGACAGTTTGTATAGTCAAATCTAGGTCAGTCAAAGAGACATGACCCAGAAAGGCCCGGCACTAATCCGCTCTGACAATGTGACAGACACATACGCACACACTTTTCAATTAATATGGACTACTTTTCAGTGTCACGCATTTTGAGGAACCGACTAAACGTCGTAATGAAGCTCTACGGCTTTCTTATTTGAGCGTCCGACCCCCTCAGGCGTCAGTGTTTTTAGAGGATTTATCAGGGCCGCTCTGCCACATCAGCTCTCATTCTCACTCTCAATCGGAGCAGACGGGACGTGAGGCGACCTCCTGCTAATGCAAACACACCAACACGTGTCTGATCGCAGTCAAGGTCAGCACTCTGGATGGGAGTTAATAGCGTGCAGATGGACTTCTGACACCCAATTGGGCTGATCTGTAGCCGGACCCAGGTGTTACAAGCACAAGAGTGTTTGGAGCATCTGCAACACCAGGTGTGTGTGTGCACGTGTGTGGCTAATTAGATCGGGAAGGCAGCGGATCGATCGATGGCCTTGAATATAAAACAGTGCAGTGTTTGCTCAAAGAAGCGTGATAAGTAGGTCAGCGCCGGCAAGTGTTCAAATAAGTTGGGATGATCTCTTCAAACACTCGAGAGGTAGAAAATGAGTTCTGAGGAGGTGAGCGTGGATAATAATCATACAAAAGAAGAAGAAAAGTGGCTTCATCCACTTATTGAATGCAGGATCTGTTTCTGGGGCCGTTCCAGCAGTCTCCACAGAGGGTCGTTGCCAGACGTGGTGTCATCGGATGTTCCTGGTTTGTGCCGAAGAACCAGCAGGCGACCGCAGCTCCTTTTAACCCACCACCTGGAAGAAAAAGAGGCAAAGCATTGAGATAATTGTCCAAAAATGTCACTAATAAAGCCCTAATGAGGACTTTTAATCTGCTCTGCAATTTAAAATCAGTCAAAGCCATTAAAATAAAACACGGCACGACTTTTCCATTAGGACTGATCGTTTTTAATGTGGACCATAAGGGGCAGATTAAGTCATTCCTTCCTTTGTTTCATCACACACTGTGATTATCACCATCATTTGCTCAATAAGTAACAGTGACAGTGACATTAGGCATGTGTGGGGGGGGACACAGCACCAGCATCCCCTGTAATGACACTCAATTAGCGAGCTGATTATGGTGTCATTACGACCGCATTAGCAGTAATGAATGCACGATTATAAACACTGATACCGCGTTACATCACCCTCATTTGTCAGTGCACTGTTACAGTGGGCCATTTGTTCACTTGTTGACCCCCGTCATTCATTCGCTCACATGACGGAGGGAAAGACAAAGTGTTGCGGGGCCTCATTAATAATCTAAAATCACGTCTCCCGCGGCCGACCGGGTTTCAAATCATTGAGGAAACGCGAGCCGCAAACCATTTTTACCTGCTCACCCGTCTGAATAGAGTGGTGACTGGGCTATTTGCTTAGACAAACGTGATACTGGGAGATATGCAGAACGCTGGGGAGAAATACTAAGGAGAGATGAAGAGATGAATGGAAACAGAAGGAGATACTTATAGAGAGTTCTGCTGAATCTTATCTCTTTATTAATGTATTAAGGGGTGAAAATGGACAGAAGTGCAGAGATTAAGTTAGATTTGATGGGAGATAAAATGAAAAAACAGACGAGAGAGTCATTGTGTTCAGGTAAAAAAAAAAGGAGTAGTAATATGAACAGAAAAGCAAACGATTAGGATTGATAGAGGAGGTAAAGATGGACGAACAGAGCAGACGTTCCTGTGGTGAACGGGCAGCAGTACAGAGGAGAGACGAGAGGTTTGCTGGCTGACTTTCCTCTGCATGACCATGGCAGAATGCCTCTTCCATACACTCTCTCCCTCTGTGTGTCTGTCGCTTTCAGTTCAAAGGTTTTCTATCTGCTACTTCATCAGCCAGTGTCTCCTGGGTGGGTGGTGCACCAGACTCAGGCTGGCAGCGGGATGACACACCTGGGAGGTGGCACTCACACTGTGAGTGAATGTGCACTTCTCTATGTGTACAAACAGAAGCTAGTGTGTGTGTGTGTGTGTGTGTGTGTGTGTGTGTGTGTGTGTGTGTGTGTGTGTGTGTGTGTGTGTGTGTGTGTGTGTGTGTGTGTGTGTGTGTGTGTGTTACAGCCTGCTGCAAGACCCAAAAATAGGTGAGAAGACCTTGGAATTGTTTTCAAGGACGTTATTACGACGGACACTGTCACACATCTGCAGCTCCAGTTCAGAAATGCTTTCTGACTGCGGTGAGACTTTTACATTACAGTTTGGAAAAAATCACTTACGGCTTATAAAAAGATTAGGGATAATGTTGTTACCAGTGATGCACAATATTGTTTTTTTGCTGATGTGCGATATGATGCTGTTCTTAATCATTGGGTGATGCCAGCACTGATATATGCACATATTTTTAATAACAGAGAACATCAGGCCACACCTGCAACTGAATGAACATATTATTACCCCCTCTCTTATCATGACAGTCCACATGTAATAATTTTCAAAATATACACATTTACTGTGCACAATAATAAAACTAATCAATCACATAATTACAGCAGCACCTCACTGGCCTGTCATATCAGCAGAAATGGTCATTTCAGGCCGATGCCGAAGCCTTTATTGGTGGATATAGGGAGATCAATCATCCCTAGTTGTTACTTAAAAAGTTGCAACAATGACAGAATGCCAGTTGCTAATTGCTAAATGCTAAGCTGTCATTAGGGTTTGTTAAGACAAGCCAGGCCTTTGAAAAACTGATCAACAGGGTTGAGCAAGTACTCAGCTGAAACAAGTATCCGCTACCGATACGAGCACCAGTATCGTCCAAGTAAAATGTGTCAGTATCTGCTCTAGTGGTGACAGAGATTAGTTAGAAGAGTTATTTGGACCTGTCAGCATTAACCCTCATATATACTACACATTTTCTTTGTCGTGTCCATGTTGTTTGAATACTATGACTTCAAAGCTCATGAACACACGCAAGTCTCCAGAATGACTTCCCAACTTAAGGCCTCTATATGAAAAAGACCAATTTTGTGAGTTCACCATTCTTCATGAACAAATAAGAATAATAAAGGTACAACTTCTATTACTGACAGGTGCAACCAAACTAACAGAAGGATCATAAAAGTAAAGTGTTGACTTGGATCAGAGGGTATCTGATAACAGAATATGTTAACTGGACTAATAATCTAAAATACGATGCTTTAAAACTCAGTGCCGTGGGTGTACTTTACAGTTATCTTGTCATGGTTTGAGTTTTGGTTTTGTTATTTCCTGTTTTATTTTGAAGTTCTGTCCTTAAGTTGTCATGTTTTGCTTTCATTTCCTGCCTATGTCTGTTTTCCCGCCCTTTTCACTCCTCACCTGTGGTCTGTCAGTTCACCCTTTGTGTATTTAAGTCCTTGTCTTCCCCTCTGTCTTTGTCAGTTCATCTGTTCTGTTTTGCCCTTGTGTTCCTGTGTCTCATCTTCCTGTCGTGAGTTTCCGGCTTTTGGTTCCTGACTCCTCGCGTTATTTCTGGTTTGTTCGTTGCTTTTATAGGTTTGCACTTTGCTTTGCTTTTGTTTCTTGGTTATCTCCTGTTTTGTTATCTTCCTTTTGCTGCTACATTTTTAGGATTTTGGATTTGCAGCTTTGCGTTATTAAAGTTCGCTTTTCGTTGAGTTACTTGTCTGCCTTTGTGTCTGCGTTTGGGTCCCCTTTGTGTAAACCCACAAATCTGTACTTAAAAATGATTGAGATTCCATACAAACAGATGGAAAAACTCTGCTGTAACATGTTAATACACGGGGACGCACACTGACCAGTCTAATCTGGCTGTATCCCACTCTCACACACACACCCCCACAGACACACACACACACACACAATGGCATTTAACGCAGTCTCACACACGCACGCACTTGAAATACAAGTGGGTGTGAAAACACATGCATAAAAGAACATTGCGGATGAATAAAACCCACACACAGGAGTAATTTCCACTTTGTATGTAAAAGGTACAAACATCACCTCCTCATCTGATCCTATCCACCCTGTAATTATCTGTTTCTCCATTATCTCTCACTAACTCATCACCGAGAGAGAGGATGAGAAATAGACTGAGGGAGAGAGGGAATGGACTTAAGGATGAGAGAGATAGCATCACTTCAACATATAGGATATTGATTTATTTAAGCAATTAACTGCAGTCATAAACACTTTGGGTACAGAACATATTGTATACAGAACGATCGATAAAAAGGAACTTAAAATGGCAAATTTACTATGTTTCCTGCCTTTGCAACAAGCCTTTATAGAGTCAGTGATCAGATAGTTCAGTCATGGACTCAAGAGTGTGTGTGTGTGTGTGTGTGTGTGTGTGTGTGTGTGCGTGTGTGTGTGCGTGTGTGTGTGTGTGAATAAGTTATTGGGAGGTAGAGGGGAGGACAGACAGAGATTGCTCAGCTTATTTTCCTCCTCGTTAAATCTCACTCCCACCATCACCCTCCATCAGCCTCACACACTCACACACTCACACACGTACAAACACACACACACACACACACACACACACACACACACCAGACACAAGCACACACTGGCGTCCATCAGCCTCATCTCGCTTGACTCGCATTAGTTCTCGCCCACTCCATTTCTCCTCCAAGACACTTCCTCAAAGCACCGGCAAGACCCCTGAGATGAAGGGAAGCGGAGCGGACACTCATCAGTCTTCATCGAAAAGCCCTTAGATGGACACCTCGCTAACACACACACACATGCACGCTCACACACAACTGCACCAGAGAGACTTCATTCATATTCAGATACACACAAAAGCACACACAACAGTAGGCATACTTAAGCTCATTTGATTACATATAGTATATGGACAGACAGAGCGCGTGCACACACATCCGCACACACACCACTTTCATGGCATCCTCACGGAGCCATCGGTCAAACTAACGTTGACAGAACTCATCAGGGTAAATGAAATGAAGAGAGCTGAAAATAATTTAGTTACCTCTCAGGTGACCACGGTGTCACTTTTCTCTTCCTCTACCCACCTCCCACTATCTCTCTAACACACACACAAACGCACACATGCACGCACACACACACACACACACACACACACACACACACACACACACACACACACACACACAGTTTCAATGCAACAAGAAAAGTCCAATTACTATAAGCTTCTATTGAGGGTTGAAAGCTTTGGCCACGCTGTACTTTCACTGACCCTATTTAGCGTCTATAAGCAGTATATAAACATTTAATAATTTGAACCGGTTATTACAGTTTTTTTCAGTCGCTAACAAGCACTCACCCATACTTCTGATACTTTTTCTAAACTCTTAACACAGACTCACACCTACAAAGCACAATTGGCCAAATGGATAATTTTCTTCTCAAAAACACATATTGTTAAATATATACTAACTCTTCATTTCAAAATAGAACACACCTTTCTCTGTACAAACTAACTTTACCAAAACACTGGAAATCTGACCCACAATGACATTATGTTGTCAAAGAATAACACTTGTTTTCACTTCAGAAGGTACATGCAGTCAGTCAAAGTACACCAGGCTTCAAAACACTGGCTATTGTTGATATTACTGCATAGACTTGTGTTTGTTTCAGTTTTACAGATATTTGCATGTAAAACATGCAATACAACATTTCTACACTAAATTTCCTGGTTGGGAACTGTATGTAAAAGCATGAGGGACATCTGGTCATGTGGCTGATGGTCATAAACCTTCCACCTCCAAGCAGAAAAGAACTCCTCTATGGGGTTGAGGAAAGGTGAATAGGGTGGAAGGAACAGACGCACTAGTCTTGGGTGGGCTTCAAACCATGCTGTAATTGCTTGGGAATGATGGAATGCCACATTGTCCCAGATGATCACAAAGGTCTTCATGTTTTCACCTTCTTGATTCTGCTGTGGGATGAGGTGATGGTGGAGATCATCAAGAAAGGCAAGGAGGCGCTCTGTATTGTAGGGTCCAACCTGACATCTGTGAAGCAGCAATCCTGCGTTTGAAATCGCCGCACACATTGTTATGTTTGCCCCTCTCTGTCCTGGCACATCAGCTGTGGCCCTTTGTCCAATAACATTTCGTCCACGACGACGCCTTTTGGCCAGATTGAATCCCACCTCATCAAGGTAGATGAACTCATGAGGTGCCTGGTTGGCCTCCAATTCCATAACTCTCTGAAACAAAGTTTCAAATGCAAATCATGTCATTACTGTACACCATACTATGCTGTAACCAATTACAGTGCTGTACTGTCTAGGTTACCTGCTTGCAAAGTGCAAAGCTTTTAGAATTGAAGATTGAATTGAATATTCACTATACCTGGATGTATTGTTGCCGTAGCTCTTTGACTCTTTCACTATTCCTCTCAAAGGGAACAGTGTAGAGCTGCTTCATCCGCACTCTGTGTTTGGATAATGTCCGTGCAATTGTTGTGAGGCTGATACTGTCAACATTTTCAAACATGTCATTGTCTTCTACAATCCGAGTTTGCAGTTCATGGAGTTTTATTGCATTATTTGCAACTACCATTTCCACAATGGCAAGCTCTTGATCATTATTGAGGAGCTTTCCTCTTCCCCCAGAGGGAGGAAGACGTTGCATCCTTTAGAGGGACAAAAAATTCTATGTTAGCGTTTCTGTATGGCCTTACTGTATTGACATGTCAAGTGAGAATACAAATAATCCATGTAAAATGCAATACATACCTGTTGGTTTGTCGAAAAATGCGTACAATGGAGGCAACTGTTGACCGCCTCACATTGGGCTGCACTCTTTCACCAGCCTCTCTTAGTGAAAGACCATGGTTGATGACATGGTCAATGATAGTGGCACGAATTTCATCACTGACTACCGTTCTTGTAGCCCTTGGAATGCCACCACCACGCATTCTTATACCCCTACCTTGCCCTCTCCTTGGGCCTGCTCCTACACCTGCCCCCCTCACTACACCTCTCACTGCACCTGCCCCCCTCACTACACCTCTCACTACACCTGCACCTCTCCTTCGTACTCTTCCTCGTCCAGACATTACAATGTTTTTCTTTTTACTGCTTCCAAGAGAAATCACTCCTCAAAGTCCTCCTTTTATAGTTATCAATGCAGCTGAAATCATTGGAATCAGCTGTAGTTGGCCCAATTTACCCCACATAAATCAGCTGTGTGTCAATTATTCAATTGCTAGTTCATTATCAGCTGAGATATATTGTTTTTGAACTTATATCAGTGCAGAAGTAGAGGATTTTATACTGTATCTAAGGTTTGGAGTATTGTTTTTGCTATTGTGGCATGTTGTGTGTTAACATTTGTAAATAATACAAAAACAATCCATAATTTTGTTGGGAGGTATCGCGTGTCTCTTAAGAAAATGTAAGCATTGTGGAAATGTGTTCACTGACTGCATATTGTGTGAAAACGACATGAAATGTGTGAATGGTATGGCCACAGAAGTCCGATGCTGTGCTAATTGTGTTTAGAGCTTCGAAAATGTGTTAACTGATTGGACAAACGCTTGTTAGTCACTGAAAAAAACTGTAATGTTCAGCAAGTGTAACTTCTTTTATAAAGACATATTTTTTAGTCTATCAAATGAAAATGAGTTGCCAACTTGTTTACCGAAGTCATTTTTCAAGCAAGAATGACAAACATTCACTGATCCCATTTTTTTTAATGTAAGGATTTGCGGCTTTACTTTATCATTACTTGTAGTGAATGAAGAGTCTTTGGCTTTAAGACTGTTATTTGAACAAAAATAGCAAACTGAAGACGTCACCTTGGGATCTGGGAAATTGTGATGAGCATTTTTTTACAAATATTTGGCATTTTATGGACCATATGATTAATCAACTAATCATGAGGTAACACTTTATAATGAAGTGCTTTCTAAACCATTCATTAAAGGGTAACTCTACTAATTTTACACATTAAGTGTGTTTACAGGTGTTGGGGAGTTCTACTGCATATGTGAAAAAAGCAGTATAAAGTCTTTTGTGGCTCCAGAGGAAACTGTATGCAATCTGATAAATTGCCTCCAGTGATGTCACTCAGTGGCTAAGTTGCATTGTGGGTAATGAAGGTGCCAGGTTTTAAAAAGCAGTCCACTGGTCTAGCATTGCCCTCCTATAACACTGTTGGACTAAAATGATCCACATTTCTATGGCAGAACCAGAAACATCACTTTTGTTATTCCACACATTCTTCTCCCTTTTCAAAACCTGGTGCCTACATTACCCACAATGCAACTTAGCCACTAAGTGACATCACTGGAGGCAATTGATGATTGTAAACCTTGACAACTGCTTAATAATGGGTTATAAAGCTTTTCGTTGTTTGTAAACAGTGAAATAACCAACAAAAGAAACAATTAGTTGCAGCCCTACTTACAACTGTGTTTTACTATATAATCATTCATTACATGATGTTTTATTGGTGCCCACAGGAGGCAGATTTAAGCATTTAATTAATTGCTTATATTTGCTTACAACTACATAACAATGTATTGTATTAGACCTTGAAACCCTGCTTATAAATGTTTTTGAAGTTGTTTGTATTAAGGCTCACAGAAGTTGAAATTCAGTAGACATTTACTCGTACTTTATATGGGATGGAAGGTTTTGTTTCTGTTTCTGTCCCAAGCTGTGATTCCGAGGCAATGTCAAGGCAGCTTTGGGGACATTTCCACAAAAATATGACATTGTCTTTCCCTGATGGCTTCCCTTTCTTGCTTTGCTGGCACTTTTTGGATGTCTGTTGTCTCTCTCATCCCTCATGCACTCACACAAATATACAGAGTCACGTGAATTTCACATCACAACAGGGTCAAGAGCGATCTTTTCCCCAGGAACCACCACTGTCCTCCCCCTTCAGGCACACAGATAGCCAGCCGAGCCGGCCTCCACTGGGTTCAGCGCAGAGACAGCCTTGATTTGTCATTATTTATAGCCTGAGTAAAGCCACTCTCTAAAAGTAATTAGACTTTAGAAACAACGAGAAAGGGAGAGGGCGAGAGAGCAAGTGGCAAGAGCAAAAGAGAGGAGAGAGAGATGGTAAATGTTCCCAGTCTCGGCCACAGCCTGCTGGGAATTGAATTAACCCTTTCCAATTTGCTGCTTATAAAGATAAAGTGGATCTGTAGAAAAGGCAAATGGGAGCTGCATGAGTTCAACAAGCTCAGGTGGGTATCCCCCTTCACATCAGTTAACAAAACACACATACAGCACCCAGAGGAGCTGCACACAGTGAGAATGTATCAATACCATCCATCATTAAGCCTTATTGATACCTTTGATTTTCTTTTTGCTGTGAATCGTTGGTGTTTGTCTGGATTCATTCGTCACCTTGGGGAGCTGACACCTGCCGTGTCCATGTGGCTAATGAGGACGATGGGGACCAGGTCACCTTGAGCTGTGTGCAACAACAAACCATCTCCAAATAACAACTTCATCTAACTTCCACGCGTGTGGCATAACCTTTTCTAATACATCTTTGAAAAGAAAGGGATTCACACACACATACACACCCAGATTCACAGACCAAAACACGACTGTCTTGCAGGTATTTTTAGCCCCAGAGAGAGACAAAGTGTCTGAGGAGTCTTTACACTTGGCTAGCAGCTCAGCTCGGCTCCTCGGTTAGTCCCCGTCATAATTAGCCTGGCAGACACTCAGTACCTACAGTAATGGTGATAAAGTTGGGCAATTAAATATTCTGCTGTTCCAACACAGCCAGTCATTGAGCTCCCCCGCACACACTTGCGTCTTGTGTACGAAAAGGTGTGTATTTGTGTCTGAGAGGCAGATATAGAGACACACTGTTCTTTCACTGAGCGTACATGCAAATGAGAAGTGCATCGCAGTGAGAGAGGAAAGCACTCAAGACTGCTGACCTTTTAAAACAAAAAAAAGGCCAGCGACACGACAGAGAGGCCAATATACTTTATATTGATGTATTCTTCAAGAACCTGTCTGTTATCATAAATACACATACTTCCCCACTGCTCGGTCCTCATCAGTTTGAAGTATGGATCTTACCGGCAAGCGTTTATAAAGAGAAAAAGTGAGGGGCTGTTCACATCAGCTCAGTGAGAAACTTATATCGAAGTGAACCGGGAGAAATGAACGAGGGGTTGAGATATAGAGAGAAAGACAAATGGAGTTGTACACGGATGAAGGAGCAAAAGGCAAAAAACAAGCCCTTCTGTAATTCTCAATGCAGCTGAGCAATTCCATCTCCCAAGCTGCCTACAATCTATCATTTTATCGCCGGCCCAGATGAACACGCAGTCTATTTTCTCTATCAGCATATTTAGGTTTAGGTTTTCAAGGTCACTCCTGCATCAATATTCAAAGTATTCAAGATTCTAGATCAGCATTCATTTTCTACAAGACGAGCTCTCTGTTTTACCTAAACTCAGTGAGAGCTGATTTAGATACAGCTGCTGAGCAGAACGCCTCCTCCGATAGGGTCATCTGCTGCGTGGCGGGCTGCACGTTCCTCCCAAACATCTCCAGACATCAGGGACGAGGAGGAGGGGGAGGGGGAGGGGGAGGAGGAGAAGGAGGGGGGAGAAGCTCCCCTCTATTTAGTGTCCAATCTATTCCGTCCTCTCTCCTGGTTGTTTGTGTCACTCTCTCTGACAGCCTGAAGCAATGGTGTGTCTGACTGCCACCAGGGGAACGCTCTGAGGGAGTCAATTCTGTATCTCTGTGGAGGAACTGGCCTGAATGCTGGACTTGCTGCAGACCAGATCTATTAAAACTTCCAAATGCATTATTGTAAATTATTAAGAACACTGGGTGGACGCTAAAGCATGCAAAACAGCCACAGAGACACATACTGTATCAAGAGAGACATACAGCCTGTGACAAGACTATGAATGAGTGTCCTGAGTGGAGCAGACCACTGACTCATAATGTGATGAGTCCTAGTTTGTGTTCAACAGCATCCTGTCCTTAACTCCTACCCATGTTGTGTTTCGCTCCACTGAGCAATGAGCCATTATCAATTTTGATTACATTTCATTGATGCTTCAGAATCAGAATCAGTTTTACCAAGAACTAACAACAGCATTCAGTGTCTTTATACAGAGTATCACGAAAGTCTCAAGTCTTAACCTTCAAGTCTCAAGAAAGTCTAAAGTCTGAACCTTCAAGTCTCAATTCTTAACCTTCAAGTCTTGTGAAAGTCTAAAGTCTGAACCTTCAAGTCTCAAGAAATTCTCAAGTCTGAACCTTCAAGTCTCAAGAAAGTCTAAAGTCTTAACCTTCAAGTCTCAAGAAATTCTCAAGTCTGAACCTTCAAGTCTCAAGAAAGTCTAAAGGCTTAACCTCCAAGTCTCAAGTCTTAACCTTCAAGTCTCAAGAAAGTCTAAAGTCAAGTCTCAAGTCTTAACCTTCAAGTCTCATGAAAGTCTAAAGTCTGAACCTTCAAGTCTCATGAAAGTCTAAAGTCTGAACCTTCAAGTCTCATGAAAGTCTAAAGTCTGAACCTTCAAGTCTCAAGAAAGTCTAAAGTCTTAACCTTCAAGTCTCAAGCTAGTCAAAAGTATCTTATCCTTCAAGGTTAAGTCCCCCACCTCTGACCTATACACACCTAGGTACAATTTTGTCAATTTTCATGGAAACATGGCTCAGGATATCTAAAAAGATATTTACTTTAGACTGGTGCAATGTTGAAATCCACAGGCTCAAATATTAGTCTTGGTGTGAACTTGTATTGATAACTGAATTTATTTTGTGTCACGTAAGTGTTGAGATAATTTGTTCTCAGAATGATTCTATGATTCACAGGCTCCCAATAGGTGACATAAAAAGCACATGTTTGAAAATATTCCTGGACATCATTTCACAAGCTCTGAAGACCTTTATTTGATCTAATATTCACTGGCTCTGCTGTGCCTGTTTCAATAAAGAAGGCATGTTGCAAAAAATAGTAATGGCAATAAAAATATAATAAAAAAGACTTAATGCACACACTCACAGAGCGAATCTATTTTCTGAATTTTATTTCAGAGTCACGATGCTAGCAGCACAGAGTGTGATTTTTTTCCCGTCCTGAAGCACCTCGGGGGCTGACTCAAAGGCAAGAGAGTCCTAAAACGTGTTTGTCACTTCCAGGCTTGTAACTCACTGATGCTGGCATGCTGACAGGCAGCAAAAGAAACCACCTTCCTCGCCCATTCACCACCACCTTTATCAGCTCTGTCATAGCTGACCATCATTTCCATCAGTCCATCTGCTGTCACTTGCTTCCCTTTCGGAAATTGGCCCGCACACCCCCCTTCTTTCTCCAAAAATTCGCTCCCAGTCAGGGTGAATAAATGTCAGCCCGATCATATTCACCTTCATCGTACATTTAATTCATAAATAACAGGCATGAAATATTCACACAATGATGAGGACGAAGGGTGACCAGTCCACAGGTGGTGGCAGGTCAGGAGTGGGTTGATGATGATGAGTGAGTCAGAAATTGAAGGCAAAGTTTTATGTGAAGAATTGTTATGTACTAATAAAAGAAAAGAGAGAGATAGAGAGGACAGAAAGAAGCTGTTAGTTAGAGTTGGAACTGATCTGATCCAATATCATTATCTGGTGCCAATACTGACGTAATTCACTTATTGGATATTGGACTTATGTCACTGACTGATTGATCTTTGTAATTCTCTTATTACTTTTGAGCTCATGTTTAGAAATCTACCTACTGCATTGTAGAGGTTGTCACTGCACCTGTTTATTGTATTGTTATTGCTACTTTATACAAAATATACTACTATATTTTGGAGGCAAATATTATATATCGCATACAGTATATACACACATGCAAATATACTGTATGTATCTACTTTTACTTGTAGTTTTGATACTGAAATACATTTAATATCAGATACTTTAAGACTTTTACTCAAGTACTTTTTACTGTTTCACAACACTGTCCACAACTCAAAGATGTGAACGAATGAATGAATGAATGAATGAGTGAAAAACCAATACTCACACATAAGAAGGTAGAATCAGCGAATATTTGCAACCCTTATCACAAAAGTTGGTAATTAGTAAAGCCAGACTGATACTGGATTTTTGGGACCGGCACCAATACCACTATTAGGGAGTAAAGAAATTCTGATATAAGTATATTGGCCGATATTCTTATATTCTCAGCATATAAACACACTATCTTTGTGTTGATCCCTCAAATGTGTTTATCAAATACTTGTGGCAATGATAAGTACATAATAGAGGCAAAAGACTTTACAATTACACAATGAACTGTATGACATCAGGTCACCAAAACAATAAACTTTGCTGGGAATTTAATCATTATAAATTACCCAGAGCATCTTCTTCTGCATTATGTTATGTAAAATATAAGTTTCCTTATCAGCACATATTGGACAAAATATTAGCCTATATATTGGTCAAGCTCTCGTGATTAATATAATAGTTGACAGCTAAGCGATCATTCAATGCAGCTATAATCATCAGATATCAAAATTCAGGTATCACACCCTGATCTGAACAAAAATAATGTGGACTGGTGCATCTCTGGTGTAAGTGAGCATGAGAGCAGCTGAAATAGCCTGCAGGAAAGACTCAATGGTGAGGTGAGAGTAGAGGTGAGGTCAGATGAGAGATGAGGTAAGAGAAGGCAGAAGGGAAGCGCAGACAGAGCGAGAGATAAAGGTGCGGAGCAGAGCGGCAATCCCTATGATTCACGTCTGCATTCAGACGGAGCAGAGGTCTGCAGCTACCCGGGGAGTGAAGAGGGTCGGGTGGCATCAATCAGATACATATGGAGGTAAGAGGATAAGAAGAAAAAAGAGGTGAGATTTGGAGGTGTGTGTATGTGTGCGTGGGGGAGGGTGGAGTATGGAGATGTCAGCACTCTTAAAGTCAGAGGACAGCACTTTCCTTCCATCAGGCAGCCTTTCTGTCAAGTCCACAGGGGCTGAGCAGAGCCTGTGCCAGCCACGATGAAGGCCATATATATATTACATGCCCTGCCCACACAACACTTGCTCAAAAACCGATGCGCAGCAGGTTCAGCATTCAAAAAGTCTGAAACTTTTTCAGTAAAGGAAATGACGTGAGAGGCCTCCAGGGCAACCGTGAGCCAGGATGTAGAACAATACTTTTCAATCAGCGACGCGAGAACACAGCCGGCCCCACACCCAGGGATGTGAAAATTACAACATCGGGGTGCAATGCGCCGCAAATCCGGTCCACCTTTAGGAGCTTTAAATACTCAACAATGAATGGCAAAAGTGCTGATTCAAACAGGGAGGCTGAAATAACTTTGCTCAGCAGGGCGCTGCTCAGTGCTCTGATCCCCGCTGACTATTGAAGCCACCAGTTGGACTCTTAAGCACGGATTAAACAACAGAAGAAAAGTCATCACAAAGGCATATCACCTTGCTGGAGTGAAGGTAGTCTGGTCTGCTGATTTGATTACAGAGCTCGCAGCAGGGTGGAGAGAGACAGAGCGAGAGAGAGGAGGCCTGGCAGAGCAGAAAAGGGAAACACATCTATAGGGCCGGGGAAAGGAGAGCTTATCTGCACACTTTACTTCATGGTCCATCAGCAGATTTCATTCCAATAAAAGAACTGGCTCTCTTCTAGTATTTCCAGACGAGTTAATAGACTGGGAGCTGCTCTGGGGTCCAGTGTGCTGGGATGGAGCAGGGACAATAAATCCTTGTGTCAGTTATCAAAGGGGCTATAGATTATGGGGCTGATGAATATTTGATAGCCGATCTTCAACAGGAAATCAAACCCGCGACATGTTGGAGGATCTCCTCAGTCCCACTTGTCAAGGTTGAAGACTCACGATGACTCCGCCACGTCTCCTCACAAGTCATTTTCCGCAGAAGTCCTGCTGGTGTTCGCGTGAGCAAATAGGAGGTTTATGACCCTGTGTGCGCTGTGTTGCCACATTACACACCACCAAATCAAATCACGCTCGGTGTGACATTGCTATTATTTCAGGAGCAATGCACTGGAGTGCCACAAAATGCGCAGGTGATTTCTTCTTCTATGATTCAACTGAAGCGTGTGGAATTTAATTTGCCATTTTAGTGACTTCTCCTCCTCACTCAGCTGCTTCCAAACAAGTACTGAACGATGTAATAAAGAAATAAGAGAAGATATCAAAGGTAATAACAGAGATTGTCAGTGACACAGTGAGACAGCTGTGCGGTGGAGAAACTGGTTCACTCATGTGCTCCATGTAATACTGTATATCCTGACAGGGGCTTTGTGGCTAAACCCACTGGGGTTTTCTCTTTCTTTTCCACCTCTCCTCTCATTACAGGTCATTACATGATGCCACTGCTTCACAGCTTCCTGCCGATCAGCGTTACCGTGGCGTGCTGCGTATTTATCGGAAGTGGTAAACTGAGAGAGGTTAATAAAGTAAAGTAGCCACAGACTACAGTACACTCTCATTTTTATGTTTATTCATCAGCCCCTTAAAGCAACAAGATGTAACTTTTATAACTTAAATAACAGCTTCAAAATCATTTTGATGGTACAGTGTGTTGTAATAGGGTGAATGGTGTCTCTGTCTCAGCCACTCCGCCCCCCTACCACTTGTTTCTGCACTATGTAACTTCAGTGAGAGGGTAGGATCACAGCGTTACATACATGTTTACTTCAACATACAAGTTTTCAACACATAACATTGTTATGATGTCATGAGTTTTGTTTGTAGTTAGCACCTACATTATGTCTGACAAATTGTTACAGACCTGGGATTTGTATTTACGACAGTGGTGTTGCACTCAGATAACTTATGTGTGTCACTATGTAACAGGCGTTATATAAATACATATATTTATATATATATATATATATATATATACATATATATATATATATATATATATATATCAAAAAATTTTATGGCTGTACCGCAGCCATGGTTACCAGCTGTAGCAGTGATATTTTTGATTACACTACCTTGCTCGGCATGACCCACCCTACTCTGCCTCTGATTGGCTACATCCTGCCTGTTCAGTAATGCACCAGTGCAACTCTCATCAAAGACTGAACAGAGGCGAGATGACAATAAAATAATGTGTTTTTTGAAAATTAAAGTATGTAAACCTACTAGGACCTCTTAGTATGAACCTGAAAATTAGCATAATATGACCTCTTTAATATCAAATTCCCCCTTTTTTTCCCCAGGATCATTCCCTTCACTGGAAATATATTTTATATTTTTTGTGTGTTGCACACAAAGTACCCTTCCCTCATAGGTTTACAAGACAGCAAAAGAAAAATTGCCCCGATCAAACATTTCATTACATTATACTTCATTATAAAATGAGGATTTTTTTACAGACAAGATGTTCTGCTTTCTCTCCCAAGCTTGGCAAACAAAATCTGCTAAACAAAAGATTGCCTTTCTGACGCACAACTCAAGTTTTTTCATAGTCATCCAGCCAAACAAATCAGCATAAACAGACATTTTAGTAAAAAAGTACATCCCTTCTGAACCTCACTCTCAATCTCACTTAGCCCACACAACAAAGTCTGCCCTCTTCTCTTCAGTCTCCGGAGAGGCTAAGTGTAATATTCCTCAACGTTAAATGTGCACATCGGGGTCATTGTCTTTTGTTTAAATCATACTTCACATAAGGTGTCACATACTAGATGTGTGATTTTGTCTCAAGTTCAGCCTCACACATGTGGTATCTTTGGAAGCTTTGTGAGCCCAGACAATACTACATTTTGGGGCCAATGCTGGTAGCAATATTATAGAGTAAAAAATATTGATATATCGGCCAATATACATGCTTTTTTTGTTGTTGTTCTTTTGCAATGATCCCTTAATGGGGTTATCAATATCTGTGATATTATCGGCCCACTGATATATCGGTCGGGCTCGATTTATAATGTTGCAATACATAGAAAGACAGAATTCATCAAACACTCTCATGAAGTCTGTCTTTTCCAGTGTTGTTTTAAGAAAAACTCATCAAAATGAGAGCACAGTGTGCAGCTAATTAACCTTATTTAAATTCAGCCTTCAGCATCATCCTGTACGTTCCTGTTGAGAGAGTTGACCAGCTCTTCGCTTGTAGGGTATCCCTTACATTTTAATCTGAAAGCTCAAACCAGGTCTGAGAGGAGCACTGGAGCGTCCGACCTCTGCTCCACGACCTCCATCAGATTCCACATTCCAAAAACTCAGATTACTCATTACTGTTAACAAGACGTGATTAATTATTCAGCAGTCGCCACTGTTACATGAGACGATACGGATGGAAGAAGGGCAGGAAGGCTGCATCCAACGCCTGGCACAGATTTCAGAGTCCGAGTGGGTAAATGATAAGGTGGAGGACAGGCCAAAGCCCACACCTCCATGGCCAGGAATCAAATTACACAATAAGAGACAAGTGTCGATCACAGATAGAGTGAAACGCAATGACAACACAGTGCTTATAGAGGGTTTTTTTTCCTTTTGCAAACCTGAAAGAGCAAATTCAAAACACATTATATGGGAAATTAGATTTCTACTGTGAGTGACAGCTCTGATTTAAATTCACCTGCACGTTACTGACAGCTGTTTAGGATGTATGCATCTATACATTCAGACCTATGGGGGGGGGGTTCATACACACATCTCAGCACGATTATTCAACCTTGTCCGGTTGAGAGGGGAGAAGAAATTCTGTCATAGTAATTTCATGGCACATTGGTCCAATATGTGGTAACCTGGTGGTTTGGTGGTTTCAAATAAATCAAAGTAAGCAGGTTTGGTGAGAGGCGCTCTCAGCAGACACTTATTTCTGACACAACCTACTTAAACTGAGACAAATTATCACCATGACATATCAGCTACAGGGGAAATAAACTCCTATTTTTCCTTTCTCTTGGTAAAAACAATAAATTAAAGGTGCCCTCCTGGCATTTTTACGTGGACTTTTTAAGTTTGCCTCCAGTCTCCAGCATCTCCTGTTTATTTCCAAACCAATAAACAGAAGCTTTACTGCTGCTCTCTGGCAGCAGGACTCCTGTGATCAGCTGCTGGCGGTCTATCAGTTAAACTGCAGGACAATAAAGCAATCTGTTGCGACGGGATAACTTGGAAAGTTTGACGCAAATAAAAGCGCCATCGATGACGAAGCTTTAAACTTAAAGGACAGTATCTTCCAACAGCACTAAAAGACATGCAAGTCATTCTCTACGCATTTACGCATCGCAATCTCCTACAAATGCACGTCGGATTCTGACTTATCTCGCTTTCAATGTGCAGATTTTCTGAGCAACATAAAGCAGTGTGATCGTCAGAATATGGCACAAACCTGATATGGAGTCCTGGACGTGTGTCCGCTGCAGCCTCAAACTTTATGATGCGCTCCTGATGGTGTCTCCTCTGTCTCCTCTGTCTCCTCCTGCTGCTGCTGCTGATGCTGCTGCTGCTGCTGAGCGTCGCTTTGCCGGAAGACACGACGGGAGGCAGGCAGCCGCTCTTAAAGCTCCCCACCCACCCCGGCCTCCCCCAGGGCGCCCAGCCAATCACAAAGGTGCCCTCAACACAATAATACATACATAAATACATATCACAACTGCCTATTGTCAGCAGAACATCTGCACTTGGCTGAATGTGACCTGATGGGGGACAGTTGTAAAAATCTGCAGGATGTTAAACTCATATTTCACTCTTCAAACAGATGTTTTGTATCAACACAAGCTGTGTCAGTTTACTAATGTGTCCATGCAAGGAACACTTAAAGCATTGCAGTTTATTAACTAAAGTTTAATTCACTTTAAACTGACCATTTATTAATAATGGTTATTTTAAAGTGTTATCTACGGAAGCCCTGAGGGGCAAGGGAGATTTTTTATTTTTAGTGATCCATTTTCTAAGTTCTAAAAATTTGTTTTCATGTGTGAAACAGTGAAAAATGAGTGAACAAATCTTCTTTTTTTAAAAGTGTTTTTGTGATACTAATTTTGACCACAACAGGCTGAAGTGCACGACTACTCATGTCCTAAATAAGATGAAAAACATCCATGTTCCATGTTTGATTTCTCTTCTCTTCTTTATAAACCTTGCTACTTTCCAAGCATATGTTGGTAAAGGGAAAATCTTGAAAAAATGTTTTTTTTTCACTCTGTTTCACATGAAAATGTGTTTTTAGAGCTTAGAAATCGGATCACCAGAAAAAGAAATTCTCACTTGACCCTCAGGGCTTCTGTAGTTACCAGACCACACATTTTATTTTCATTAACACGACTTCTGTTTTAAGAGCTTAAACACAACTTTTGTGTTGAGTTTTCTAACAAAATGTGTTCATTTAATTTGGTTGATTTCTAAGAATGTGAATAAGCAGACACCAACCTGTTGTAGAAAGTCGTGGCCCTCAAGTTAATCTCGGGGGGTGACAGATGCTCGTGGAGAAAAAATAAATAACATTTTTTAAACTTTTATATATATATTTTTTTACATTTAATGATTGTATGACCTTGCCAGCACTGGTGATATAATTTACCTTAAAATAGATTTTATTGTGTGTGGTTGTGACCTTCAAAGGGTGCACGCACATGAGTTCCTGATCGGACACACACACACACACACACAAGTCCTTTGTTTTCATTTTGGCATTTTCAGATTGTTTTGAGCTGGAGGTGTGCTGGACTGAAGAAGCCAGCAAAACAACGTCATCTGCAAAGGGCAGTGATGCAATTTTGAGGTTCCCAAATCAGACACTTTCCTCCCCACGGCTGCGCCTCAAGATCCTGTCCATGAAAATCACAAACAGGATAGTAGACAAGGGACAACCCTGGCAGAGTCCAACACCCACAGGACATGCTCGATTTAGTGCTGAGTATATGGACGCAGCTCTCACTTTGGTCATACAGGGGCTGGATAGCCTGTAGCAAAGGGCCCGGTACACCATACTCCCGCAGTACCCCCACAGTACTCCCCGGGGGACCTGGTCGTAGGCCTTCTTTAAGTCTACAAAACACATGTGGATTGATTGGGCAAACTCGCATGAGCCCCCCAGCGAAACCGCAAGGGTAAAAAGTTGGTCTGTTGTTCCACGACCAGGATGGAATCCGCATTGTTCCTCCTGAATCGGAGGTTCAACAATTGGCTGCACAGTGTGATACCCTGGTAATTGGAGCACACCCTCCAGTCCCCCTTCTTAAAGATGGGAACCACAGTCTGCCACTCCAAAGGTACTG
This sequence comes from Pagrus major, assembly GCF_040436345.1. NCBI lineage: Eukaryota > Metazoa > Chordata > Actinopteri > Spariformes > Sparidae > Pagrus > Pagrus major. Next base: position 16,990,357 of record NC_133225.1, read on the forward strand.
TTCCAGACCTCCACGCGACACTGAAGATGTGCGTCAACCAAGACAGCCCAACAATGTCCAGAGCCCTCAGCATCTCAGGGTGAATCTCATAAACCCTTGGGGCCTTGCCGCTGGGGAGCTTCTTGACTACCCCAGTGACCTCTGCCAGTGATATGACTGAGTCTGCCAGTGATATGGACAAGTATTCCTCTGCAGAAGACTCTGCCTCTACTGCAGGAAAGTGTTAGTTGAATTTAGGAGCTCCTCAAAGTGCTCTTCCCACCACCCGACAATATCCCCAGTCCAGGTCAGCAGTTCTCCTCCCCTGCTGAGCACAACCTGGGCTAAGCCCTGCTTTCCCTTCCTGAGTCAGGAAGATTTCTAGAAACAAAATACAATGTTCCTATTAAAGGTGTACTATGGAACTTTTTTACAGCCTCATAAAAACAGACAGAGCTCAGGGAATAGAGGTTTGCAAAAGTTTTTGATGTGCTTTTTACATTTGTAGAGCTAATCAGGCTTGTATTTTGCATTATGGTGGGGTGTAAAGAAAAATAGCACATTGGCCATCTACAGTTCAAGAATATAGGACTATGTAACCAATATTTGTTCTCAAAATAGTTAAATTCTCTTGAAATGTTTCTTCAACAAACATTCTGTATGACGTTTTAAATTGTCTGAAACAGCACAAGAAGCCTGTTATTGGAATATCGTGGCCTGACTAGACAAACTCACTTTTATGCTCCACAGACACATAATTAGCAGCGGTACCATTAACTGACTATTGATTGAGCCTAATATGTAATTTTGCTCAATAAGCACACATTATGTCTTGTGTCTGTGTTAAAACTGATTATGGCACGCTCCAAATGCTGCACGCCTACAACATGCCCGTACAGCCGCAGTAAAATCTAGTGAAGATCATTAATGAACCACCTTTTTGTGTGTGTGATCCTGTTACACAAAGCATGTAAGGTTGGATTAGCCCAAATAATGTGACTTGACACTAAAAGAATGCAAAATCAATCTACAATCTTATGATTCTCAGATTTTCTTTAATGTCATGCTTAGTACAAAAAAAGTCTCCACTCCACCACTGTGGATGAGGCAGTTGAAACACAAACCAACAAACAACAAAGGTACAACTTGACAATCAAAAAATCAAAATGTAAAAAATACTTTGAGTCATATCCGTTTCTCCATCATATTGGTCCCCTCCATGTTTTCATTCCTCTCCTTATCTCATTCTTTTCCATCTTCCTTCCTCCATTGTTTAAACTGCTCTTCCAGTCCATGTGGCGTCCATGTGGGGGAACCAGAGGCATCTGTGCAATCTGTGCAACCTGCTGCCACCCGACTGCCAGGTGATCCCGGTGCCAGTCACTTCACCTGTGTCCCCAGCAGAGCAGGAGAGGGCTGGAGTGTCGCGACAGGTGGGGAAATGGGAGCGTGAAAGCGGTGGCAGACGGGTCCTACGTGCGGAGATGCCTTAATTAGATTTATTGCTGTAGTTCTTTTGGTCCTCAGAGACTCACCTCCACAGTAGTTATGTAACCGATGAGGGAATTTTGCCAACCTGCTTTCTGGAACTATAATTTGCCAAGAAATAAGAGCTCTTTGTAGCTCCATTTGGAAACATTGTCTGTTCTTACCAAACTACTGCGCCTATTTTATGTGATTTTCCAACCTGTGGTTTATCAATAATGAGTAGGTTAGAACATGTCCAGTAGGAAACAATAGAAGCAAAGGTTTGATTACTTTTTATACTGTTAAATAAACATTTGTTATGCGTAATCTCGCCAATTTCTGCCAACAAGGTGCAGGACGAACATGTTACCGAATAAAATCAAATATTCCCTGCTGGTTCATCTCCTGATAGTTTGTGATGCAGTGGTGTGTTCAAACCTTTGACAACCCAGTTGGATGTACATCTATTATCACAGTGCTAATTTTAATTGAAGCAATTTTCTCTCGGAACAAAATGGCAGCTTCGCATTAGGGGCTGAAAATGTCCATGTCTTTTAAAGTGTGTATAAGTGTGTGTGTATTCATCCCCTGTGGAGTGGCTGTGTGGGTGTGTGCAAGTACATTATGGATGTGGAGTGTGCCACTTTCCCCGGTGTGTATGTGTGTTCAAATGTGTGTGTATGTGTGTGTGGAGGAGGCTGTGAATGGACAGCACAGATCTGGCATGTTGACTAAAATCTCCAGGCTTGTTAACCTGAAAGGGATATGTGTATAAATGTGTCTGTGCATGCATAATGCTCCTGTATTCAAGTGAAAAATTCCTATTTTCTGCTTTTGTGTCTGTGATTGTATGTGTGTGTATGAGTCTGTGTGTGTGTGTGGGCGAAGGGGCAGGTGGCCATGACCAATCAATAAGCCTGATAATGAGATCTGAGGGGTGTCATTATGGTGGCCCCTCGGGCGTACAACGCCTCCTCTTCCGTAAAGAGCATCGTTGTCTCTGAGTGAACACGCACCTCATTAACCTTTTGAGCCAACACAACACCGACCGGACGCCATTTACATTTCCTCAACATGTTGTTTGCTCCTGTGATTAAGCAAATAAATCTTTTTTTCTGTCTTTGGAGCACAAACTGTAATTTCTCAAATGGTCTAAAAAATGTCATCTGTCTGGCTCTGTGTTGTGTTTTAGCAGCAGTTAGGTGTTTTGTTTCATTAGGTTAAACAACCCAACTGCCAAAATAAATGCTGGCAATTATACAGTGTTATGGTTTTACAAAAGGACTCAACCACAAGACACACAGATGCAGTTAGGTTGAAGAACAAAAAGCAGATTAAATAACAATTTGAAGTCCCAAAATCCCAAATTACAGTAAAAGCAACAGAAAGGCAGGCGACAGAAAAAAGCTGGCAAAATCCAAGAAAACTAGAGAGTAATAAAAAAATGAAGGACAATTCTGCCCTTGCCCTGCCCTTTTTTGCTCCTCAGCTGTGTTGTGTTAGTAATCACCCCGTCTATTTAGGTCCTTGTCTTCGTCAGTTTGTCCGTTCAGTTTCCCTGAGTCTGTTCTGTTTTGCCCTCATGTTCTGGTGTCTCCCTGTCCCGTCTTCCCGTTGTTCCTGTTTCCTCATGTTATTCCTGGTTTGTACCTCGCCTTTTGGTTTGTACTACTTCACTTTTTTGGTTGTACTTTGTTTTGCTTTTGTGTTTGATCTTTTTATTTTTGGTGTTTTGGATTACAGCTTCCATTGTTAAAGCTAGCTTTTTGTTTAGTTACGTGCCTGCCTGTTTTTCTTCCAGTTGGGTCCACTTTGTCTAACGTTAACGCAGTGAGACACGATGCCTCTGGACACTCATGAAACACTATAAAACTAAACATTGTTGAGTTAAGATGAAGACAGATTTTGCAACATATTGCCTATTTCTCACCTAAAATGTCTTCAGAAACACATTTTGCTGAGCTGTTTTTTTAATATAACAGACAAAACAGACAAAGACAGGAAGTGGAAAGAAAAACCTGACACATGCGCATATAACCTTCAAAATAAAACAAGAAATAAGTTAACTATTACCTAGGACATGTGGAATGTTTGTTTCTTTATGATTCATCATTGTCACATGTTTGTTATCAAGATCACAAACATGGCTGCAAATTGTTCTTAAGTCTCATCGAATATGTTCGGGTTTGTTGCCACTAACACAGCTGGAAAATGGGGCAACATCTGGTTTAAAATATCCATCCATAATATTTTGCTTACAAAAGTTGAAATGCCATCTTGAACAGTGGTCTCCCACCTAGCTGTAATTCCACCTCCATCTCCTCTTCTTACTGGCATGAAAATCTTGTCATGTACAAGTCATCTGACGGTGATACGACACATATTGCAGAAATGTTGATATGATTCATATGGAACATATAAATTGAATGTATGTTTACGTTAAGGGTTAGGAGTAACGGTTAACTTTATTCTACAGTTTGCAGAAATGTACAATGACAACATTTCATTCTGGCGACTGGGCTGAGTTGAAGGTTGGGTCAACTTTCTCTTATATAAAATGTTATAGTGAAGAAGTCTGAGATGAGATTTCAGCAGCATCATTTACTTCGCATATTCATCAGTTTGGAGCGTAAAATCCTTTCTAATGCACGCGCTCTCAACATTACCAAATAAAGTGATTTCTGTCAAACCTCAGAGTCGTGTGTGGCATTTTGTTATTGACAGCCATGGAAATTACTTTCCAGAAATATCTCACAATCATTCAAGTATTCTGACGTGCCAAAATAAACCTCACACAATATAATGTTGCTTATATTTACAGTAGATGCTCAATTAGGCATTAGGTCGTATTATATAAGCCCATTTTACAGTGAGCAAACTGCGCTGCTGTGACATGTTTGAGGAGGGTTTTCATGCCAAAGCGTGAAAGATGTCTCCTCCTCCCTGAAGCCACTTGTCCCTCATGGCGGGTAATCCCTCCCATGTTGAACACCAGCACATGGATTATCACAGTAATATGCAGAAAAAACAGTGGGCGATGTTCTCAAAGTGAAAGTGGCAAAAGTGAACAGGGTGTCTGAAAGTCATGTAAACCTCTGGGAATCAAAGCTGTTTTGTAGCCGGTGACCTTCAGAGCCATGGCAGTTCCCCTGTGGTGTGTTAGAACGTGTGTGTGTGTGTGTGTGTGTGTGTGTGTGCGTGCGTGTGTCTGTGCACTTTACTGTAGGGGTTTGTCTGATTGAGTAGTACAGAGGAACCTTGCTAAATTGAGTGTAGAGAGACTGTCCTGACACCAGAAGGACACAAACTTGGTCTCTGAAAAGAATCACTGTGTGTGATATTTAGTCACTCCATGCTCAGCCAGCATGAGCTGTTGAATGAGAACATCTACCACTTACACAAACGTAAATGAAATTCAGCAAAGATGCTTTACTGGCTGTAATGCAGTGCCGACTTGGCACATTTTTCCCAGCATGCATGGACACGTATCCCAAACAAGCGAAGGATTAGACTTCTAATTACATGTAGCTATGAGCACGGACAATTTCCACTTCCACTTCCTGTGCTCATTTGGTTTGCTGATATTTGTTAATGTTTGATGTTTAAACCAACATGGATCAGCACGTGGAAAGTGGACTGATTGAATGTGTGTGTATAATGTGTGTCTTTGTGTGTCCTCTGCTGTCCAGGCTGCTGAGAGCAGAGGCTACGTTTCCCTGGTGGTTTCCTGCAGGCTGCAGGGGAGGTGATCGGTGGAAAGAGTTTAATCGTTCCCCCTCATTCTCGGTTATGGAGCAACATTCATCATACAGTTCAACAACTTCACCCTGGATTGTCCCGGTGCCACCACTGTGCAAGATCACACACCCTCCCAGTCCCTAACGCACACACACTCACACAAACACCTTCACCTATCAGTCCCCAACCAGCTTCTCCTCACTGATCCACACTTCATGGTCCATTTGATATTCTATTTTTGTTTAATTACTCTGAAGGGTCTGGCCAGGTAGCTCCAAGGTCTTAGCATGCTGAGTGTGTGAGTGTGTGTGGTCCACAACAGTCAACCTGATAAGAATAACTAAGCAACTCAGATGTAAACACGACAGTTTGACTGTACATTTATAGAAACAGGTGTGGCAAAACATATAAACATACAACATAATATTGTCATATTCCTGTTATTTTAGTTTCATTGTATGTGTTTTATGTGTGTTTTCTAGGTTTTTGTGGTGTCTTTATCTCTTTTTCCAGCGTTCTGCTTCCCTCCTGTTTTCTTGTGCTCCTCACCTGCCTTATTTTCCCTCCACACCTGTCTTGTATCTGTTTAATTAGCCCAGCCCTGTTACCTGAGTTCTTTCCCAGTCCACTTTCCCTCCACACCCACACTGCATCTTCTTCATGAGCCTTCCCTTTTCCCATTATTTTTGCAGCCCCTTCCCTTCCTTCCTGTTGAGTTAAGTCTTTGTGTTTCTCTGATGTTTCTTCATGTTTGCCTGTTCTCTGTACTGCGTGTAAACTGGATGTATTAACGGGTGGAATGCCCCTCAAGTATAATAACTGTACTGTGGATACCGAGTGCAAACATGGTACCTATTCAATCCAATAAATCACTCGCCTTGCACATTGGCAAAAATGTTTTGCAGCTTCCACTGAATATGCAAAGTACTGTTTCCTCCGCTGGCCCTGCCCGTGACTTTATGTTTTGCCCACAGACTTTAGATTGGGATGATGTCACAAATGTTGAAATCGCTTTTCCTGGTATGAGTTTTACAAATATAAAACCTCCATGAATCAAAAATGAATTATAGAAAGAATCATAATTGATCTTGTTTGCAGTTCGCAGTGTCTTTAACAGACAGCAGATTAACAGACATCTCTTTTAAAATGGTGGTCTATGGATAAAATGCTTTATAGGCCACGTGTGAATCTTTCGCTGCAATACCACGAGAGCCCACTGGGCAAAATTGTAAGCAAGGCTGAGAAGCGCTGCTGTACCCAGGTCTAAATTGTAATTTCATGATCAATACCTTGAGGCTGTCTATCACTCCACATTCAGCCCTTATGGCCTGATGGGAAAACGTGTTTTTAATGAGACATTAGCTCGACCCCTGACCTTGGTAAGAGCATTCTGAGGATTTATTGCCTGTCCGCAGGGGGAGTGCAGTGTGGCTAAATGCAGGGTGTTAGTTATTCATAAGAGCTTTAATTATGCAACAGTAGTAAACAGCCACTGTGTAGAGTTAGAAGTTCTTGTTGACAGACTTTTTAACTGCTTGATGTGATTCTGAGTCCGGGGACATTTATTACTCCAAAACTTAAAGCAGTTGATTGATGACTGTTTGATATCAGCTTTGGAAATTAAGTGTAAAGCTGTAAAGGTCTGATCACGGCGGAGAAGTAGACAGTGATTGGAGGAGTTTGTCAGACGAGGCTGCCAAAATCATTTTGTGCTGCGACTGGGGGTGTAATTTTCCTTCTCAAAGAACAAGAGAGAGAGCAAGTGAAGGTAGAGGGGGAGAGAGAGAGAGAGAGAGTGGGGGAGAGGGGGGCTGAATTAAATTAAAACGAGAGGACACTTGGTTCAGATAACAGAGTCTGATGGAGCCAGTTGACTGATGATGCACCGTTTCAAATTTTCTCCACACGATTAGCATCGCCAGAGGATTAATTCTGGCTACATTTAAAGTGATTGATCATTTCTATAAATTAATGAAACAAATAATAAATATATTAATAACGAATGAGGGATCAGCCTTGCCAGAAAGGCAACCAGCCATGCCGCTGCGATGCATCACTTTCAAATTTGTCATTTGCATTTCTTTTTACAAGACGTGCTTACACAAACACACATGCACATGGTTATGACTCTTTTCAGCACCTAGTGTGGACTCACTCAGTGCAGGGGAGTCAATGTGGCCTGTGCACCACTCTACTTCAAAGCCAATAAGTCAATACCACCCTTCCACCTGTGATTAAATAGACAAGGCCAGGGATCAATCTCCTCTCATGAGACGCGTCGAGATATTGAAGGTAAAAATGCCACGCAGAGTTACTCCTGTACCAATGAAGATATCAGGTTTTGATCAGCTGAGTGATTGACTCATTGAGTCCTTCTGCCAATCAGTCGGTGCCCGCTGACCGTGGAGTGGAGTGCAATATTCTCCCGGCTGCAGGGAGCTCGACTATCCAGGAAATTGCATGTGAAGGTCTGCCTCAGCAGCACCGTCAGAACTACTCTGGATCCAGCCTGCACGAAACATGTCCACTCATCACACTGACATCACATCAGCACAGTGAAAAACCAATTACAGGACTGAACCTGTGATGACAGCTAACTAATGAAAATGGAAATTTCCATGTAATTATGACCATTTTCAAAAATGAAATAATGGCGAAGTGCTGAGCAAGAATAATGAAAAAATCATTTATTAACACATTTTTGTCCTACGCTAATTATGGAATTGCCACATTCATTCATTCACTCATGTTCTTCCATACCATTAATAAATTAATAATCGTATTTTACAAATAATGTCTCACTTAATTTCATTTTATTTCAGACCATTTTGCAGTACTTGGAGTTTGAAAGAACTTCCACACGAACTTTTCAAGCGTCATCCTCTGTGTGTGACTGAGTACCTGTAGTGATTCATTCAGTCAGTGGAAAACTCCACTATTCATCCATGATGAGGAGAGCCCACACTCAGTGTTGAAAAGGTCTGCTTGGCACCCAGTGGTATTTAGTAACATTATGGCGTCTTCAAGTGATTTACAGCAAGAGGGGAACAAAAGCACAGAATCAATCCCCACCTTCTCCACTAACTTTAAATTGAGTGTTTAATCAAAATTCTTAAAAGTGCAAACCTGACCGGGAGCCAGGGAAATGTTTTACCCATATATGGATAATATACATTAAGATGATCTGTGAACCAAGAGAGGCACAGTAGTTACATTTCTTATGCTCTCTTTATTATTTAATCTTAACATCATTTCTGGATTCCTCCCACAGTCAGGACAGAGTCGCAGTGATGTGAGGATACCAATTGCTAGATATGGAATAGTGAATACATTTGTCTGTCTTTATTTTAATGACATGCCAATGGCCTGTCAGCGGTATACCCCGTCATTGACCTTATTGCATTGGCTCTCATCCTTTGCTGCCTGTGTGGGTTTCCTCCAGGTACTCCGGTTTCCTCCACCATCAAAACATGCACAAATAGGTTGATTCTCCAGTCGGTACCCTTGATAAAAAGGCACTGGTTAAGATCTGGAGTTGGTCCCCGGGTGTGAAGGTTAACCCGCTCCCTTCGGGATGGGTTAAGTGCAAAGTACCAGTTTCACTATGTTGTGCACTGTATGATGTGTGATCTAATAAAAACTCTTCTTCTTCTTATGATTCCCTTAACCAAACTTTTTCTACTTGTGACTCCTCATGTCTGGTTGCATACATAAGAAGTAATTAACATGTTGTATCTCATTTCGAGGTGTAAAGTGAACAGTGGCGCAAAGAGTAATGAAAATCTGTACTCAAGTACAAGTACAGTTACATTACTGAAATATGGATCAATTACAAGTAAAACTACTGGTATTAAGATAATAATTAAGTAAATGTACAAAGTATTCCTCTCAAACACTACTACTGCTAGTATTAGTTACTTTTATCAATAGCAAGCATTCATTCAAAGGGGTTCTGTTTCTCCAAATCTTCAGTCTAAATTACTCCAGACTCCTGTTCTGTTCTGCTCAGTGGTCGTGGTCACCTCGCCAATCCTGGGCCTGCTGCAGAGTTTAATGTTTTTTCTGTATGTCAGGGTTTTCATTGGCCTGTTTGTGATCAGATAACCTTATTGGCTACAAAAAAGCAGATGAAAGGTTTAGATATTAATTCAAATTGTACTCAGTGCTCAATTATGATTTTAAAAGTAACTAAGTAGATTATACGGTGTAATGCATACTTAGGTATTAAGTTTAAAAAATTCATAAAAGTGCAAGTCCAAAAATGACTTAATAACAGTAAATTGTAGGACATGTAATTAGTAACCTCCACCCCTGAAATTGACAGATTTATTTAGCCCAGTTATTTCTGGCCCTATTTCTTGGTCAGGTGCGAGACTTAATTAGTGAGCATTAGATGTGCTGGTAAGTTTGATTCCATTGTCAATTTAACATGACTCATTAAGCCTCTGAATAGTTTAAGTCACAACATCTTGTAATTAAAAAATTGTTGAAGAGATGCAGACGTTTTTAAGCTGAGAGAGTGGAAGTTGTTAAAAACCTGTACCTGAATGCATCATACTCCACATTAGTGGCCATGGTCCATCTTCAGCTGAGTTAAATGAGTTTAACAAACAGGAACAGATTTTTCTGTAAAAACTGCTCTTGTCTTCAACAGAAAGATATTAACGGTTTGTCAATTGTAGATTTAGAAACATTTCGGTGGCACCTGAAGTTTAGTTGAATTTACTTTTCTCGAAGGTGCGAATGGTGCATGGTTACCTGAGGAAATCTGTGAATGAGATGCATTTATGGGACATCTGCAACATCTGAATATTGCCTTAGCACACCTGAACTGTGTGAAGTGAAGCAAGTGCACAAGAAGCGTTCTGCTGAGGTAACAAAGACCAGACATTGTGCAGGGACCTAAAGGGGACTCATTAAAAATTCAAAATTGCCTCTGCTCTCTTCATCAGTCACTAGAAATGTAAGGTAGAGGAGAGGGAGCGGGGGCAAGTTTTGATATTTTTGTCTGGGATTTAATTTCCTCCCTTTACATATTTTATCAAAAGCCCTCTCCCCCACTTCCTTAACCCTCCCCTTGTTCCTCCCTCTCCTCCTTTCCTGCTGTCTTCTGCCTGCTATCCATCATGCAATCTGACTTTAATATGCTTTACGGAGGAATATAAGTCGTTCATCACTGTGGTGAGGCCCAGGACACTGCCATGCTGCACATTTCATAGGCCAGTAAGCCTCGGCAGTAGCATGGGCCAGCTGTAGAGCTGCTAATGCCTCTATTTATTCCGCCAGGCAGGCCCGGTACAATCCGTCACTCCAGGCCCGACAACCCTGACTCTGTGTAACGCCTTTTATGGAGCCACAAACTGCTCCTTAGTAAACATCTCTCTAGTCACCTGATTGGCCTTTGTAAGGGTGGATGGATGGGTACATGGATGCAGAGAGGGAAAAAAACATGATGCATGGGTGTGTGAGAGAGAGTGAGAGCACAGAAGAAAAGCTGAGAAACAGAGAAGCAGATGCAACAAATAAAACTTTCAGGATTTAGTTAGAAGTTTTTAGAGATGGTTCTGGAGAGGGCAGTTTTAGTAGGTCGGTCCACCACTTTGGCCCAGACTAAAATATCTCAACTGCTACTGGATTGCCATGACATTTAGAGAAAATCATGGTCCCCAGAGGATAAATCCTTATGACTTTGGTGATCCTCTGACTTTTTCTCAAGCGTAACTTTAGGGTTCATTGGTGGCGACTGGACTAGTCTTTACAGAAAGAGACAGCAGCATGGAGACAGATAACTTCTTGAGCAGCGTCCTCCACGAGCAGCTTCACAACACAACACTTCCTGTCTCTCACACACAGCACCAAACCAGCGAAGGAGTCAGAGGGACCCGGACCAAGGTAAATGCAAGAAAACTAGAGTGGCAGATTCAACAGGTCACTGTAACTACATGTAAATATGCAAATAATAATTGTGTAAACATAAACGTACAAATAACAAGCTGTGTACACAGTGTAAATATATTTTTAGCAAATTAACTTAAACCTATGAATTAACTTAACTCCTGAAATACATGAATTAGCCTTACAGTACTTCTGAACCTAACAATATCACCAGAACAACCGCTAACTGTAGGTACTCTTAGCTAGTTAGCTCAGTTAGCCATGCAGCCAGCAGTCCAGACTGAGAGCTGGGGGGGGCAGGGGTGTGTTTGTGTTTACAACGCTAGCACAGAAGCTGTGGACCTGGACGGGCTTTAGCTAGCTGGTTAGCATGCTCACTTCAGTAGATATCTCTGTAACAAAGTAAAGACATCATAAGATTAAAATTGTTATTTCTTCACACATTGTTGATAATTTTAGCTAATTTTTACTTAGAATGCTTAAATATTGCAGCAAGCTACCAGCAAGCTACCAATGTTTAATGAAAAGTCAGACTTTAAATACACATTATATTTCATTTAGCCTAATCTCAATATTATTTATTTGTATTTACTGTATTTAACCTTTATTTAGACATCTAATCTCATTGAGACATGGGATCTCATTCTCATGAGAGACCTGGTCAAGATATTGGTGCCTACAGACATAAGCGTTAAATAGATGCAACACAAAAGGACAGGACCCAATCTCATAGCAGGATGAACATTCAGGAGCAATCAGCAGACCCCACAGAGTCCTTGCCACTGGCAAAAAGTAGGGTGTGGAGGAACACTGGGAAAAACAAGTCTTTAGGGAAGATGAACTCATATTATCAAACACCATTCACGCATTGCTTTTAAATGACTGCAATTATTCTTTGAAGCACGATTAGCCGTTGGAGGATTCTCATGAGAACAGTGTGGTGGATTAACTGTGTCAGCCTGACACTTGTGTAATTTGACAGGGGGATTGCTAAGAAACACAGCGAGCTGAGGAGCATACAAGTTACAGCGTATTAATGTGACTTGTGTTGCGAGGTTGTGCAGGCTAATTTTAAATCTTCAATCAATGGAGGGAAGTGATTAAAGTTAATCAAAAAGAGTTTTGCATTAAAGAAAGCCGTATGAAAAAGAACAGAGCTACGGGCTAATTAGCAGTGCTGAACCATGAGTTATCACAGGTCATCTAAGTCGCAAATCCTCACATTTTCTAACATCACTAATCCTTAATGAGAAGATCTGTGCTGTGGAAGATTTGCTGATAACTTGTGCAGGATGGACATGTTGAACATACTTGATTGGTGGACTCAAAATCATCCAAACGTGACCTCTCTCTGAGTAAACATCAGACTTCCAGCCGTTATATTAGCATTTTCGCTGCTATAACATTTCCCAGTGCACTGTGTCGTGTAAAAGTGTCTCTGCATGTTTGTCCTTGGATCAGTCGCGTTGTTTGATCTCCAATGTTCCTCTTCCGGCTTTTTACTCCTCCTTGTTTTATGTCCTCACCTTTCCTTTCCCCACTTTCCCTCTTTCACGCTCCACCTTCTGCCTCCAGTAATAAATCACCTTACCTGTCTGTCTCTCTGACCCTGACCTTGATAACTATTGATGAGATGACGGAACTCTTTATTCACAACCTCATCTACCTGTCACGCTGATGGAGAGAGAAGTGCAAACCAGCTATAGTGTGCGGACACACACACACACACACACACACTGAGAGGCAGAGAGAGGAGGAAGAAATTCACTCATAGACACCACCTATAACTTCTACCTTCACTCCTATGGATCGAGGCTCTGTGTCCTGGACTGACCTCTGATTTCTCCGCGGTCAGCCAGAAGATCCTCCCTCTGAACGATTAGCAGTGTGTAATTTCCCCTATGCAAATGCAACACTTGGTTCCCCGGTCCACAGGCCTCCATGACTGATAGGACATGGTAACAGTGTGGAAAGTTAATCTAACCAGTCCTCCATCATGATTAGAGTTATTGATAGGCTGTGGAGAGGCCAGCAGACTAGCAGGCCACTATCTGTAGCCCGCTCCAGCTATCCTTTGGCCTCAGCCCCGTTCTGATTTACTCCTATAGATTAACTGTCACTGGAGGTGAGGCAATCTGTCACAGCATCCACCGAGTGGGACCATGAAAAACAGAGGGGGGTGTAAAGGAAAACATATATGAGTCATGAATGAGTCATTTTAGTCTGCTCTTTGTGAACTCTTCTCCACTTGTTGATCTGCCTGTTGTCACCACACACTTTAATTTGAATCCTATGATATACTGCCCTCTGTGCAGTCTGCACTGTGTGGGCCGGGAGTTAATGGCCATGTTTGACGCTCCTCCAGACAACTCACGAAGCTGTGCCGGTCTGGTTAGGAGAGCAGCCTGTATTTACAGCTACGCTTTGGCTCTGCCCAGCTACTGAAATTCTCCCTGCAGAGGCTAATATGGGCGCCCAGGCCACTAAATCTTGTGACATATCAGACCTCTGAGCAGGAACAGTAAACACAACCGGCTGGAGGGAGAACAGAAACACTGGCTGATCAATAGAAACAGCATTTGCTTCCATTGTTTTTCCTCCTCTCAGCAGAATCACCGTTCTCATAAAGAATCTGCTCCCTGCAATTAGGGCGGGCTTGCTGATGGTGTCTTGGGTGGACAGGGGGATTAGATTTAGAAAAAGAGGGCGAGGGGGAGGGAGAGAGAGGTGATAATGGAATTGAAATCGTTAGATACTGGCTAATACAGGAGATTCAAAAGGATGGAAAAGCATAACAAATGATTCAGAAAGAAAAGAATCAGGTATTGGTGGGCGGGAAAATGCTGCGAGAGAAGTAATGAAATGTTGTGAAAAGTGTGAATGTGAAATGTGCATTTACATTGTATTATATAGCCTACAGTATATGTACTCTATACACGCAACTCGTGCCTTTCTCTACACACACATTTGTACTACATGCAGGGATAACATTCAGTTCAATAAAACTAACAGTACTGGTATTATACATCAGAGCTGCCAAGTCCAACGCATTGACTGTCACGCAATTGAGCATCTTCACACAGTCAAACACTAATCCTCCTATTTCACATGAGAGAGAGAATCATAAACTGCACCTTTTTATTTTTTTCCCCCTCTAATATATTTCCTCACTTGCCGCTTGCCGTACTTGGGGCCCTATTCCGCCCCTGATTGGCTTACCCAGATATACCTAACCAATACCCTTACCCTAACCAATCATCAGTCTTCATGCCTAAATCTAACCAACCCAAGTACCAACCAATCAGAGGCAGAGTAGGGCGGGTCATGCTGTCACCATCTCAGGAGCAGAAAACAAACTTTGGCGCCACAGGCTTGCAAACATCAAAAAAAAATATTATGAGCTGAGTAATGCCGTGACTGTCTTTCAACTGAAGTGGGAGGTCAAACGGTAGGTAGCGTCCTCATTTTGATATGAATTATGTTATTTTTCTTGATTAATAAAATGCGCTCTTATTTCTCACGCTTCTGAAGTGTTTCCAGCAGCGTTGGTTGTTGCGGTGCACTTTTCTTCTTGGCATTCGTTGCCTGTAAAAATTCTGCACACTCCTTCCCATGGTGTGTTTTATCAATTTCATGGTGTTGAAGTTTCCAACGCATTTTTTTGCTTTGAGTTCATGTTAAGTGTTGCTGATTCATTCTGATGTGTAAACATGACTGGAAACAGATGTGCACTAGAGTCTGAGGATGAAATTTTACATCCATTTGAATTTATTTAAAGTTTATAAATAAAACAATTTATTTTATTTGTCTAAATTCTTCTCGTTTTATCAGATTTTACAATTATTTTAATTTCTGCTTATGCTGGTCCATTATGAATAATATGTAAGATTGTAGGAAACTGGTTTATAAGTTGCAAAAATAATTGATGTAACTGAAGATGTTAGAAAGAGGAGTCTGTTTAATGACCTCCAGTGACCTACACTATGATACGAGTGTGATCCAGCCTGAGTATTTATCAGCCCCAACGCATGCAGGCACACAGAGTTGTATCTGACACAGCCACACTGTAAAAGCCATCATCCCACGTTTCTTCTATAATGTTGTGCCTGGGAGTTCCAGCACGTCCGCCACGTCCTGCTAGTCTCTGGACGTGCATGGTCGGGTGAGACAGGGGGCCAGTTAGAGCAATCGCACCGCCTATTACTGCTGAACAGGCACACCTGACCTTCCATAAATTTGCCGCCTGCTTTGCCACTCATTTACAATGCTAAACAAGTACTGTGTGTCTGTCTGTCAGTGCTCCTACCTCACCCCTCTTTCTCTCTCACTGACCACACTTCTCTCTGCCCTCTCATTTTTATTAAAGGTAAAGAGATTTTTTTCATAACACATGACCAAAGTTGGCTCCACTCCTCTGTTTGATATCGC
The DNA here is from genome assembly GCF_040436345.1 of Pagrus major. Taxonomy (NCBI): domain Eukaryota; kingdom Metazoa; phylum Chordata; class Actinopteri; order Spariformes; family Sparidae; genus Pagrus; species Pagrus major. The sequence goes on from NC_133225.1 coordinate 17,005,864, forward strand.
TGTGTTATCTTACAGGACCGGAGTGATATATGAAAATGAGATAAGGGTATTGACCGCTGACTTTTGTAGGAAGCTCCTCGATATTAGATCTCCAACACTGTTAGAGTTGCAATAACAAGGGGAGCTTTATGAAAAGATGAGGAGGATAACCTTCAAAAGAAAAATGCAATTTTAATGTGAGGCAATATCCCCAAACAAAAGCCTCAAAAATCTGTTATTGAACAGTCCTCGGCCAAAGGTACATAAGCTGCACCACCTTTTTTGTCATATTATGATCAAGGAGAATCAAAAAAAATGTAATCTTCAGGAAAACATAAAAACATTGGGTTCAATCATTACAGCAAAGATTTTTTTGGTTAGGTCACCCAAAGTATTTTCTCACCTAGCTTTGGTGGTATCGAGCCATGCAGGAAGTTTTGGTTTTGATTTCTGCCCTAACCCCAACATAATGGTAGGAAAGGTAAATGCACAAATTAACTGGTTAAAGGACCAGGATTTAATCCTGCTGTGAGGTTGCAGATTGAAACCAACTGAATACCCCTCACGTCACCCTTTCCTTCAGAGCGTGTAGGTTTTGTGTTTGTTTCTCAAATTTTTCACATTGTGTACCACCTCAATACCACAGTCTGAGAACGGTGAGTGTAGGAGAACCCACAGGGCCGCTAGAAAAGGCTCTCTTGAGAGCCAGTGTTTGGTCTACTGTAGAAACTTGGTGAGGCAAAATGGCGAACTCTGTGAAAGAAGACCTGCTGAAGATATAAAGAGCATAAAACAACCATTCTTGATTTCAGGTGATTATACACTAGTAAAAGCAAAATTGTGAACATTATATGCCATTTTTTCCAGTAGATCCCCCTGAATCCTACAGACTAGACCTTTAAGAGCTTTAAGGGCTCTTAAAGGTCTAATTAAGAAAAAGCGCCCCCTGGTTGAACTGCTCAGCGTTTATAATTCAAACTCACATTGTCAACACCAAGAACATAACCTGTGAGACAGCAACATTGGCTTGGGCATTGGGAACCACTTCAATTTTATTTTTTTTAATTTGGGCGAACCAATCCCATGTAAGTCTGATAAGTGTGATTATTATACAGTTTACATGCATTTAATTGTTCATAAATTATTTTTCTGTAAAAGGAAGGTGTGGGCTCTGGAAGGTTGCAGCATCCAGTAAGAAGGGATGGAAAATGTGATTGTGAAAGTGTTACAAGCCCAGACAAGAATACACAGAGCTGAAATCTTGTGGGGGTTAGCAGGTTGCCTGGGCACTGCCATGTTGTACCTGCTTGGGAAACACACACACACACACACACACACACACACACACACACACACACGGACACACAAATGTCCTGCATAATCCCTCTCTCACCGGGACATCCTGACCTTTACCTGCGCTGTTGACTGACCGCCTTCATGAATGTTTTTGCCATTTCCTGTGTGCCCATGAATTGACATGTTGGCACAGTGCCCCACTGCACTGGTGAATCTGGGTCAGAGTGAGCGCCCACACATGCACACACTCACACACAGACTTTGGTGACCTTCATTTCAGCTCTTTCCAAAAGACTTGCTGCGCAGCAGGCACATCGGAGAGTTGTTGTAGCAGCCGGCGCTCGACTCAAGATCAAGTAAGAACAATGTCATGTTGCATTTAGCCCATCCAAGAACATCTGATGCATAAAACTGTTGTTTCTTTAGCAGCAGAGGACTGAGATGAGTACTGCCACCTGCCACCATGTTTTTACTTTTTAATATAACCAGAAAAAGGATGCAGTTAAACTGTATAGTTTTGCCTCAACAGCAAATCTATTAAAATAGATAATTAGATGGAAGGAGGACTCGAGAAAAGGACAACGCTGGTTAAATTGTCCTTAAGGGGACTGGGTGCCAGGGGAGCTCAAGGACAGCATAGTTAATGGGGCATCAGACAGATGACGGTGAAGAAAGGAAATGGGGCGGATGTTAAATAAAAAGGACGGCTGACAGGCGAGAGACACTTGACATGTGTTGGAAAATTTCCATTTGTGTTATAAAGATGAATTGTCGATGTAAGCGCCGTGGAATAAAATAGCCTTAAGTGGTGTGGACCTGAACACCACAGTCAGCTACTTTAATGGCATCACTCTTGAATCCTTCTCTGTTTCTGTTACTGTTGTTTAGTTTCTGAATTAATAAAAAATGTGTGGGGATGCTTTTAACACACTTTAAGATGCTTGCTAAATTCTTGCCTCCACATTGATCATGTTTTATGATGTCTGATTTGTTTTTATTTTTTGTTTGTCGAAGTTCTTTTACTCTTTAGCTGTTATCACTCAACTTGCTAGTCCTGCTGCAGCTGCCAACCTGGGTCCCAGGCCACGACGGGGTGTCAGCACTCACCCGTCAAGTGAGAAAATCTATGTGACACTTCTGCCCCACTTCCCTGAGACTTGACCTGACATCACTCCTGTGTGTGTGTGCATCCGGGGAAGGACATATACATGTGAGAGTAGCCCCCGGTTGGCCAGCTGCATGGCTGTTACCTTCATTGCTCCTCAGACAGTGACGTTTGTATTCCGTGTATTTGTGGGTCAAAGCAATATCCCCGCTGAGTTCACTTCACAAAACCGTTAACTACCCCCATGTGCATGCAGGATACAAAATTAGCACCAGCACCAGCAAACTGCAGGTAAAATATGCAAGTGGCGGGTAGATTTGCGTCACTCACCAGGCAAAAAAAAAAACCAAAATGATGGTAATCTATTGAAGAGCTGTATGGATCTTTGTCACATGTGTATGAGTTGAGGTAAAGCTCCATTTATATAAGTAAAGGTTATATCTGGAGTTTGTTTTAGCAGTAGTTGTTAAGGTTAGGTTTACAGGTCCCATATTATGCTAGTGTTTTTCATACTTTTATTTTGGTTGTCTACTAAAAAATGTTTACATGCTTTAATGTTCAGAAAACACATAATTTTTCTGAAACTGAATTGCCGCATAACCTCTATTCACCCTCTGCCTGACCGGCTTATATATAATTATATATAATTTTTTAAAAAAGACATGGAATCTCGCTTTTCACAATATGGGACCTTTAAATCTGAGTAGTTTAAAGAACCATACTAGTTTGTTAATTTGAAGAGTTGACCTTATTAATGTTCCTATTTGTAAGAAAAGTGATTTTTGAGTCTCATTCACAACTCATTAAAGACGCTTTGGGATGGCAGCGGACCAGACCTACAATCCAATTAGACTCAGAAATCAACTTTTCTTAAAAATAGGACTGATCTGAGGGAGGATGAGTGGGGATGCCAGCCCCCTTGTTAACAAATTGACCAAAATGCATCCCCCTTCCTAACATGCCATCCCCCCTCTCCATACCGTAATAGTACAGAGATTGCAGGAGCAGAGGGGTTGTTTAGTTGAATATATTGGTCTAATCTGTCTGAATACACTGATCCTTGATCTAACTGAGAGTCGAGAACCATAAGAGAACCATAAGAGTCGCGGGTGGGTGAAATGAACTGGATCGATCGACTCTGTAAAAAACTGACAAACTGCCAGCTGATTTCTAACAAGCATTTTCCAATCCATAATCTTACAGCATAGATTGATTAACTACCTTCATTTTCATGATGCCTTGTCATGAAAATCTACCTGCAGGGACTTTCTTGTCAAATGACATTTTCAATACGTCCAAACACAGTACTAAGCTTGAAATATTTCAATCCATTTTCTTGTTAAGGAATTGACGTGTCGCAGGTTTGTCAGCATCTACTTGAGCGTTAATCTATTATTATTCTTTCATTTTTCTTGGATGACCTCAGGAATGCTTTTTCCTCATTGGTGACACTGAACATCCCCTCCATACTGAGTTAGACTTGCTCCCCCTTGCTACTACAGAGAAACCCTGGCGATCAAAAAGGGATCAATGCTGTGTTGTAATCTGTTGTTTTTATTGTATCTGGTGAAACCAAGGGGTGATTTTCTGGCCTTGGCTGGACAATAACATTATCGTTTAGTATCATGTGTGTCTTCCAGGAAATTCATGTCATGTGTGACATCCAGTGTTTGCGCCAACAAACACTTTTCGAACAACCAGCAGGGAACAGCATACTGCCTTCAGGGAGAAATATAAAGGCTCTGCAAGCTGATTATCACACTGCTAGAGGTAGGTGAATCAATCTTAAGTCAACTCAATGTTAAAAGCTGTGCAAACTCACCAGCATGTGAGTCAGATCTTCTCTTGGTCAGTAGGTGTCTGATCGGATCCAGCTGACCACATTCCCCAGCAGTGAATTCTCCATGGTGGCTCCTCAGAATACCTGTTCAGAGTTTTGTGTGTGTGAGATGTGGGGGTGCATCCTGAGCGATGAGCACCACATCGGGGAGCTGCAACCTCAGCACAGCTCAGTAACAGAGAGGATCCATCATCCAGGACAGCCCAGGAACAGTGGAGCTGCTGGTCTACATGTACAGATGGATGCAGTACAGCACACATGCAGGCATACACAACATGGGAGCTTTTTTATATAAAGCCACCCACTGCCTTCACTCCCATGGCCGCTGCAATCAATCCTGCTGTGTGAGAGCAGGCAAGTCCGAATTAATGCAACACTGCATGCTGCTCTGCATCCCACCATCTGTACTGAGCTGTCTGACTGCTGCCATGGGCGATGAACAGATACTGTAGTGTGATCACGCCCTCTCATCTGCACCCTGCACCTAGAAGTATCTCAGACATACTGTAAGTGAAGCATGTGTCCTGAATGAAGCATCTGGGGGTTCCAGCACTGTGTTAAAGAGATTTCTTCTGCTCTTTTAAGAATTTAAAAGGGAATTCTGGTATTTCTGGTATATATAACAGTGGCCCTATATTTACATGTTTTAGTGTATAAATGACTTAAACTTCATAAAATTTTTGGACAATGACAGACAGGATTTAAGGCATTTTGTGCCTGATGTGCATTCTCGTCAGCTGGCATTGGGTGTCTCGTCACTCATAATGTAAGAAAAGATCTCATCCTACGTCTCTGTAGGAAATGTTAATTGTACTGTTGTTAGACACTTAGAATAACCTCAACAAGCACTTTTAGCAGAAGTAACTTTAAATTGAAGCCATTGCAGCAGTGTTGCAGCTGCCAGATGAGGCCATCTACTGGACTGATTCCAAAACTTTTGGTAGGTATGAATCATTTACACACCAAAACATGTAAAAAATAGGGCCCAGGTTTAAAAATAGCAGAATTCCCCTTTAACAGGATGTAACAAACCAAAACAAATGCACAAAAACAGTGCTGTCAGGGTGATGGCAATTCAGACATTTTAATTAAGGTAGTGACATCTTACAGAGGGAAAATGGGCAGAATGCAGAGCAGTAAAATGCAGCGATGGATGACAAGAGAAAAAGGCTCAATGTGACACAGCTTTGTTTGATAACTACATTCACTGACCTTTGCCTACAACAAATGAGAGGTTAGCTGGTGACCAACACAAAATGAACACCATTAAATCCGCGCATGTCAGAGACTTCTAATGAGCTGCGATCATCTTTGCTATGAAACAAAAAGACTCATCAATAGAGCCATTCGCACTAAAGGTGCAGCAGTGGAATAAATATGCCCACACAGCCAGCAGAGGTAACCTCCATCACCATCACGCGAGGACAGATCTGACATCTGATGTCTAATAGATTATTGGTGACATTTGGTGAAATGCGTGCCAGTTAGCCTTTGCAACCTCAGTCATTTTATTTGTCCAGGAGATTAGGTTTGGGTTGTCAGCCACATGGCTCTGGATTGTAGAGTGACGACATGGCACATTACACACATGTAGCAGTGGCTTATAATCCACAACACTGAAGGTCATTATGTCATCAGAGAGCTGCGAACAGAACTGTACGATGGCACAAAGTGTTAATGTCGTTACTGAAAGCTGAATGAACACTGAGGTAAAGACAAATCTTAATTTTACTCTAAATTGTTGCAGGTAAGAGATGATATTTGTGTTCCTGGGTGTCTCTCAGACCAAGAACGCTGTCAAAATCATTCAATCATGTTCACTAAATTCTGGCAGCTAAATGTCACTCAAAGCAAATGAGTGCTCTAGCTCTGCTCTGGAAATGCAACTGTATAAAAATCTATCTGAAGCAGCGTTTTTTCCCAAAGGAAATATTATAGCAAACACTGAAATCCCACTAGAGGATTTAATTTAAAAAACATCATTTGCAACTGCCCTAAAAGGAATCACATTGTATTCCCAGATCAGAAGAGAAACTTAACCATTTGCAGGGTAGAAGGTAAAAATAGCTGATAGAAATTTGTTTTAAAAAATGTCTGCTAGTGTCAAAAACAGGGGTCATCTTTATTTTTCATAATAAATATAGACTTTCTCACAAGTTTAACAATTACATCGGACAATTATCGTACAAACAAGGATCTAGGAGAGCCACCAACCAATAACGTCTCAGACAGGAGGACATGGAGTAAAAGGGACTAATGGGACAGAGGACGGTGGCCAAGACGTCTTTAAAACACCAACCTGATGTTCAGTGGCTCAGTTACAAATCAGCTCCCTTAATTTCCACATTTTCTTTTATGAAATTCATAATGAAAGAGATGAACCCAAGTTAAATATGTTAATTCATCCCTTAAATGCCAAGAGGCAGTTTCAATTAATGAACAGCCGTACAGACACTGCACACACTACACAGTGGATGTGAGTTGTTGGTGGTGTACCGCCCCCTTGTGTGAGCCTGAGGAATAGTTAGGCATTCAAACAAGTACCAGGGATCGCAGCAATTGAAACCAAAGCAAGTGTAGTAAAAAAAAAAAAAAAGAGAGAGTGCAGCACCTAGCATCTAGCAGCACAACTCCACGATATTTCCGTTGTGGAGTGAGCCCATGTCCCACTTGTCTGTCCCCTCGTCTCCATGTGCTTTCCTCTCCTGCCAACTTTCTTCTCAGTCTGCTACAGGGTCCGTTCAGGTACTGTATGTTCTCTCCCGGGCTGAGAGTATTTTGTACGTCTCAAAGAGTCTTAGAGGATCTGTTCAGTGCTAGAGGCAGAGATGTCAAGTAGTCTCCAGGCAGCATTTGGGTTGAGCTCCTCCTGGTCTCGACACAGAGCCCACACGTACATCATCCTGAGAACTTTGTCCTGAGGGGAGAAAAACAGATTCTTAACTGTTCAATTTGTCTTCTTAATCGAAAAACATTTCAACAAAACCAAATATAAACATCTAGTTTGTTGTTATGTTAAGCCTGATGCACAGTAAGCCATGTTGGATTTTATATATTTATCTGTCTGAGACCGTGGCGTGACTCCTCAATACACAGATGCCCCATTTGTCTCTTAACCCAAGACAGTTTGAAAGTGGCGAAAAAATGTAAAGGCCAGATGAGGAGTAACACTGAGTATCTGGGTGTAGGAGTCACTAAATACTGTAGTCCATAAAGGCAGAGTGGTCATTTGATGTCCAGACATTTGGATCCGGGTGATAAAACACAGGGAGAACAGTACATCCACCATTAATCCTTTTGCAGGAGTCTTTTAAATCTGAACACTGGGCAGGTGCCAACTGCATGGTACTGAGTGGATACCTTGACCTCTTAACCAATCACAGGTGTCCCTGACCAACACGGCTGATTTACAGCTAATAAAGCTTTAGTCTGGGCCGTGGGTCTGAAGAAATAAAAGCCATGAACAAATAGTAAAAGGAGGCTTTATTGTCTCATAACATTATCTTGGTGTCACAGTTATGAGAAGTTCTGACACAGTTGGATGATGACAAATTTACAGTTGAAGCTTTCTATTATATTATATGGAACAAATGGCATATATTTTACATATTTCATCTTTTAAGATGCTGATTCTAGAAAATCAAAGTGTGTGTGTGTGTGTGCACAAGTGTGTTACTTACAGGGTCTCCCTCCACCACCTCTCCTTTGGGGTTTCGGATCACCATGACTAACTGAGCCTGGAAGGTGATGATCAGCACCGGACCCTGGTCCATCATCTTCCCCATGGCCAACTGGAGAAGAGGACACATATATTCTTAAACTGAACCAACACGTGATTTTTTTTTTTTTTAATGGTATTCAAGTATTTAACAACTTTACCATGACTCGAGATATTTAAAAATACAGAAATTGTGCTGCAAGGACTTAAACACAGTCTGAACTTTTAGAGATGTTGGACAGCACTGATACTTGCTTGACTTGCTTGTATACTTTGATTTAGCATATTTGCAACTTTGTCCCTGCAGTAATGATGCGACTTTCTTTCCGATTTGATACCAAGTAAAACCCAGGCTGGTATCACCAATACCAATATGATACCTTAATAAAACAGCTTCTGTAGAGAATGTGAGGAAATCCTGTTGTTTGAAGATCAACACAACCCAGACGGACATAAATCACTTTCCAAAGGTCGGTGACAGCATTAAACGTTCCCAATAGTTACTCTCGCTCTCTCTGTGCTTCATAATGTCTGCCAGTGCCAAAGGACCTTCTTTGCTTCTTCAGACCGCCATTGCATAACCTCATTATATTCTATGTTGTGAATAAATCTCAGATGCTTAACAAGGTGTGTGGTGTTGATACAGCCTTTTACAAAGTTCAGCTCAGGCTGCTGGTGGTGAACATCTCCCTACCACCACACATCACATATAGCGTGAGAACTGAAAAAGCTCCACACAAGAGCCATCAAAAAATATGTATTCCCCATCAGTGGCATCCTATGCATTTATAGAGCCATAGTACGAAACAAGTAGTACCTATCAATTGTATATCATTTAGACTAGATCCTGGTGATAGTGTAGTAATTTTGCATCGTGTCCCTGTTGGTGATAAAACACACAGGTGCTCAAAATCACTGAGTTTGGATATCGATCTTTTAATCTGAAAATTTATCCGGAATAGAAATGTTTGCGATCGGAAGTATCGACATTTCTGGGTCGCTCCGCACACCACTACCCTGTAGATGACCATATCCAGACGACTCTAACAACAAGCTATTTACATCAAAGCAAATATTATCGTGCATTAAAAAGGCTCCAAACTAGCTGTCTGTTAGCTTTGTCATTATTCTCATAAGAAAAGTAGCATCTATTAGCTCTTAGAATATATATTGTAATGAATTTTTTTTGGTTAGAAATAAAGTCATTCATTGAAAACAAGTTAGATTTAGAAAAATCTAGCCAGTAACTTATATCATTTACATTACCAGCTGTCGCATGAGGCTAATCGTTCATTTCAGGCACTTTGAATGCTCACCAACACGCCTGTATTGATTCTAAAACAGTGAATTTCAGGGATTAAGAAAAACCTAGGGAGTGTCATGGAGCGCCAATACTTCATTATTAATCTTGTGTAGTGTAGTCAGTAGTTGCTTACATCAATACTGTCGATGTCCAGGATCTTAGAGTGGAACTGAAGTCCCATGGCCTTGGCCTGCTGAATTGGGTGTGCCAGCTGGCTGTATGTCTACAGAAAAATAAGACAAGACCATCACCAAACATTAAATGAAGAGCTCCCCACCCAAAGGTAATACGCCACCAATGTCACCAGTCAACTACATAGCTTTACATAACTTTACATAGCCATAACAAAAAGGCATTTGTGTTTTAGCACTTCAAGCTCAGAGTCAGAGTGTGAGAGAGGTCATACCGCTTCATAACACCAGTCCTTCAGTACTTCCAGCTCCCCTCTTATCATCGCCTGCATGGAGACAGAGCAAACACCAGCTTAAAGAACTTCCTGGAGAAATCAAGTAAATCAAGACCTAATTACAGAGGTCAAGCTGTTTTTTATTTATCCATAAAGTAATCTCTTATCCTCATCAGTGTTACAAACTTACATCTACTCTAATTCAATGTTGCTTAAAAAAAAAATAAAAACAGAAATGGAAACAGTTCTTGTTGGAAAAATCATCAAAACTTGATATATTCATACATTTTTTCTCTAAAATGAGTCAATAACACAGAAAAGGATGCCAGTCCAACGTACTTCCAGAATGTTGGGGATGATATCTCGTTCACACTGCTTGAGGAAAGAATCTTTGTCAAAGGATGGGTCCACCTTCAAAATCTCTGTCAGTACTTCAGACATCTCCGTTTTAGAAAACAGCCCACCTATGAGCAGTTGAAAACATATGAGCACATATGCATGGAGGAAAATACACAGTAAAAGCAGGATTCTGAAGGTTCAGCTGGAAAATTACTTATGCTACCAAAGGAAACCCAGGTAATGTTGTGACTGAACAGAGCCAGAGTTTTTTATGTGTATTTTTCTGAGGTAAATACGCTCAAACTACAAAATTTGAGCCTTTTCTTTCCCTGTCTCGACTACATATCACTGAATATAAATACTCTGTCAAAATCTCTCATCTCATTTATTAATGTAGTTATGACGACATCTGCGTTTATGAAAAATTGAAAGAAATCCTGACCCCCAAAATATCTTTAAGCTACAGAATAACTGAATATATAGAATGAAACAGAATTTATTAAATTCTCAGAATTTATATGTAACTATAGATATCCTGAAGAAGAACACATCACCTTTGCGTCTTTGTTAAAACCATTATTAGACCTCTTATTATGATAAATGTAGACTATCAAACCAGAAGACACTCACCTATGAGGTCAGTCATCTTGTCGGTGACAGCGCGAGATGCTCTGATGAGGGCGTTGTCACTCTCATCATACTTCATCTTCATTTCAAAGAACCCTGCAACACACACACACGCAAGTTCATAAACAGCCTGCTGGTTAGACAAGGTCAAAAACTGAGGCCCAGCAAAAGGCTGTTGTGCATAGAGGCATAGAAACATTTTGCAAGTCATCCTGCAGGCCTGGGCACAAATATATAATCTCACAAGATTTGTCATTGGACTATTCCTAGATTTATTTATCAACAACAGCATCACATGCAGGACAGCCTGAATAAAATGAATTCCCCCAAACAAGGTCTTCTTGTTCTTTTTCTTCGTGCAAACTGTTCAACTAAGCCCACCAAGTTGTTTAACTTAACCACTACTCAGCAATTATTAGGTTTTAAAATGATGATATTAAATTCAAATATGACTCTTTCCCGACACAAAATTGCCTATTTAAAGCCTCTGATTTGATGCAAGTTAACTTGGACTCCCATATCACTTGTGTGCAAGAAATGTGCAGGTGCACTAGTCAAAAGCTGACTGTAAGTAAAGAGACAAGGATACAGAGAGAGACAGAAAAAGAAGAGGTCAAATGGTCCTTACTGTTGAAGACTACATTGTTGTCTTTAAAGTCCTTCCACTGCTGGTACCATTTTGAGTCTTTGTGGAGCACCACACCCATAGCTTCCCTGACAAAACACACAAAGTAAAACTTAGAACAGCAGGCCGAGGGAAACGCATGTGTGTTTGTTGACGTGCTGCACTCATGGTTACCATCACATTTAACCATAATTACCCAGGGAGGAATTTACAGCAATAATAATTAACAAAATGTAAAAGAAACACTGAGATCTAACAAGGTTCACATTTGAGACACGTTACGTCTATTCTAAAAAAACAGCATGATGTCCAAAATGTCACAGTGTTTCATCTTTGAGTCAGTTTCACTTTCCGTATTTTTAATATGAATCATTAGACTGTCTGAAGCTATATAAGTGATAATAGCTATCTCTGAACCTGAGGGGCGTTCCCCTTCAGTATCAGGGTAAAGCAGAGGGCACTCACGTACTCGTTGGCTTCGAAGACCTTGCCATCATCCCCTGCCCCTTTTGAGGAGAACTCACTCCTCTTCCTGAGCCTGGCGGGAGGTCGATAAGGGCCAGTGTGCCCCAGGTCACCAATCTCTTTCTTCACACTCTCCATGCCCTATGAACAGATGAGAAGGTACATAACTATTTTCCTACTTTATCCTTAATCTTGAGAGCCATTCTATGAATGGAATATGATTTTTTTGCTTTCACAGCAGAATAGACTGAGCAGTGCATACAATCGGTAATTAAGTGAAACATCATTGAATAACAGCTGCTGGTGTTTTCATGCCATGAAAAAGGGTATCAAATTGAAATCTACTTATTTTCAGCTGACTGTCTGGACACTCTTTGTTAAAGAGCTTGAGATTATCCTTACTTTATTGAAAGGAAACAAAAACCAACAAACACAATTTAACTTTTGGTAAACAAGGACATACATCTGTGTTATATGAGCACAGGGACTCCATACCTGTGATATTGCCTTGAAGGCGCCAGTCTTGCCCAACATCTCTCCACTCTTAGAGACGCTCTCTGCAGAGGTCTTTGCTGTTTTGGCTGCTTCTTCCATTCCCTCCTTGATTTTCTTCCCAAAGTCTGTACGACTGACCTCCTCTAGACCCTGCCCACACACACACAAACAGACACACACACGAAACTTGTAGGCATGGCTGGAACAACTAGAGTGGCCTATCTACTGTATGACAGTCATATGAAAGTCTGCATCTGATCGAGATTTGTATCACTTTTACCTCTTTAACTGTTTCAGAGATGGTTCCCAGCTTCTTCTTGAGAACTTCAGATGTCTTCACTGTTTCAGACTCTATAGTTTTCTGACGAGGACACAGGGGTGTGTGTTTAGACCTCACACTAGTTTATTCATACTGACGGATAGAAATGCTGTGTGTGTGTGTGTGTGTGTGTGTGGTCAAATACTAACATATTTCCTTCGGGCTTGTTTCAATGCATCCGACTCCTCCAGTTTTTTGGCCTCTTCCCGGAACTTCTTGATGTTATCTTTCATTTCTTTGTTCTTGTTAAGCTCCTGCTTCAGGTTGTCCAGAAACTCCCCCAGGAAACCTTTTCTGCCCCCACCTCTCTCCCCTGACAAGTACCGGACCTGCAGAAGGGCTGACTGAGGCACCTTGTTGGTACGAATAAAAAAACATCGCACACAATTAATTTACTCCAAGCATGACTAGAGTAGTTCAATCAAACTGCTGTATCAGACTGCGTTAGTTTAAGCTAGGTGTATCTAATACTGGTGACTGACAATGCAAAGTCACAATAAATAAGTATTTTTTTAATGAAACCAGTGTGAGGTTTGCCGGAGTTTGTAAATCCAGCAGGCCTCATATCAGTGAACCTCTCCACACAGAGAGGCATATCCAGAGTGTTCATACCTGTGAGGAGCATGTGGGGATCCCTCGTATCCTGTAGACATTGGGTCTGTTGTGAAGGAGCAGGTAAGATGAAGGGAAAGCTACCAAGCCTCTCCTTACACATATCTGGAGACATATGAAGACACCCTCAGACTTTAGTAGACTGCTCGATAACCAAGCAGCACCTGAGACAAACTACTCATAGTTTGGCATGTCATTGATGTCAAAGTTAGCTGACAAGTCGGCGTACACTATGAGAATGTGTCCAAGAAAATGCAAAACGCATAAAATAACACTGATGACAAACTCTGTTCATTACTAGACATGAAGTAAAAGTCCCAATATATGTTAAAAGATTTCGAAAAAGATTTCGAGAAAAGTTCAAATACCGGCTGGACAACAGAGCTAACTTAGCTAGCTAACGCTAGATTAGCCGCCAATTCAGAGTAACATTGGTTGATACTTGCAGTCAGTAGTGATAATGGCAGTTCAGAAATATCGTTCAAGTTCTCCCTTTATTATTTCGTGGTGTTTAAAAGCTGATATTTAACACAAAAAGTCTCACCTGATAACACTGGCACAAGGGGGCCGCCATCTTGAATGTAATACTTATGACCTTCTTCCGGTGGTGTGACCTTCCACATTCAGGAGGCGGGTCTGGTCCACTACCTCCAAAGCATTGTTTCCCCCGTGTGGTTCAACTCCATGTACTATCTATTTATAATCAATGCATCTATAAAGAAAGACATTGGACTAGGGTATGAATAATTTTGAACATGGCATTTTTTGGGAATCCATGAATAAAATACCCCTGAAATTAAGAATTTCTTGAATTGTGTATTGTTGTCATTCTTTCACTTGTTGGTCACGTATACCTCATAAACAAACTTGAAAAAATGCAGTCATTTCATCACAAAAATAGAAAATCACAAAAATTAGCAAGGGTATGAATAATTTTGAGGACGACTGTATATATATATATATATATATACACACATATATATATATATCAATGTATCTATTGTCATTTGGCTCAAACTAGCATCTATATGAACATCCTTCTTGTATTAAACAAGTAAAACTGTTATCAGATATTAATGTGACTAACTTAGCCCCAATATATCAATCACAACGAAGCTGTTTGTTTATGATCTCCACAGTTCCCCAGCAAGTTTACTTTATTGGTATGTAATGACAAACACACAAAAAACCCAAACGATTTCAAATATTGAGGTTTATTTATCAAAACACCTTATAGAACAAAGGCAATGACAAGTGAGCATGACAGAAAAAAAAAATTAAAAATTTGGTCTCTAAAAAAAGTAAAATTTGATCAAGAACTAAAACACATTCACTGTTACAAATTACTAACTAAAACAACATTTTCACCGTGACGAATATCTAAACAAACCAAATGAATTATGGTATGCTGAAGGGCAATTCAGATGATACAGAACATTTTGACATTACAGACTAAATGAAATGTCAGATGTGAAGCGGATAAGTCACTTATGCATTCCTATCAATCCTAACATCAATTTCTCTTCCGTTCAGCCGATAGCCGTTCATGGTCCGGCAGACGCGCTCAGCGGTTTCAGGGTTGTCGAAGCGAACCACACCACAACCCTTGGACTTGCCGTTCTCCATCTTGATGTCAGCATACTGAACCATGCCTGCAGAAGCAAAAGTACTTATGTTAGAAGTCATCTTAATGTAATAAGAGCCAACAATAACGGTTAATTTCATATTCACATAACACAGAACTAGGGCCACTCTTACCGCATGTATTGAAGGTATCCTTCAGCATCTTCCAGGTGAAGTCAAATGGCAGCTGAAAGACAAAATCAATTCAAAATGAATTAGAATCGTACGTGAGGATACCGTTTAAATGATTTACACTCAACTACCCTGTTGATAAATACTTACATTTCTGACAAAGATCTGGCATCCCTTCCTGATGTTGCTTCCACCAGTTCCAGGCCCTCCAGCTCCTCCGAAGGAGTTGCCACCAAATCCACGATCCATGTCTGCAGAGCGATCAAACTGACCTCCAGCGCCTCCAGAACCCATCCGATCCATGCCAGAGCTCATGCGGTCAAGGCCACCAGAGGAGAAGCGATCGAGTCCACCAGTATTGCTGAGGCGGTCGAAGCTGCTGGCCATTCTGTCGAGCCCGGTGTTGCCCATGCGTTCCATATTCATTGGAGAGCCAAAGTCCAGGCTAGAACCCATGCGATCCAAACCAGACGGGCCCAAGCGGTCAAACCCAGCTGGGCCGAGGCGGTCCATGCTGGAGCTCATACGGTCCAGGCCAGGTCCAAGCCTGTCCATACTGGGCCCCAGCCGGTCCAACCCCGAGCCCATCCGGTCGAACCCAGAACCCAGCCTGTCCAGGTCAGATACGCGGTCCATCCTGTCCATACCCATCCGGTCCATTCCTGCCATACGATCCATGCCAGCTCCCAGGCGCTCCATTCCAGAGCCCATGCGGTCCATACCCAGGGAGTTTCCTATGAAACAGAGTGAACGAAACAAAACGAAAGCTTAGAAGCTGAAGTGATCATTACATCTAATGAAGCTCAACAGTGTACTTATCAGAGGAATTTCAAACAAAATCCTGAAAATACTAACCCATTCCTCTTTCAAAGGATTCTCCAAAACTATTGCGAGACATTCCCATTTCATTTCGCCCAAACTCCCTGTCAAAAGCACCACCAATCCCACGGTCCATCTCTGACAATGCAAGAGATGAAACCATTAGAAACATCCAGCATAACGTGAAAGGAGTTCCACGCTTGCTTAACCCATCACAAACATTTCCTTACCATTCATTCTGCCCATCCCTGAAGAACCAAAACGCTCCATGTTGTTCATTCCTCCGAAGTTCTCCATTCCTGGAACAGAGAAAAATGTCTCAACTGAAGGAGGCACAACCAGAATCAGATGGACAGGGTAGGTATGGAAATCTGATGCGTTATGATAACCTAGTCTCGACACTCAATCTTTTATTGATTGCATTTTGCCTCTCACTGATAAGCCATTTGTACTGGAGCCAAAAGCTTCCTGTAAATATTGACCAGTAACAATATTTCAGGGACTTGGTTGGGATTATGTCATGAATTGTCGTACCGTTTTAAATTTGACAGTTAAGGGAAGTGTTGAGTTTGCCAAAATAGAAAATACAACAGTTTGGGTGAATACAGTAAGGGCTGCAGCCACTTGAACGTACCTCCTCCCGCTCCGCCGCCGCCACCTCCTCCTCCCATACGGCTTCCTCCCATGTTGCCAAAGCCCATTCCACCCATATCTACAAGTGAGAAGGGTAGTGTTAAGCCATTGATTTTCCTGGTGTCTTATATTCAAGTGTTTAACAAAAACAACTTTTCCAGGGCTAGTTACCTCCAGGGCCCATGTTGCCCATCCCTCCACCACCACCTCCTCCTCCGCCTCCTCTGTTGAGTTGGGTAGCATCGATGGGCTGGCCACCAGGTCCCAGGCCCAAACCAATACCACTCAGGCCACCTGGGCAGAGAAAATGGGCATAAAGTTAACAACAGTCCACACAGGAAATGTTTTCTGTAGAAATGAAATGGATAACAATAGACATATCTACAGCATTACTATCTTTAGTATCAAAAAAGCGGTGGAAGAACTCAAACATATGCTTACGTGGAAGAGCAGGGGCTCTCTCAGGAGGTCCAAAATCTTTGGGTAGGGACTTCTCATCCTGAAAAAATGGCCACATAAAAGCAGTCAGAGTGTGCTCTCCAATCATGTCATCCAATGTACAAGGAGGTTTAAGCAACATACCAGTTTGACGTGCATGACTCTGTTGAACAACAGCTGCCCATTGAACATAGCTGTGAAATCATTAAGGAAGGCGTGCAGGAGATGTTTGAAAACAATGTGATTCTACTGCATTAACATTCTATGCATACACCTAGATGATATTCAAACCAGCCAACATTTCACAAAAGGATACAGACAGCTTGGACTGCTTCAAGGGGCATGTCAAATGTGACTGTGCCCATGCCTCTGCTTTTCCCATCCTTGTCCTCCAGAATGTCGGCCCTCACCACCATGCCCGCCATGCTGAAAACCTCTTTCAGCTTCTTCCAGCCCACTTTGTAGTCAAGCTGGAAGCACAAGGAGCAATTTGAGAAATGGTTACTTGTTTAATCATAGGACACAAAGGCAAGTCATACCAAACTATGATTTCTTACCATGTTTAATACAGTTGTGCACAAACGACCATTTGTCAGTCAAGTAATTTTTATCAATTAAAATACTAATTATTTACTGGCTACAGTTTTTTGAATCGATTTGCTGCTTCTTTCCTATCTCCATACATTTGGGTTTTTTGGTATTAAAAAAAAACAATGGGATAACTGCAAGCCTCACATTAGCCACAAAGACGGTGCTGCCAATCCTGCCAGCCTGGAGACCATGGATGATCTCATTGGGGATGTTGGGGTTGTTCATCAAGCTTGGAGGAATATTGACCATTGGGCCATTTGGTCCAGGGCCCATGCGTTCCATGTTCATGCGATCCATTCCACCCATTCCTCCCATTCCACCATGGCCCCCTGGAGGTCCTCCGCCTTGAGACTTGTTGATTTCTCTCTGAGCAATCACACCATCAGGGTCCTAACAAAAAGAATGAAAATATGACTCTGGAAAATCCACAAATATCATTTATGCGTCTTTTTTGCTCTTTGTTTTTCATGCTGAGGCCTACCTCCTTCACTTTTAGGGGTCGCCCATTGAAGTTGTGCTTGTTGACTTTCTCCACTGCCTTCTTCATTAGCTCCTCAGTCCTAAACTCAACAACACTGAGAAATAGACAATATACATCCTGTGAGAACAATCAACCTCCACCATTAATGATAACTAAACTGTGCAAAAGTTTAAAGTTAAACATTGGTTCATGTGTTTCAACTTGGTTAACAGAAGTGTAACATTTACATTTTATCTGACTGACAAGCATTTACACCAACAAAAGGAAAAGGTGGACTGAGACTACTTACGCACAACCCTTCGTTGATGGAAGACATCAGAACAGGCCGCACCAAGAGAAGTAAAGAATATTTCAAATTAGTAAAAGCAATGGTTAGATCTGGTGTCTGAATTGACACAAATTTAAGCAAAAATAGAAAATTTCATGCACAATAAATATTTCAACATCACACAAGCCTACAGCCTTGGTCACAACTCTGCTTCCAAATAAAATTACATTCAAGACATCACATTCTTATCAGCCACTAACACAATGCCGGAAAGTCTGGTGAATATTAAACAGTATTTTTCCAACATCCAAAGGGCAGAAAATCCACAGTGTGATAGGATTCCCCACTTCTAAGATATTGGAGGTAACTTTTCCAGTAAAGCAGTTCTACGGAATGAGTTACATTTAACCACCATCTAACAACCTTGTAACAACCTCTTGCAGACTAGACCCTTTAAGGTCATGAGGAGCAAATCCAGCAACCCAAGGGACATTGTCAGCTACTACGATCCCACATGATTGGCTACAAAGAAAGCTGTAGTCAAGTTAAAAGAGCATCAACCCTCAGGATGACCTCAAGTCAGTGCCACAGACGACACCAAAAAGAACACGCCTCCAGCATGTCACCATCTCACACACTCCACAAGGTTTATGTGTCTGAACAATTCCCAACTATGAAAGTAAAGAAACCAAAGCTGACAAACACAGGTTTGTCTAGGATTATTCATATTTTTATTTGTATGTATTTGCACTTACCCTCGATTTGCCTTCTGCGTCCATTAAGTGTTCCACGTACGTTACCTCACCCACTACAAATCAGATTCCAGAGACGACACACACCAAGGGGAGAGAAGCCGAGAGAACAATTGGGGTTTAGAGCAGAACACAAGTAGGGCGGCCGGTGACAGTGAGCTCAGACTGCCAGTCCTTTGCCTTCCCCCAGCACCTCAGCAGCAGCACAATATGGTACAGGTCTACAAAAAGCAAGCTTGGGTCTTTTAAAATAAGGGAAACTTCTTAGCCTGTCCTTGTTGTCCTTGATTACACCCGCAGCACCAAAAGCAATAGACTGAGGACAACAACTGTTGAAATGGCCATCTGCCTTCCTATTTGGATAGAATGCCGTGAACAACACCTTCTACCTGGAGATAATTGATCAAATAATTTCAAGTAGGCAGAACCTGTTCAATCCCTCAGCCCATTTCATTGTCAAACCTGTGCATACAAATAAGTCATATGTCGCCATTTTGAACCTCTGGTTCATTCATCAATGCATTCGTCCATCAGCCGAGCCTAAGAGGAAACATACAGCTAGAAAACTAACCATAATCTTAATGAAGGCAAGCTCCTACGGGGAAAGAATGGCAAACATGTTCTTGAAGTTGACCTGTTCCTGAAATGCACAATATCAGAATTTTGATTCAGCGTCGACCACTGCCACGCCTTTGTTCCCGATCACGTGTCTGTTCAACGAATGGACATCAGTGAACAAACCTCTAGAGTCAAGGACAGTGCATAAGAAGTTGCTTCATTTTGTAGACCTGTACCCCAAAGAAAATCCCCAACGCATAGCTGTGTTTGGCACAACATGGAGATCTGCTGAGAAAACATTTGCTTGTCATGGTCACACCTAAAAAAGAAAATGCAATTTAACTCCACAGTCAGTTGTCATACAACGAATACAAGGCGCTCCTTCTGAAAAAGGATTGTACCTTTAACACATGCTTTAACTACAAGTAAATGCCGAGTTAAGTGCATTACTTATGATACATCTATTGTATTCCAGTACTCCATAAAAGTACTTTCACATGAGTAACAACACATGTTAATCCATATTGTACATTTGAGAACTTCAGGCGAATCCCTACTAATAATTCAAAGTTGCTGCATCACAAATTTAATTTGACACAAAATTTGGACTTGTATATGAATCATGAGACCACAGGTTTTACCATTAATTGAGACCAACTTATTCCCCGTTTCTGGGCAACACTACATTATAGCTCTGTAGTATATTTTTTTTCATGCATTTCTAGAAGAAAATCATCTCATTATACCGCTCATGGTCCCAAGCCATTGGATTGTCACATTAGTGAACCAACTTTACAAATGTGCAACCTCCACTTCACAAAAACCACAAATTGGTTTTATTAATCTCAATGGAGAATAAATGTTCAGTCTAACACCCAGGTTCAAAGCACTTGTGCAAGTCTGCAGCAACTCCTTAGTTGACAGACAAATAAGAGAAACTCGTCCAAAACCTTTGTTCCAAATAACTCCCACAAGATCTCAATCAACTTTGTACAACTTAAGTCGCTTCACAAATTCTCAAAAGCCCTTCAAAGCTGCAGTGGTCAAACAAAATGACCGTGGATACTGCAACTTTTGTCAGGTCCAATAGGTGACTGAGTCAATCCCTTATCCAAACACCTTACCTTTATCCTTCATCAGGTCTTTGAGGGCTTGCCATTTCACATCATAGGGAATGTTGCTGACAAAGACACGGTATCTTTTGTTCACATGGCCATAGGGTTCGAAGCGCCCGCCTCCACCTCTCTTCTGGGGCCTCTCCTTCCTGCTTGAATTGGGCTCATGCTTCCCTTTCCCATTCACTGCTCCCTCTCTGTGTAAAGAGATCAATGTATACAAAGTAAAAGTGAGTAAAAAACAAACAATATAATTCATACAGGCATGCCAAGGTGTTTTTACAAGCAAGTCCAGAGCTAAAACACAACACTAAAGTAAGTTTAAAATTACTGCAGACACAATTGCTAAGTACATATAAAAAAACTCTTCTAATTAGTAAGTTTGTAAAGAGATTTTTTTTTAAAAACTGCTTTTAATAATACTACTTAAAACAGATGAAAGGCTTAAATGCAGTTAGTGCTTTGAACTCAGTCTGCAATGGTCTGCCCTCAAGATGATCGCAGTTAACTTAAGCCGCATGGCAAGGCCGCTCTTCGGACTTAGTGGGCCTATCGACCTACAGTATTTAATATGTTACACAATCACAATGTCTACAGTCAAATTACGATCACATAGAAAGGGAAAATCACGACGTTATTCAGCATCAACAAGTAGTTAATTATCCCCATCTTTTAGTTACTTTCAGTTACGTAACATGGATGGATTCTCCCTGTAAATAGACGGGCCCCAAAGACACGGAGTGGATCAACGCATATAACAACGAAATTTAACAACAGAGCACGTTTACAAATAGTTCCTATTCAGGATGCATCTACGGAGATATTTTCAGTCAAGACTGGTCGCACATTTCCGTGGATCAGGATCATTAATGCTAGCTACATAACTAGCTATAGCTAGCTAGTGAGCGCAAACAAAGGACCCTTGATGAATGGACTTACGCCGCCGGTTGCTGCTGCTGCTGCTGTGGCTGTGGCGGCGGCTGCTGCTGCTGCTGCGGCGGGCCTACTTTCTCGGTAGTAGTTTCAGCCTGCTCGGACATCTTCTTGCGCAGTTTAGTATCTTGCTAAATTAAACTGTGATGTCTCAGACTATCTTCGTTGATATCAACGAGTCAAACGCCTTCAAAAGTGACCTTAATGGTAAAAAATGTTGCTGACTACACCGACCACTTCTGCGACACCAGCTAACGAAAATGGCGGAGAGTAGTCTGTGGCCAAGATGAACGAATGCTGGGAATTTTTAAAACCGCGGACAGAATGATGCACATCCGGTGCTTTCAAGAGTAAAAGTCACCACGGCTGGGGATTTTCAGAATAAAACAGTGCCCGAGATGCAGACAAACAGTGGTGGAAAGTAACTAACTCAAATAACGAATTTAAATACAATTTTGAGGTACTTGCTTTTTTCTTGGGTATTTACATTTTCCGTTACTTTACACTTCTACTCCACCACATTTCAAACTTTTTACTTCATTGCATTAACTTATAACTTTAGTTACTTTGCAAATTCAGATTAATACAAATTGTAATCAACATTTTCATTATGTATTTTTAAAGATTAAAATAAATAAATAAATTATTGATTCTCAGGGAAATTTCACAAGCCACCCAAATATCCAGTCAATAAAATGAGCTCCCTCTTTACCAGTTGGCCAACAGTGTTGGGCGAGTTACTTTCAAAATGTAATGTTACATATTACTAGTTACTTTAACTTTAAAGTAATGTATTACATCACAATATTTCTGTCTACGTAGAGTAATATATTACTTATTACACTACTTTTTAAACAAAAACAACAAAACGCCCAAATAACCTCTATAGAACAATGAAATAGCCGATCTTTTGAAATAAAGGAGTGGCCTTGGACACAGTGATGGGCAGGCAGGCAAAGGATCAAAGTCTAATATATTATGAGATAGAAATAAATATTTTTTAATTGTAGCTTAGTCATATGAAACACAGTAGACCTATATCTTCTATAATGTAGCTTATAATGACATGACAAGACAAAAATCTCTTTTTCTTTACCTTTCCATTATAGTCGACAGAACAAGGAGTGCATGGGCATATGTGATTCAAGAATATAAATTAAAGTGCGCTCGGAGGATTAGGCTTCATCATTAGGCCTATGAAATATGACTCATTTCAGTCACAGAGAGACTGAACAAAGAACTTATATGCTCGGCTATATTACACACACAGAGCCTATATTAACATGGTCATGTTGGTGTGGATGGGTTCTTAAAAAAACAACAATAAACGCTTCACTTTGGTCGGTAACATGGATTGTAATGTGTTACATGACATAACTGTAGTAATATATTACTGAAATATTATTAGTAACGTGTTATATTACCCCGTTACCGCTAAAACAAATATATTACTGTAACGCGTTGATTTTGTTACCCTCAACACTGTTGGCCAATAATATAATATACATTACTCTTTAATTAGACTGCATAATTAGATTTTATATTTTATATTTGGTACTATACTTTGAGTAAGGTTTTTTTTTAATGCAGGACATTTACTTTTACTATTTCTAATTAAGAGATTCGAGTATTTCTTCCACCACAACAATGTATATGGGAAATAAAAACTAGACTCTGCAGTGCACCGCCAGACCTCACGGGGGCAACAGTCAGTTACTGAGTAGACGAGTCGTCACGACGGAATCAGCGGGGACGGAAGTTGTGGCTGTCGGCTAGCTTCTCACCTAGCCTTAACAATAGCTTCTGAATATTCTTAATAACTGTCTCTGTTGCTTCACGTATGGTCGAAACGTTCACGGTAACACGACGGAAACAAATCTTAGGGAAATCGTTACTTGACTGTTTGCGGCTCGGTGTAAAATTAACGTAACCGCTGTCTTAGAAATGACGTTAGCGCTAGCTTTTAGCTAAGAGCGTATTCTTTGTACAGTACCGCATTACTGGATGTGCGCCTGTGAATGAATGAACAGCATTCACGTTTGACAGGTTGTGAGAAGCGTTAATCAACCATTTGTTAATCATGGGTACTGGTGCTGATGTTAGGGATATTCTGGAGTTGACTGGAGGAGAAAATGACGGGCCCATCAGCAAGAAAGATCTCATCAACTCAGACAAGGTGAGAGATACTCAGAGGATATTCATAATGATGCCCATGTAATTTACCCAAATTTTACTCAATATTTAAAGAGTTACACAGGCTATGGGATTAAAAGACAACAAAAAAATGCCATTCCTACAGCAAAACTGAGATTATGTTGCTATTCTGTGCTTGAGAGTATTACCAAAAGTATTCTTTAAAATAAGTAACCAATTTCTCCATCACCTGTCTCAGAAAAAATCCAAGAAGTCAACAGAAACGCTGACCTTCAAGAGACCTGAGGGAATGCACCGAGAGGTCTATGCTCTGCTCTATTCAGATAAAAAGTATGTAATACATTTTGAGTTTGTCCTAAATATCTGTGTTGAATTAGGTTTTGACTCAAGTCCAGTGTGTAATAACGACTTTACCGACCATTATCCAAGGATAAAGATTGTTCATCTTAGATTCAGAAAAGGCAGAGAAAATGACAACTGCTTCCTTTGTTTTCCAATGTGTAAATCAGGAATTATGACTAATGACAGCACAGCGAGTGGCATGATCACCCGGTCAAGCAGTGGAAGGTTTTAAAGCCTCACTGTGAGCTTGTCACTTGTCTGTTTTGTATGAGGCTGATAACTTGTACTAAGTATTTCTTCCCATGCACTCTGCAAAGGTGTTTGCTT
Source organism: Pagrus major (assembly GCF_040436345.1). Lineage (NCBI taxonomy): Eukaryota > Metazoa > Chordata > Actinopteri > Spariformes > Sparidae > Pagrus > Pagrus major. Next base: position 17,030,159 of record NC_133225.1, read on the forward strand.
TTTTGTGTTCTTATGTTGCATACCTGTATGTGCTGAATATCCTGATAAAGCTGGTTAAGTTACGACATCAATAAAGCAGATTTTCCACATTTTTTGCACCCTTCCTTTAACAAAGACTTGATTTCCTGTTAATCCACAGAGATGCCCCCCCTTTGCTGCCCAGTGATACTACTCAGGGCTACAGGACAGTCAAAGCCAAGCTCGGCTGTAAAAAGGTGCGTCCCTGGAAGTGGATGCCCTTCACCAATCCAGCTCGAAGGGATGGGGCTATATTCCACCACTGGAGACGTGTGGCAGAGGAGGGCAAGGACTACCCTTTTGCACGCTTCAACAAGGTAGGGATGACTGCAGTCAAAAACAAAGGATGGATTTTTACAGCTTCCCGTTTTCTGTCATCTTCTCCTTTTCAGACTTAAACACTCATTTACTCTGTTCTCCTGTCTGCCTTTATAGACAGTCCAGATACCAGTGTACTCAGAGCAGGAATATCAGGTGCATCTCCATGACGATGGCTGGACTAAAGCAGAGACAGACCACCTGTTTGACTTGTGCAAGCGCTTCGACCTGCGCTTCGTAGTTGTCCACGACCGTTACGACCACCAGCAATATAGGGTAATCTCACATTCCCTTTCACTGGGGACGTATACAAATAAAAGTTAAAGCACAATTTTTTTGTGACATTCTTCCATGTATGCCTTTCAGAAACGATCTGTGGAGGACCTGAAAGAACGGTATTATAGTATTTGTGGTAAGCTGACCAAGGTCCGCGCAGCTTCAGGGACAGAGCCCAAGATCTACATCTTTGATGCTGGCCATGAAAGGCGCCGTAAAGAGCAACTGGAGAAGCTCTTCAATCGCACACCTGAACAAGTTAGTAACTTTGTGCATTGATTTGGATTTTTATATTGTTGTTAAGCTTTCATAAATTATATATTGCCTAGCCAGGATGATAAACATCAGGCTGAGCATTAACCAATTATAACTTTATTTGTTAATCTAGTAATGCTTTTTATGTAAAAAAAGGAAACAATATTGCCAAAACTTGTAAGATGTTTGTCAGCCTTTAAGATATTAAGATTGCACTTCTCTTGTTTTTCCTGCAGGTGGCAGAAGAGGAATATCTCATTCAAGAGCTAAGAAAGATTGAGACCAGGAAGAAAGAGCGTGAGAAGAAGGCCCAGGATCTGCAGAAACTCATTAAAGCAGCTGACACAACCACAGAGTTAAGACGAGCCGAAAAGAGGGTATCCAAGAAGAAGCTCCCACAAAAAAGAGAAACAGAAAAACCGGTATGATATGCACTCGTACAAAAGGAGCGAAGTCAAGCACAAGCAAACCATTCATACCTGAGAAATATTTACCGACAAGTTAAAGCGTCATTAGAAGCAAAGTTATTTTCATTATTGAGATGTCACAGCTGTCAACCTCATGATGGTGCTCATTCAGACCAATAGTACACTGAAATATTGAAGATTCAGCTCAGTGTCATTATTTTGTATTCATCATTTTATATTGTTTTGATGGAGCAGCTGTGTCTCAGAGAAAGAGGGGGCTGTTCTGTCTCTGTGTGGTGACTCACTGTAAAGGTCATATTTATCCCGTAATACATTTTAAATAATTTTTCATTTCAGGTCTGTCCAAAGTTCACAGTGGTGCAATATATTGTCTCTCATCAATTATTTCTTCTTTTAGGCTGTTCCAGAGACGGCAGGCATCAAGTTCCCTGACTTCAAATCAGCAGGGGTCACGCTGCGCAGTCAGAGGGTGAGTATAACTAGATCCTATTGAGGTATTTAAACTACAAAAAGAGTATTCTGAAACACAACTTCAGGTTAATACTTAACTTTGGCTCTCTAATACTAGTGAAGAACCTAAAACCCCAATTTGAAACAAAGAACAAACCTGAGACTACAGAAGTCAGAAATAATCCAATAACTCTGTATTAAGAACTTTCTCTGTACTCTGCTATTTATCATTTGGATTGATGTTAAAAAATTACATTTAAACTTTCTTAACATGAATTTAAATTTAAAGTTTTGAATGAACCACTATTAATATCAAGACAATTTAGCGAAGCTTGACCCTGCAGTTGATGTATGTGAGAAACCAGAGTGTCTGACTTGAGCCCAGCTATCTCTCATTAGCAGTGAGATGATTAATTCTGTTAGTGACTAGCTAATATCTGTAAGACCTAGCAAGGGGACTCTTATTCATCTTTAAGACTGATGAGGAGCTGCCGCTCTCTATGGAAAATGCATTAGCACTGCTAAAGGAGTGGAGTACCCCTCTAGCTAATCAGTCAGACAGAGTTCAGTGGATAAAGACATTTTGATCTGGCCCGCTGAAGTGCATTTCAAACGAATTAAAAGCCCCAAGGTGGAGCTGTTTATCCTAATATCTCCGGCACCTTGAATCACACCCGTGTGTGTTGGCGTGTGTGTCTCTCTGTGTGTTTGTATGTGATTCAGATGAAACTGCCAAGCTCTGTTGGCCAGAAGAAGATCAAGGCCATTGAGCAGATTCTGATGGAGCAAGGAGTGGGTAAGTGTGAATAAACATTAGAAATCAGCTAACCTTTCAAAGTTTTACATTTTAAACTCTCTGCAACAGACGTAGAATAAAAGGATACTAAATTAGATTTTAAGGGGTCCATATATGGTACAATAAAGGAAAACATACACCTTTTTTTTCTTTATTTGTATAAAAGCCATTTAAAGGAAAGATCCCTTTGAAATCTGTACAAATAGAAAAGAGAACAGTGCAGTTTAACAGCAGCCGTTGACCCTACCAAGAATACTAATTGTCTATCAGGCTAGACTGACTAGCAAGGTAACTATCTACACTATCTACATGCATTCTCATCTTCTACACACCATAATAAACTCACAATTCTAAACTAGTTTTGCAGTGTTTCAATCAAAGTGGTTCAATCTAATTTTCATTCTTCTTTGCACTTGTGTCTGTCTATGGATCCAGATCTTAACCCAATGCCCACAGAGGAGATTGTTCAGATGTTCAATGAGCTGCGTAGCGACCTGGTGCTTCTGTATGAGCTAAAGCAGGCACACAGCAATTGTGAGTACGAACAACAGATGTTGCGTCATCGCTATGAGGCCCTGCTGAAGGCCGGCAGCGGAGGCGTGTGTGGTGGAATCACAGCGGCCACACTAGCTGCCACAACACAGAGCGGGGAACTCAATGCCACCAACAGCACTACAGCATCCACCCCAGGGGGTGAAGTTCAGTCCTGGCCCAGTGCAGACGACATCAAGGTGGAAGCCAAGGAGCAGATTATTGATGTTGTAGGAGCACCACTTACCCCCAACTCAGTAAGTCTGCACAGCTTAGACACAAACTCTTCCAAACCATCACAAAAAAATTGGGTGACGATATCCAAAAACAAAACCTTTGTTAAAAACGTTAAAGTTGTGTTGCATCTGCAACTCGGTGGGGTAGACAGCTCCAAAGTTTTGCTCCTTTAACAGATTGTTTTGGGTTCCTGTGTGCAAGGGGGTAGAATCTTAGTAGATGGTGTGAACCTCTGGTCAGAGGACATCGTTATTATATAGATCTGTGCTGTTTGATAATAACAAACAGTTGGTGACTCCAGGCTTATACAAATGTCTTCACATTTTCCCAGCCAACAGAGGGAAAGTGTTAAGCACAGGAAGGTATTGAGGACTTGTGTTTTCAAATTGGTAGAAAAAGAGGGGGGGAAAACAATAAAAACAAATTGCTAGACCCCTCAAGCAAGTCCACTGCCTCACTTCTGCTGTTTTAAACAAGGTGATCCCGTCATTCAGTAATCAACATTCACTATTTATGGCCAGCTTCCCCTTCAGATTAGCCAACATGTTGTGGATATGGCCTTCGATTGTAAACTGGTAAAATACTGTCATGACTGTTAGGGATGCAGAAAGAGTAGAATATCCCTGCCAGACCCTGATGTGATTGTTTTGTCTATCACATTGCAGCGCAAACGGAGAGAGTCTGCGTCCAGCTCGTCTTCGGTCAAAAAGGTGAAGAAGCCTTGATGAGGACGAGAGCACTGGTTGGTACACGGTGGAGGAAAAGGAGCCGTGTTAGTTATTCTGGTCATGGTGGAGACGCCCACAACTGTATGGCTGGACAAGAGGGACACAGAAGCAGGCCACCATATTTCTCTCCATTTACAAAGAAGCACCAGTGACTTCACACACATACATACACACACACACACACATACACACAACTTTTCAACTACCAACGACACCTCTCCAGCCCCTTCCCATCTCTTCTCAGCATCTTTGTGACAAAGGCAACAACTGAGTGACATTTCATTCCATTACCGCTCGACTCCCTGCCTCCACCATTGCTCTGCCTTAGATGAGGCAAGATCAACTGTAAATTGCCAGGCTGAGCTAATCGGGACATGGGGAAGAAGGTGGGAATGACTGAGTAATTGAAATGAATTGGAATGAAAGAAGAGACTCTGGGAGTGGGAGGACCTGGAGACGCAATGCTCATTTGACCCATCTGAGGTTTTTTTTTTTTTTCCTGGCCTAATCATGCCATAGTGTTTACTGGAAATGTGTTTTTGTGTTAGCCTTTAGTGCCCACTGCAGCTCCCTCTCGAACCAGAGTGCGTCTCGCTCCCTCATAGATGGAGCTTCCATCTGCTGCCCGTTCTTTATTTGTGTTGTTTGTCCTCAGGTGACCTTGAAGATGCTTTAGTCAATGATTCAATAAACCTCATTGTTTTTTTTTCTTTCTGCGTATCATCTATGTTTATGCCTTGGCGGTCCCTTTCTCATTTCAAGCATGTGTCGCTCTTTCTCAGATGAGATCTGAACTTGGAGGTAATTAGTGTTGAATACACATTTGCCGGGGAAATTGTAGGATCATGACATTCTTACCTTACCTGTCATCTAAGTTAAGTGACAACTAATGACTTCATTAATATGATAATTAAGCAGTGATCAGTCTTAGGTTGGCACAGCCACTGAAACTTCATTAGGTTCCTGCTCCATAATATTGCTAATTGCTTGTCAATTATGTCGTTTAGCCTACTTAGACATTAATTTCTATGCAAATTTACAATACGTTTGCTCAGAAGAGGGGAGCACTGCTATCTGGGCATACTGTGTGTATTTATATACCCTGTAGCTATATTTTAAGCAAAAATTCAACTCCAAATTACTTCAAATTGCAGTCTGCCTTTTCTTTTCTTTTTATCTTTGTCATTTCATGTCTTGGTATATAACTGGAAACCTGGTCTCTTATGGTTTCTCGATTACAAGTTGAAACGTATGATCTTGGGAGACGGGTGAACAGGTTACAAATATCACAATGAAACTTCCCAGGTTGATTACTTACATGAAAACAATTTTTTTTTATATTTCAAGTTATCTGAAATTTTATGTTTCAATATGTAAGTGACCAAAAGCACACGCATTCTTTACTCGAGTAGAAGTACAGATACCTCTGTAAAAAACAACTGGTGTGAGTAGAAGTACTAATTCAACTTCTTAACTCAAGTAAAAGTACGAAAGTACAGGCTCTGAAATGTACTCGAAGTATAAAGTTTCCCTCTGAATGACATTTCTATCGGCCATTTCTGTGAGACGCTATCTGAACCTCAGGTCATCCATGTTTCTGCGTTTGCCACTAGACACCTTTTACCCCACTCCAGTCTTGTCATGTTAGAAAGGCGGCGTGCAATGAGGCAAAATAAAAATAAATCGTTAATTCCTGTCAAATGCATTAAAACTAAAGTAACAAGCCTGCTTTTGAAAATGTAAGGAGTAGAAAGTACAGATATTTGTGTTAAAATGTAGGGAGTAAAAGTAAAGTACAGATACCGGAAAAATCTACTTAAGTACACTAACAAAGTATTTTAGTTAGTTACTTCCCACCTCTGCAAATGAGGCATTATCTGCTTTAAAATGTAATATTCTGCAGACATTTCCAGAACAGAAGTCTGAGCATTGGATTAATCCAACAGTCCTGATTCATTTAGTTAATATACAAGTCTTTTTTTTTTTCACAGCCATTAAAAAAAATCAATTTTTGCCATGTTTGAAGGAATAAATTGTTATATAAATTCGTCTATGAATGATATATGAACACACCTCGCTGTAAAAACCTTCAGAATATAGATAAGAGGAAAGCTGGAAAGTTTGGTGTCTGTAAGTGCTACTGAAGTGGAGATTTCTGGTTCAGCGTTTGAGAAAAATGGTCTTCCAAGATAAGAAAATGTGTTGTGTGAGATTTTGTTGGTTTGACTTATTCCTGCAAAAGATTTTTTTTTTTTTATCAAACCAGCTGATCCTCTCAAACTTCTGAAGCCTCCTTTCTTAGCTGTCATAAATTAAACTACTCCGCCGAATTCTGCATCATCGCCACATTTAAAACCTCTTTGTTTACAACTCTAATAAGCGCAGCTAAGGTTACAGGAGTAAACCCATCCACACACTGTAGGCCGTTTGATTGAGGGAGAGAGAGAGAAAAAAAAAGAGTGAGAGAAGGCAAGTAAACATGGGTAAAATGGATTCTCAGTGTCTATATTTCATGTTGAAAATTGGCTCATAAATCCAGCGGTTTGATCTATGGAACCCGTCGTTGCTTGAAAAAACCTCCGTAAATGTGTAATTTCTCCCTTGACAGAACACAGCCGAGAGGCTATCTTTCTTTTGCTTCCTCCTCCCTCCCTCTCTCCCCTTTTTCTCTGTCTCTCATTCCCGCTCGCTCTCTCTCTACCAGCCTGCCGTTGGATTAATGCTCTGCTCTCTTCCCCTCTCTCCTTTCATGCTCCTCTGATATCTTCTTTTCATCACTGCTCATCCATTTATCAAAACCGGGTCTCCTCTCTCCCTCCCTATCTCTCAATATCTAAACCCATCTTAAGTTATATGGCAGGTATCTTGTAAGATGGGCTTCAAGAAAGTGGAGGTTATTAATAAATACCAGTCCAAATTGAAAATAGGTGGGCAGGGATGCATCGCCAGCCGTGTGTGAATGATAAAGACCCCCAGCAGACCCTCATCTTGCTCCATCTGCCATGAGCTCCATCCAGGCTACAGTGTACGTTCTGCAACACTGATGTGAAAAGCATGAGGCAGAACACCACGGCGGAGTGTCTTATAATGTGGTTGTGATGGCATTGAGATGGGATCTCTTTATCAAGGCCGGGCCGAGGCTTTAATCACGGCCTAAGAGGTGCGCTGGCTGTTTATCATAATTGAACTGTATCCAGGCTAATCGCCGGCATACGTCACTGTCGAGGGGTCGCTCGGCCGCACCAGCAGGCGATGCTGGTGGTGGTGATTGAACACACAGTTAAGAGAAAAGATGTGTACTGAGGGACATAAGGCAGGAAGAGGCAGGTAATGGCAGATGTGATAGAAGCCTGTTCAAATACATCACGCCTTGAGGTAATCGCTGATGTGACAATGATTAGATTGTCGATGCCTCCTTGCTGTGGCACAGTGCTTTATACCCATCATGTCACATACAATCACTGATTACTACAAGGGGAAAGAGGCAGGGATAGTGCAATAGGTAGTGTGAGGACGGGGTCTAGATAATTTCCTCCCTATACCATATGGGCCATAACAAATGTTCAAAACAGACTTCCACCTCCAAGCCCCCTCTCTCATCTCCATGTCTCTCTTTGACTTTCACCTCCTCCTGTATTTGGGTCACCTTGAGGGAGAAAACTTTTAATCATTGCTCCACATCAAATTCACCTGAGCCCCCTGGGACACCGAGCAGCAACAAAGGGGAGGGGAGTTGAAACCGCAGGTCGGAAAATCACCATCGCCCACGGGGCTGGACAGTGGAAGTCATTTCCACTGGATCTTTTGCTGGTGGGGGAAGGCTTGCTACAACGCAAACCCAATCACTGGCGCTAAGCAGTGCTTACAGCTAGGCATTAACCCCACTGTCCACTCTCCACATTAAAGCCCGGGGGAGGCAGAGGAGAGTGGAGTGGAGTAGAGCGAAGAGAGTAGGACTAAATCTAGACTTCCTATTCCCCGGCACTGCACTGCTCTCGGGAACATCTCCGGTCAGGTGTTGTTGTCTTTCAAGGTGTCCTACCTTGAAGAGAAGGAACGGTGCAGGACGGTGGTGAAATAGAAAATGGCATTTCAGGAGGAGAGATTTTCTTGTGTGGCCAAACACACTGAGTGTATAAAAGACAAATCAGGCGGATTTAGGTGAAAGATTTGATCCTTAATGCATCAAGCATGGAATGTGATGCAAGCCCTATTATAAATGTAACTGTATGTACACATGTATGTTGTGAATAATGCTGATTAGGACATTGATGTGAGTAAATTATTGTGTTTTTACAGGTTTTAGATCATCAGTGCAGTTAGAGCCTTGTGTTTTAAGTAAACTGCATATGGTTGCAAAACCTATAGTGTTTTTAACATGATTGATAATCTTGTTAAAATCAAAATCTTTTGTAGAAAATTTGTAGCATTAATAATCGATCTCTTTTTTTTTTTTTTTACAGTGAAACAAGTCGAGAAAACAGCATTCACATAACATCACCTTATAAAGTTGGTGAAAGGGTAAGCAAACAGTTGACTATACACATCCAGCAGATATGGAGCAACACAGGCATTTATTTGGGCTTATGTTTCTGGCCATACAAATAATTATTTTAACTCTGTTTTGGTCGCCACCAACTCCTGAGAAAATGGTCCTTTGTGTTTTGTGTTATTTCTCTGGACCAAGACCTGTAAACACACTTTATTGTGTAAAATGGGCGACGTTACCCTTTAAATGGCATATGAGCTGCATTTAATGGAAAAAAAACTCAAACAATATCAGTTTGTTAACTTTTATTGTATATATAATTTAACTGTTTTATTACTAACTTAATGTGATTACTGAGTTTAGGAACAGTAACGTGTAACACTACCCAGTTACATACAAATGTAATGCAATTAGAATAATGTGTTAATTTGCAAGTGTGTGTGTGTGTGTGTGTGTGTGTGAGAGAGAGAGGGAGTGTATAAATGTACTCAGCTTGTGTGTGTATCCATATGGACTTTTATTTTATTGTCTACCATGAAAGGGCTGCACATCAGGGCGAGGAGAGTGTGGTCTCTTCAGGTCAGTGCTGTGATTGCATGCTGACTATAAACAAGATGAGGTTGGACAGATCAGCTCACTCTGTTCCACCATCAGCCCTCAGAAACAAACCAGTTTGACTTGATTTGTCAGTGAGAGATAGAGGCCTGTGAACAATATGTGACAGAGTTACCTCTGCAAACCAGTGCAGCCAACGTCCCTCTTCTCTTCACCTGCACGAGCACAATTCTAACAAAGGGGGAAAAAAATCCAATTTACCATGCGGATCCACAGCTGTCACGGCAGGGGAATTAAACATTACCCATAACTCACTGGGGGTGCTGAGCAGGTCAGCGGATGGCAGGGACGGTAACATCACTCTAGGGTGCAATAACAAAGGATTTTAACCTCTGACTCTATCACTAGTGCTGCTGGCAGAACATCCTCCTTCCTCGCCAACAGCCGCTTCCTTTCACCAAGCTGGTTAACAATCTCTTGTTGAGTTGACGACTCAACTTATCCACACACACCTCACTTCCTCATCGCTCAAATTTCTCCCTGACACAAACAGCAAGACATGGGGAGAGATGTCAGCATAAATGCAATGCTTTCCACCCCGCTGGGTCCTGGAGCAGTTCCTGTGATGCTTCATAGGGGGTTGCTGAGATCCTGTAGCTGCTAGCGTCCCGGTGTCATCACCCACACAGGCTGACTGCTTGCCTGGCTGGCCCACCACCACCAGAGCCTCAATTACCTGACTGACGTTTCATTAGCGCCTGCAGCTGATCCCGTGGCTGAGAGGCAGTGGGGCGCAGAGGAGCGTGGTGCGAAAGAGAGAAGGGGGGAAGAGAAGGAGGCTTCAGCGCATTACATTCTCATCGCTGTCAGAGTCGCAGCTCTGAGTACAGCCACACAGCCACTCATTACATCGCAGTCATTTAGTACATGCTCTTATTGAGCTGGACTGTGTATTCTAAAATAGAGCTGGCTCGGTTTTATCTGGTGAGCTGACATTCATACATACCTGCTCTGGATTGTTGGAGAAGTTGTAGTCGGATGTGTGTATAAGGTAGACAAATCAATCCGGTGCAGTGTGCTGATCAGAGGTTTATCTCTCCTTGTGTATTTCTGTTTGTATGCTCACATGTGTGGAACCCTATACGGTCCTGTATACGTACCTGGGTTTGTGTGTGATCTGTGTGGCCTCTCCTTCCTCAGGGTAAGTGCAGGCCATGTCAGAGATGATCCAGGGTGGAGCTGAGGGGGCTTAGTGAGACCCCCGGCCTGAGCCTCTCCACAGAGCCCACGCTTGGCTGGCCTCTCCTTCCCATTTGTCATCCTGGGCCAGTAAGACCCCCGGAGAGATTAGGGGCAGAGCAGAGAGACTGGAGGAGTAGCAGGAATAAGAGGATCAGTTAGGCTATAAACACAGACAAGTTTGTGTCTCTCACCCACTCTGGCGCAGTGACAGTTTGTAATGGCTGTCAAAAGTTCACTCTGTGCCGTACATCTTCCTTTAAAGGAAGCCGCAGTGCCTGAATGTGCCATACCTCTTGCAAACAGGTACAAGAACTTCTATCAGTTTGACCAAATGCTGCGCATGGTGTGAAGAGCAGGTTCAAGTTGGATATTAAACAGAAGAGTTAACTGTATCGACCCACATTGACCTGAGCTAATGGACCGTGACCTAACGCGGAGCAGAAAATGCAAAGGTTTGCCTATAATTAGAATTCGGTGGCACAAAGACCATTAGTCAAATCCTGAGAGCTTCTTCATTTCCATATTTTTGAATATTCTACTTAATTATGCAAAGGGAATAATAGTGAGGTAGATGAGAAGTTTAAGGAAAGCCTCATAAAGTCCTTATTAAGAGCAGAGGGGATTAATGACAGTTAATATGAGGGCAATCAAACATTTAATGCAAAGGCCCTCCTGCAGGCAAACAGTATTTAAATGAGTCAATTAGACATTCATTATCTACAAGCCTATAAGTGGAGTCAGATCTGCATAAATGTTGGTGCGCAGAAGTAATGAAATATTAAAAAAGTTAACAAGTTAGACACGGAAAATGCACAAATATTGATTGCTAGAGGGCTGGTTACATGTTGTCGTCAGAGCAGGGGAGAATACGAGATACCCACTGGAGATTGTCTCATAAATCATAATTATCGAGTTAGCGTGATCTCTCCTCCCAATTAGCTATGTAGCATTGTTGAAGTGGATGAGAGAGGGGAAGGGGGAAGCCCTGCGATTGTCTATTATAGAATCACATCAGCTCCTATAGTACTTACTGTAAGTGCCTCCGAATTATTCTCGTGCTAAAAATAAGTAGATATACACAAAAAACATACATATTGTGCAGAGGATGACTTGAATAATGTACCAAACTATGCAGATATATCATTGTCAGGACCCCCTCCCTCCTCCTCCTCCTCTTCCTCCTATCTTTCTTTCTTTCTTTCGTTCTTTCTTTCTTTCTTTCTTTCCCCTCTCTCCATGTCTGAGCCTCCACTCTTGTCAGTTGCCCCAGCACACAATTACTGTGTGTGATTGCTATCAGGCGGGACGGTCGGGGAGGCTCCCAAATTAGGGCCTAAATAGGATTTCCTACATGGCGAAGGGCACAGGCCTGGACATGGTAATGAAAGCCTATACATCACAATCAGGTCGACAATCCTATTCATACTGCAACACATTACTCTCACTCCTCATAATTATAGAGGGGTGACAGACGGGCCTGTGAGGCATGGTGGAGGAGGCGCAAGAGCGAGGAGAAGGAGGAGGCGAAGGTGCTGGAGGTGGTGGCGGTGAGGGGGGTTGTTATCGGGAAGGTGGCTGAGCAGTGTCACAGTTAGTTTCGTGTGGCTTCTTCTTCTTCTTCTCTCCACTTCTGTGATCTCTTGATACCTGGAGTGACCGGATTAGATGGGGGAGTCCACTGGTTTCAATTCTACATAGTTCCAGCCGGTTATAGATGTGTGTAATTACAGAAAAGAGTTCTAATTTGGGCGTTTTCTCCCAGAGGGGAGGTTCGTCCAATGGGACACTGACCACATCTTCCAACAGACTGAATGACACAGGCGCAAACACGCACACACAAACACACTCCCTGCACACAGAGCGATGTGATGAGATGTGAGAGGGACAGCTTTGCGATCAATACCATGAGCAGGAATCAGCGATGGGGAGAATAAGACAATGGCCTATCAGATTGAGGTTGACTTCTCCTTGTATGTGTGGCAGGCCTGTGACAATAGATTGGCCCAGAAATCCGATGGCACTCGCCGGACAGGGGGGAAAAAAGAGGAGACAGATGAAAAGAAAGATTGCTAATGCTCTCCAAGCAGGCATTTTAATCTGTGACAGAGGAGGGATTTGGTGAAAGCCATTATCACACAGCTACCCCCCTCTTCCTCCCTCCCCTTTCTTTTCTGATAAGACAACCTTATCAGACTACTTGGGGGGAGAATGTGTATGTGCGTATATGCGTCCACACCTTTGCATGTGTTTGTGTTGCAAAATGGGATATTCCAAATGCGATTCATTGGACCCAGGAAAGCCCCACTCTATCGATGTAAATCACCTTAAGAACTCAGTCAAACGGTAAGCAGCGCAAAGTGGATTCAGATCACAATAACCCACTTCGCCGGGCAAAGAAACAGCCATGACAGCGAGGCAGCGTGAGGTGCTTTGTTACAGCTGTTCCCTGCTGAGGCCCGAGGGAAGAGGCCACCTTGATTTTGTGTGTGTGTGTGTGTCTGTTTGTTTCTCCGCTTGTGTCTCACCTGCAGTGGCAGAGATACCTCTCATCTCATGAACACATCACAAACTGCAAGAGAGAGATGAGATGATGATGGTGTCTGCCCACCCAGGTCACATATTCACCCCTGGAAACTTCTCCACTCTGTCTGCTGGACCAGGTGCAGGAGGTTGAGTGGTTTGTTTGTGTGTGTGTGTGTGTGTGTGTGTGTGTGTGTGTGTGTGTGTGTGTGTGTGTGTGTGCGTGTGTGTGTGAGCGCACGTACATGAGGCAGCAGATGGAAAGATGTGTTTGAGATGATGCTTCCTGATGTAATGGACTGATAGAGGTTAGCTGTGCGTGTGTGTGTGTGTGTGTGTGTAACCATGTCGAAACTGTGTGTAAATGCATGTACTGCATGTGCTTATAGGTCTGTGAATGTAGGCTCATGTGTGTATGCATATATTTGCATGTGTGTGTGTGCGTGCATGCGTGTTGGACAGCAGCCTATATCCCCACTTAGTGTGAGTGTGTGTCTCCTCAACATGGTGTCCCTTCTGTGATCAGGACAATCCATCAGGCCCCGCCGCTCATTAATCACTAGACAGACACACATGCACGTACACACACAGACAAACACACACACCTTTGGGATCAGGGCAGGCAGTGATGAACAGTAGGGTTAGTTCAGTGGGGCACTCACACCTGCACCACAAAGAGCATGTCGGCACCAGGCGACACAACACATCCGGAGACAAAATGCTGCAGCTCGACGGTTTTATTCAGCTTTTTTCTGTTTTAATGTCAACATTTATTCTTCTTCAACTTTAAAAGGAAACTCTGGATGTTACAAGGAAAAACAAAACAAAAACAGCATGATATCTTATGTGAAATACACGGGCATTTAGCAGGTCAGGATGGTCTAAGGAAAGATGCTAGAGAGTTGCACCATGGGAACTGCAGGATCCAACTTTATTGGAGTTTGACCCCTTCCAAGGTGTAAAAGTCAGATTATCTCACCCTCTGCTGCATTGATTTCAACTGAGCTTTTAAAATGTCTCTCACGAATGCCCCACTTTTGTGGGTGAAATAGTAAATCACTGTAAAACACTTTTGAAGGTGTAAGCCTCATTCAGACCAAAGGGTTGTGCCACAATGTGGAATAAAAAAAACGGGAGAGTATAATTTTTTTGGTCCCTGAACTCTGCTTGGGTATCACCTGAATTTCAAGCAGCGCTTTTAAGGAAACATGAAAGACTTCCATTGTAAGTAGTGGGCTATATCTATGGTGTCATTTCATAAATTTAGTGTAGAGGCCTTGAACAACAATCCTGTTGACCAGCCGATCTGCTGGCTCATGTAACTGGCCACCGAAGCATGGCATGAGCATGAGTTGATTGATTTGGAGGACCGGTCTTTTCGACACAACACCTGATTTGGTCTGAACGAGGCCTCTGGGTTGTGAAATGTTATTATCATTTATTGTCAGACTTTAACCACGATTAGATGCCTCCAAATCAGTTTTATGATGTAACAGTGTTGTGGTTTTGTTTGGTTAGGTTTAGGGAAAGGTCAGTAAAAACATAAGACATTAACAGCAGTTTCCTGTGTCGAAGTTCAATGTTTTGTTGACTAATCCACCTCAAACTCATCTCTACCTGGACATTGCGACTCTATAATTACTCCACTTACTCCAAGTACTCCTACAGCCATTAGGGGGTTTTGTCTTAAATTGGGGATTGTTAGACTGACTCAAGAGGACAGTCGAGGTCTTCTACATGCAGAGTTTCTTGAGGGGCCACTTTGGCTCAAGCAGGTCATCATGGGATAGCAGATACCACCGTTACAACCGTGACGTCGTCTTTGCCTCGGCTCTCATTTCAAGTCTCCACTCACGGCCTCTTACTATGGATCATCAGATCAGAGCTGAGCAGCCCTCCATAGAACCAGCGTACTGGCTAATTCACTATTGATCCGGGCCCACAGACCAATTTCCACTTGTGTTTGGTTTGGAACTACAGTTTCGGTCACGCTCCGTCTCTCCCTTAGGGGCCAGGGAGGAGCCCCTGCCACTCTCTTATCAGGCAGAGAGCACACACACAAAGAGTGTGTGGGATGGAGAGAGATGGGGAGTGAAAGGCTGGAGCAGAGTGTTACTAGCTCGCAGAGAAAGGGAGAGAGGTCATTAGTGGATGGTGATGAGTTCCTGAGTTTGAGGGAAAGCAGAGCGGCACTGGCTTTGTGAGAGGTCGCAGTGTGTTACGTAGCCGTGAGACTGCGGAGGACTGGACGCCATTGATTCCTTTTGTGCAAATCTTTGCGCCGGGGAAATGTGGATGTGTTGATATTCAAGCGACAGATAGATGTGAAATGCGGCGCTGTCCATGGTGCTGGAAACAGGCTACATATTAAAAGACAAGCTGTCCTTCCTTCCAGACACTGAGGCCAGTTATTCCAGGGAGTCACAGGAGGTGTGTGTGTGCGTGTGTGTGTGTGTGTGTGTGTGAGATGGGGGAGATTCATTAGGAATACGTCACTAAGTAAATGTGTGTTGACCCGGGCCACTGGCATACACACTCGCCTGATGTTACAATCCTCTGCGCACACACACACACACACACACACACACACACACACACACACACACACACACACACACACAATGAAGGATGCCTCAGAGATCAAACCTGTCCACTCCTCACAATCCCCTTTTACCTTCCTCTATCTACTCACCTCTCACTCTCCATCGCTGCTGTCTCCCACCACCCCCTAGCACACCTTCTCTCCTCTTTATCTTCCCACCTCTCACTCTCCATCTATCCACCCTCTCCCAGCCTCTCTTCCTATCCCTGTCCCTGCTTCCTCCCCCCTCTCTCGGCTCCCCTCTGTCTCTCTTTTTTCTTTCTCCCAGTAACAACATTCCCTGGACTAATTGCAATTCTGTCAGCAGGTAAATGCTTTGTGACCAGTCGCTGACAGTCACGCCAGCCAGCCCCCAGGTTGCCACTGACAGTCATTGTGGGGCAGACAGGACAGCCTCGGCAGCGTTGGCAGTCAGTTAGCAGGCAGTGTATATGGATGTGGCCTCTCAGCTGAATAGTGAGACTCCAACTGTCTTGCTAGTGTGTGACACTCCCATTACCCCGCCACAGAAAAAGGTAGACAGCCACAGAACAGCTGGATAATGCACTGTCTGACTGACGATACACTCCACCTCTCACACACTTGGCTTCTCACCTCGTCCCAGGGCCTATGACAATGCCATCTTGATACTGTCAGGTTAGCAGCCAGACAGTGTGACACGTCTACGCTCACAAAGACGACTGCTGATACACAATATTAAAGCAAAAGGAGACTCAGTCAGGGGGATTGATGGTGAATGATGGATTAGAGGAGATACAGGCGTAACACTCATATTTTTATATACAACTGCAACACCTGTCAGGCTTGAGTCGTTTCAGTTACGATAAATAGAAGCAAATGTGGTGGTTTGTTACTGTGCAGAATATGTTCTCAATAAACAGGATGAATGTTGAGCCAGGCTTAGCATAGCTCCTTGATGACCAGCTCAGCTAATTAAAGCAGGCTGTTGACAGTTGTCAGCCTGACCCTTAGCGCAGCGCTCCCCCGGGGGTCCTGTTAGCATGCTAATGCTAATCCCCAGTGACGGGGGACAGGGCAGCGCTGTCCCCTGCAGCCCCTGCTGTTGTGACCACAGGATGTGTCAGGACAGGCACAGTGATGTGCTAACATGGAGACGTCCCCATGTGCATGTCACACATCTGTAATTAGACAAGAGGCGGGCAGCGGGAGAGCTGCAGGGGACTGTCGTTGTGGGACCACTTGATCCCTGTTCCCGACACAGCTTGCAAAAGAGCAATCTGCGCCTAAAACGGGCTTATAAAAGAGCAACTGGTTTCACAGGCTTTAATGCGACGATTTGCCTCATGTAAGCTCGGGAGGCATGTTGGAGATTTGATGTGAGCGGATTCGCAGAGAAAAGAGCAATGCAGGGCCACACGAAACACAGTCACAAACCAGTTAACACCACAACTGAGGGGGAAACAGAGAGTGCTGCTAAACCTGTCTGTCTGTCAGTCTATCTGTCTCGCTCTCTCTCTTCTCCTCTCCAAGGGAAGGTCAAGGACACATGCATATTCATGGAGGAGACTGGCACAGGATCGATGGCTTTTAATTGTTTTCTCTTGGTTGGTGGAGGGACGTGCCAGTGTCTATTGATCTGTTTGAGCAGAGGCCACTCACAGAGCACGACTGAGAGACCTTTACCTGACTGAACACCGATAGACTGTGTGTGTGTGTGTGTGTGTGTGTGTGTGCGTAGGGGCTGGGGAATGTGTGGTGATTAGGATTTTGACACACACAAAACCACAGGCTGCATGAAAGGGTCTCATGGGGCTTATAGAGGTAGATAGACATAGACAAAGGTGACACACCACAGCAGAGACAAGGGAAACATGGTGGGGGGTGATTTGAATGATGCTGTGGGGAAAAAACACTTTGAGTGCAAACATTATGTGTAAATGTGTAAAACATCATTATAAATACAAACATTCCACTGGTCACTATATTTACTGCGATCAAGAACACTATTGATATACGTGTACTGACCTTATAAAATATAATGCAGTTACACATCAAATGGTTTAGAGAGTAGTTCGAATTAGCTCCACGGCAGCCAGCTTCAATAGTAAGATGTCATTTATACATGCATCAGTATAAACAATCTCATAATGTCATAATGTATCACTAAAATGGGAAATGTTTCAGCAGAATCAGTACTCATTCGCGGAAAAGCACAATCGACTGATCCAAGTCCCACCAACCTCAGTTACTGTTGGTAGGTCAGACAAGCTTGACATTAAGAAACACGGTGACGTGTGTCCCTTCAGCCGGGTGTCGCAGTGTTTATTAGTTACTGGGAGTCAGCTTCAGGAAGTCGTCAACACGGACTACCGTACGCGATGGAAGGGTATATTCACGAAATTAAGTTTTATGAACACAGCAAAACAATGCAAACTGAGGCCAAGTCATTCGGGTCAAAAACCAGAGTGGCCTTGATCTTTTTTTTCAGCGAATCATAATTCATGTTGTCCTAAAAGTACACCGGCAACCAACCTATCTTGTCTTTTTCCAACTCTTTTTAGTGTTACCACAGAGACAAAGAGATAGCAATGTGATGGCAATCTGATATTAGGTGATAATGTAACATTAGTTAACTGTTAAACGCTAGGTAGCTAGTAAGGTAGTGTTTTGCTAACATAAGAAGAAGAAAAAGAAGAATCTTTATTTGATCACATATCATACAATTTACAACATAGTGAAACTGGTCCTCTGCATTTAACCCATTCCAAGGTGGCATAGGTTAATCCTCGCACCCGGGGAACAACTCCAGATCTTAGCCAGGCAGGATTCAACCACAACACCTGCAATTGTGGGACTGGACAGCCCTCAGCACTCGCAGAGAAAAATTCTGAACATACGGATGCAGCCATACAAACATGGATCATAATGGAATGCATAGTATAAATGCATTTAATTCTCAACCTCATCCAAATCCTAAAAACAGTTGCCAGATCTTTAAATAAATATTTTTCTGAAATGATTTCTCGCTTTAACTCTGACACAGTTTGTACGGTTTTGAGAAAAATTTACATCTGAATGTTTACACTGAATGTGTTCACCTGCCTGTCTCCCAGTCAACCAGATCTTCCCCTCTGCAAAGATTATCCCCTTCAGAGGCCTCTTCTCTCGCCTCCATTTATTCTTTTGTAGCTGGTTGAATTTGTCAATTTGTACAGGCAAAGTTGGGAGATTGGCGGCAAAGTGGGGGGTAAAAAGGAGGGTGCACAGAGTGGAATAGAGAGGAAGAGAGAGTGAGAGAGAAAGAGAGAGAGAGGGGGGAAGATAAAAAGATTGTGACAGTCATCCATTTGACCCAGGCTGTTGAGTGAGAGCAGTCTGGCTTGTCAAATCTCTGTGCTAACAGTGAATAGCCATATCTGTGCAGAGCATAGAAGGGTGTCATGCACTATGGTTTCATGGTTCAGGATAAGGCTGGATAAAGCCATTGGCTGGGTGACACACAGACAGACGCACTTTCACTTTCCTCTCTAACTCCCTGTCTCTCGCTCTCTGCTGCTGTCTTGACCTGAGAACGAACACTTGAACACTTATTTCAGCCTGTTTATGTGGAAACTGACTTTCAATGAAAACCCTGGCTGTGTTTTAAGAGAGGAAACAGTTTCTTGCTCACAGATTAAACCTTGTACCCTCCGATTATTAAACAATGAGAGCCCTCCACCCCTGCCCTCCTCCTCCTCTCTCCACTACAGTGTAATATCCTCCTCATCCACACACACACAGGACCTATTACCAGCTCATTAGCCTGAATCATACAAGAATTAGACTCCAGCCCGCTGACAATAGCTCAGAGAACAGGCCTTTTTCCGCTCAGGAGTCAGGGGTTAAGTTACCAATCAAAATAGCCAGGCAGATGTATTGAGACATTTTAATATTGGCCATTGTGGGAGCTCTAAAAATTTTTAATCTCTCACTGGCAAGGCTGCCCCCCAAGGCAACTCAAATAACGGTGTTCAGGAGTGGGGGTTGGTGTTCAAAGAATTGATGCACCCTGTGGCATTTGGATAATTGTGTTGGAATTGCTGCCACCTTGAACAGTTTTCAGGCTGAGCGCCCTTCTTCATTTTGCGTACCTGGTCCAGAGATTTTTCTGCTCTCTCACCCTCAAATGTTGGATGCCTCTTCAGTGCCCCTACCCCTTTAAATCCCTCTAACCCAAGCTTCTTCAGATGGAAATCAAAGGGACACTGCCCACACTAAGAAGTAGGAACCAATATACAACTGACTGTGTTAGCAGCACTCTCTTGGACAAAGTGGGCCAGGCGTTGCTGCGGTACCACAGTTAATATAATGTAAACCACCAGAGGGGGCCAATGATGAAGACTGAACCAGAAGAAACAGATATTTCACAACACTGTTTTTACATGTTTACAACTGGAAAACGGATCATATCCATCTCACCTTTCAGGTCTCCCTTCCTCCTCTTTATTTCCTTCTTCTACACATGGTATGGCCCTCCTCATCATCCACACCCCCCCTCTCGGTGGTCCTGTCCCCTTCCCGGGTTCAGACTAATGACTAGTGACAGTCCACTGAGGGGAGCGAGCTGTTTGCAGTCAGCAGTGCGTTTGTTGGTAATTATTTTCCAGAGTGTCACATTAGTGTCAGCCTCATGGCGGTGAGAGAGGAGAGAGGACGGGGGCCCCGGCTGGCTGGCTGGCTGGCTGGCTGGATGGGTGAGGCGGAGAGCGAGGGGAGGGGAAAGGGTGTGATGTTTGGTGGTGGGCAGCGTTGTGTTTATGTGTGTATATGTGTGTAGATTGAAGCGGCGGCGGTGGGTTGACGACACAGGCTGTCACTGCACTTTAGTCTTCGCCTCGTGGCCACGTGAGACTCCTGATTCTGTCCTGAAAAGACCCTCAGCAGCCTTGAATGCATATTTGTCTGAAAGGATAAAGCTGGAGATATTTTATATTTTGACTGTCAACGTATCTGATGAGCCAACGATGAATTTGTGTTGCCAAAGCCTGATACAGCTTATTTCTCTTTGTCATAGACCTCCATTGTTGTCCAAAAACTATTAAAAACACAAATATGCCACAATGTAGCGCTAGATAACTCATCCTGCTGCTGCAAATATTCAAATGTGGACCAATTTTGTGCTTTAGCAAACATTGAGTGAGTATGAAACCTCTCACTTTCTCCAGCAGTTATGGACGTTACACCAAGCTGCACTTTTTTTTGTAGTTTTTTGATTTTGTTGTTATCTTTGTGACAAGCGTGAGACAAAAGATGGATCCAAAAACTGCAAAAAATAATCTTTTCCTCCATTGACATTTATCCAAAGGAGATGAAGACTAGGAGAGAGCGAGCTCTCCATTATCTGTATCTTTGTCCGTATCATTGACTGTAAAATAGTGGATAGTACCTGACTCTGCCTAACTCCCGGCTAATAAAAAATTGGTTGGTGGAGCTGAAGTGAGCCGAGTTAATTTAACAGGCCCACGTAGCTGGTAGCTACCAGGCTAGCTAGGCTAACAAACTATCCGTGTTGACACATAAAGAAAAGCAAATTTCACCTCAGGTTATTCACGTGAGTTTGATCGCAGGATAATTTCTTTATTAAAGTTACTTGCTTGAATTTGACTGCGTGCTTATTCGCCCCAAACAGCCAGAATTACTTTACATTAGTTTATTCCTCCAGAAGCTTTGCTCTGCCCACAGCTGCCTCAAGTGGCCATTTGAGGAACTGCAGTCTTTGGCTTAATTTCTCAGATCTGGAGGTCGTGGCTCGATCCATGTCCGCACTCTGAGGTGGGTGGGACTCAATGGAAGTTGTTCATTTAAGCCAAAAATTGCTGCGAATTGATTATCAGTTGCTATATTTATTTTTTTATTGGAAAACTATTTACAGAACAGCCTCAAGAATTGGCTTCAAAGAGTAAGAGAATGAACAGAACAAGGTTTTTTATAAACTTGAATTAATAAGCTTCAGTCAGCTACACAATGAGGATTTTCATCATCGCGAGTACAGATAGTGACACATTTTACTTGATGCTCATACTCGTAAAATGTACTTCCTCTCCCACAGCTGCATCATATTTTATTTGTCAGTTTCTTGGTAAATCACTGTGGAGCATCCTTACAAATATTGTCCTCATTTGCAAAAGGTCCTTTATTTACATGTCATTGGTCAGTCCTGGGTCACCCAGAATCCCACAAATATTTTGGTTTGGCTCACTTACATCCCCTAGAAAATGAGAAGGGGCAAAACTTATCACATCACGTTCAGTGGGTCCTGTAGGCAATGTCTTGGCTTTGTTTAAACTTTAAAACTGTGACACCCCATGAAAGATTTACATCTTTAGTGTGAATATACTTGAAGCTGACTGACACAGACACTGATATTCTGGCATTTTCACAGGATGTGTTGACAGTGAGAAAAATATATCCTTTAAGTTAGGCTATAATTGGACAGTATGTCCCTGAAGTCACAAAGCATGCGATGCCTATTCTCGCTCCCTATTTTACAACCACTTAAACCCACAGAGTTCTGTTGATAAAACTGTATCCAGTTCAACAAATTTAACTTTGGCGGTGTCAAGACAAACTTGAGTACATGCAAACAGTACCGGCCCGCTGACATGGGTGTGCTGTGAATGTGTAAACATGCAGGACACTTGTGTGTGTGTGTGTGTGTGTGTGTGTGTGTGTGTGGTGGGGGGCAGTCACCAGCCCCCTTGGGAGGAAGCGATCAATGATTGAGACCATAATGCACCTCTCTGTATTCCTCCTCACATTCACGCTCACTGGCTGCTTTGGGGAGCAGACACACACACACACACACACACACACACACGCACACACACATTGTCACATGTTCGACAGCTCATCTCTCACACGTTCCCTTCCACTCCATCTTGTAGCTGTCTGGTCGATGGCCTCTCTCTCTGTCTCACTTCCACTGCTCAGTCTTTGGCAGACTGCTCTGCTCTGGCGCTGTCTCTCCCTATGTTAATATAGTAGCTAACCTCTCTCTCCATAGCAGTGCTACCAGACAGTCTCTATGTTGATATACTGAGGAGTGTAGCACTCCGCCGCACAACTCCTACCCAACTGACTCCAGAGAACTGAACACTCTTCATCTCCACCACTGCTGCTGCTGCTGCCACTGTGAGGATCCTGCCGGGCCTCTCTGTTGTCCTGTAAACTTCTTCTTACAACTGCTGAAATGTCGAATCTGGCACGTCCCTCTTTAGCTTTCCAGCAGGTACAAATCATTTTTAAAAAATGTCTTTTTCTTCATTTTCATACTCATTTCATTTCATACACTTTCAAACATTTTCAAGTTTTCAGTTATGGACATTTCGAATGCAATCCTCTGCAGTTAGTGTCTCACAGCAAAAAGGTAATTATCGCTAATTGGTCTGTGGAAATGATTACAGCAGTAACTTAGTTTCCTCCACGCCCCAAAAACAAGAACCAGGAATGAAAGGAGAAAAATGAAGACATGACTATTTACTGTTCACCCACTGTGAGAGTTAAAAGACTCCGCTGATGACCTCTGGCATCGTAATAAAAGGAGTGGAGAACTCTCATCATGTTGATTTCATTTGCCTCATCTCATCGCTTATTTGTTGGGAATTGCGCACAACGCCACAGAAACTACGCTGTAAAATTAAAATTGCTTGAAAAAAATGATTCAAAGCTCCAAATGATTCAAACTGTGAGATAGGGATCGAGCTGATAAACAGGATGAATCAAAGCATTAAGATGTTATTCTCTGCGTGCATGTGTGTGTGTGCGTGTGCGTATGGCAGTCAAGAAGACAGCCAAGTGACTCACCTCCTGCCAGAAAATGAAGACATACAATTAACATCGTATCCCATCATCCTCAGCTGAGCGGGCAGCCCTGTAATTGGCTGGCTGACCAGCCTGCGTGGCTTGGGGTGGCAATTTATTCTGGGAGCCATGCAGTTTACCCAGGGCGGCTAACGGCCCCTGTGCCATAACCTGGCTGAGGCAGCGGGGACATCATTAACACTTCACTGGGCCTGCAGGACACACACCCATCAACCACTGTACACCATCCACAGCCACTAGCACATGCGGGCAAATTGGGGGAACAGGATAGAAATAATAATCCTAATGTTAATTGAGCCACTAGTGAGTGTGTTCACTGATCAGCTGGTAAATAAGGATATTTTTGGCTTTTCCCAGTTTCCTGTTTAGATTATTAATTTGTAATGAATGTTCTCCAAGCCCTGAGCAGATGTGATCTGGGGATCCAACCCCGTATCAGTTGAGCGTCGTCTGACCCTGGACTACTATGAGTTTGTTTGACAGTGTGTGTGGTGGCATGTGGTTGTCTAACCTCAAAACAATGTGTGAGGGAGAGGGTGCTCTCTAAGTGGAGTAATGACCTTGCCTTGTCACACGGAAGACATGTGTTACACGCTCCCACATTGGTCCGAGGGCAGGACTGTTAGAGTCAGTCTGGACTCTGGTTTATGTGTCCATTTAAAGGTCTGCATCTGCTCTCTGGGCCCTCCACCTCCTCCTCACCGAGCGGCTGTCTTTAGGTGTGAGAGGAAGCGGCACACATGGAGAGCTCCATCTCAGGGATCACATTATGGATGAGCGGGGTGGATGAACTGTCCGGGCTGAATCGTGGTTCTCCTCAGTCTTGAGTCAATATTTATTTTTATATCCCAATTATCTGCTGTGTTTTCAGGCACACGAGCCTCTTCCTTGTGTCTTCTTCGTGGCTCTGATATTCCCAGTTCACTCATTTCCTATCTCAGGACTCTTTCTTGCTCTCTGATTACACACACACACTCACACACACATGCACGCACACAGGCTCACAGCCAAATGGCTGTTCATTAAAGACAGGGACCTGAGGGGAAGCAATCGTCTGAGAGACGGAAATTGCGTGTCACATTAGATTAGCGGTGTAAAGCCTCTGGATTGGCTCGGGGGAATAAGGAATTATTTCAATTACATTATTTCAAAAAGTCTTTAAGCAATACCAATACCGATAAAAACAAATTAAGAGTGATTTGGGCTGATTTGTGGCGCTCTGAGCTGTGCTTCCTGACAATGTGCTGGAAATCAGATATGAATAATGTAGATATTAGGCCGTGTGTGTAATGTGTCGCAGTTGAAAGCAGATAATGTGTGACAAATAATACCATTG
Source organism: Pagrus major (assembly GCF_040436345.1). Lineage (NCBI taxonomy): Eukaryota > Metazoa > Chordata > Actinopteri > Spariformes > Sparidae > Pagrus > Pagrus major. The sequence continues at coordinate 17,054,761 of NC_133225.1, forward strand.
GTTTGCATTGTGTCTCATCAAAAGGGAATGTTCCCAAGTGTCAATCACAGCGGCTGGAGACTGTACAGGCTCAGTGAGCCATGGAGGAGAGGATAACTCCATCACCTGCCATTCACTGTAACACAGCAGTCACACAAACACACACACACACAGTGGAAGAGATGACTTGAGTTAACTTGTGTAAAACCTAATGCACTGATTTTAAGCATTTTATGATAAAAAGTCTTCTGAGAGTGCAGGTGTGTGATGCTAAGTGGATGTGATCCTCCAGGTTTCAAGATATTTGCTGGTTTTCATCAAGAATCCAGATGTTTTTTTGCTCAAAGAGTGATGTGGTGGCACAAAGTTGTCTTGTTTTCTTCTTGAAAACTGCATATTTTTCTTTTCTTTTTCAAGCCAGGGCAAGAAATTGAATGTGTCCATCTCAGGGGTAGAGAGCAGGGAAGATTGGTGGGGGGAAGAGGCTACAGAGAAAGAGGGCAGGGAATAAGGGGTAGAGGAGGAGAGGAGGAGAAGGAGGAGGGGGGGTTGTCACAGGGAGCGCAGGAAGGAGAGACCAACAGAGACCGACCCGCAGCCAGTCCACTCACTGATGCCCTGATCCTTCCTCAGCCACGCAGCGACTCCACCTCTCCGAACTGAACTCATCTCAGCGTTAACTCGCTGCTCAACAACTCGCAACATCTGGAGGAGGACTGGAGCTGCCGCCGCTGCCCGCAGCTGCACGTTTCCCCTTCTCTCGGTTTCCTGCGCGGCCAGGAGAAAGTGCCGCGTCCCTGAAATTATTAGAAGTTGAAGGAGAGGGAGAGTGAGGGAGTTGCCTGACAGAGAAATAACTCTTCGCTTCGAGGACAAGGTAAGTGGCGGCTCGAGGATTACAGCCTCATTTGTTTTAATTGGCTTTAATTGGTTATTTGATTGCCGTGTGTTGTGTCGGGCTGCGAGGCTGCTTTGTGTTGAGTTGACGGAACTTCGCTGGAGAACTGCCCTCGGATTTGAAAACGATGTTAAAAGACTGAGAGATGTTTAATTCCTGGGGTGTTAAAGAGTCACATCTGGACTCACGCGCTGTTAGATGGTGTAAAAAAAAATGCATTGCATGTCTGAATTGTCTCTTAATTGCAAATCAGGCGTGATTCTCTTTATTCAGTCGGTCGAGGTAAAGAGTTTAAAGTCTCACTGAAGTGCGCAAACTTTCATTCTCCTCATTTTAAGGGCAGATGTTTTTGTTCAAAAACTGGAAAAAAAAGAGGAAAAAAAAGACTCATAAAGCTCAAAAAGGTGAATCAGTGGGCCCAAACTTTACTTTCTTATCCGGCCTTTTCCAAGAAACTAACGCAAATCTGTTCTGTTAATTACATTTCTGTAAACAGGTAAATAGCCAATTAGATGAAGCAGTTTTTTTAACCCGATCCCAAGATAATATTGTTCAGCCTTTTTCTTATTATTCTAAGGAAACCACATTTAATTAAACTCCACTAATCATTTGATGTTCTTCTGATCAGTGTTGTTTCACGTTTTAGAGCAGAAATCTTGAGAAACTTCTATTCCGGGATGTTTTTTCTACTTAAAAAAAAAAAACAAAGACCCACCACGGGTTTTATTTTATTGGAAACGATCAGCATTCACAATTTATTGATTCACCGAAACAATTAATTCATTACAGAGAAGAAGGAAAAAAGAGCACTTGTTCTTTTTTCCGAATGTGTTTGGAGGATTTTCCCCAAATCTAATTGCTTGTACCTCACTATTAAAATATATCTTTTGCAGGCTTCGTGTGTGTTTTATTGGCAATTTATTCCGTCGTAATTATTTACAGGCACAGTAGGCCTCCTCCAACCCTTTTCTATTGAAATTAGTCCAACACTGCAATCGTAAAAATGCCTCTAGAGTTGCAACTGGGTGTGTTTCACAAAATGAAGACATGAAGATTTTGGTATTTGGATCATTTTAAAAAATGTCCCCGTGAACTCTTTTTTATTTTCCAGCCTTAATTAAACTCTTTTTCTTCACAAGACAGCTCAAATTAGTAATTATAATCCAGTAACGGTACAAAGAAAATAATTACTTTCTGTATGCCGCGAAGGAAAGAAAGAAAACCTACAAAAGAGGATCATTTGAAACAATCTGTAATCTCTCTCCTCTGACTGTGTGTCCTCTCCCTCTCCTCAGCACCACTAACAGGGAGGTGAATGGACCTCCACCGCCCCTTCAAGATGGACAGCCCCTCCTACCTGCCAGCTCCACTGGCCTCCCCCGCCCTGATGGTCCTCGCCTCCACTGCCGAGGCCGGCCGAGACGCCTCCGTCCCCTGCCAGGCTCCCAGACCCTTCGGCGTCCCCACCTCGGTGGAGAAAGACCTCCACCTCCCCTTCCCCTCGGCCTCTTACACCTTCACCTCCATGTATCAGCGCCAGGGCCCCATGTCAGGCACCTTCCCTTCCCGAGACTTCCCGGCCTCCCTGCTCCACCTGCACCCCCAGTTCAACCCACCGAACCTGGACTGCTCCACCCTGAGCATGCTCAACCACAGCGGGGTGGGTGCCTTCCGACCTTTCTCCTCCCCGCATGAGGAGAGGGAGTCGGGGGTTTACCAGTCGGCTTTCACCCCTGCCAAGAGGCTGAAAAGCTGCTTCCCGGAGGTGGAGGGGAAGGAGTTTGACTTCGGCTCCCCGGGAGGCTCCCTCAAAGCCGGGGAGGACTCTGGGAGGAAGCTGTTCTCCATGTCGGGCCTGCTGTCCGATGGAGAGGCTTCATCGAGCCCGGAGGAGCGCAAGGAGCACAGTGAGTACACACTCGACCCACAGAAACACACAGGCACTCATCTCTCATCTCTAAAGTGTGCAGTGAAATACGTAAGGTTTAACTGGCACATCAGACACCTCGCTCACCTTGACGTGACACGGTAGATGAGATTTACATATCCTCCACAGCTGCATCGACTAATGGTGACAAATTGAAAGGAGCCTTTGTGAGTAAAGACATATCTGGAAACATTTTCCCTTTTGCACTCCGGTCTTTATCGTCTAGTTGGACAAAGTGTTTGCAGCGACTGGCTGTGACTGACTTTGACACAAATAAATTGAATAGTGTGACTTGTTCAGCTTAGTGATCATTAGCCACATATGACCATTAGGCCCATTGGAAGTCAGACTTTTCTTGGTGGCTGAGGAACACAAATACATCGGAGCGTGTGGAGGGTTGACACAGGAGGAGTGAGAGTTGGAACGAATGACACCCTGTCAGAGATAACGAGGTGGCAGAGATAGAGGGGAAGGGATGGAGGAGGATGGAGAAAAAGAGAGAGGGAGGGAGAGGGAGAGAGACGCGGCGATGCGCCTCAGCCCAAGCTTCCCAACGACAACCCTCAGCTCAATATGGCCGCCCACACCAGCCGTCTGATTTGTTGACAAATGAGTGGGAGAGGTGTCAGTCAGTGCGCCGCGGAGGGAGAGACGCTCCTCATTACTCCCGGGGATAATTGCCCGACGATGCGGGGGCACAACACTCGCCTCAGAGGGAGAGAGGGTGGGGGTGTGTGGAGGGGGGGGTAGAGAAGGAGCCGGAGTCAGGGAGGCAATGCTAGGCATGATGGGAAATCAAACCCCCTCAGTGGCGGTCGCCAAGGGGAGCGCCTGACAGATGAAAGGGACCAGAGGAAGACAGAGAGAGAGAGGAGAGAGAGCACCCAAAGGCTCGGCAGATCAGAGGGGGACACCATCGAAAATAATGACAATGAGAAGGGAGGGGGAGGGAGGGGAGATGGAGAGGGGCAAAGGCAGGAGGGGGAGACGCTGATACACGCTCTCATACATATCACCTAAAGGAAACTTTCATCCCACACATAAAGGGCGGGAGCAGGGACGAGTTGTCTTAAGAAAAGTTTGGATTGTGTGTCTCTGTGCATACGTGTGTGTCTTTGTTGAAACTTGCTGATTTTGTCGCCGGTTGGTAGCTGAGTGACAGGGCCAGGGAGGCGGAGTGGCAGGAAGGAATCTCAATATGGAATTTTAATAAGGACGGGAAAGGAAAGAGATGCCAGGCGGCGTGCTGGTGTGAGAGGTGTGTCTGTCTGACAATGTTTGCTCTGTGCACTCGAGCATGCGTGCTCCCCTCACCTCCTGATTTTGGGAATCTCATTTGGGGAATGTTGACAAGGACAAAAGATGGGCTGGAACAGAACACGGGGAGCGTCTCTCCTCCACAAAAAAAAAAAGAAAAGGAGTTTGGGAATGGAAAAAATGGATTCTTGCACATTGGAAGCTGCTTTTCCAGCTTTATCCAATTAGATTGGAGCTCAGGCAAACTAAGAGCTTTAATGCAATTGAGCTCCCGGCACTTTTCTAAGTCTGACATACACTTGTTCCTCTTGACTGGGTAACAGACAGTCACTTCTGGACCAAAAGTCTTAAGTGTTAAGCTTGAAATCTTCTTGGCTTGTGAGAGTGTGTCTGCAGCGATGGCAATGCAAATACTCACTGAAGTACCAACTTAACCATAAAAACCTACTTTTATACTTTGTAAGTTTTCTTTATGATTGAAATGACCTTCTGTGTTTGGTTTGCATGATCTCCCCGTGTCTGTGTCGGTTTCCTCTAAGTGCTTTGTGGATCAAATACAGAGGGACATGTGTCATAAAGTGTAATTGAACCACATTTCCATACACTTTCATAAGTACTTTTTAATCTAAAGAGAAAAGATGACACTTTGGTTGACTTTCCTCTGAACAAATCAAAACTTTTTGGATTGGATTTGACTTTTTGAGGACCTGCCACATACTCCCCAGGTCTGAGCACAGGTGAGAGCTGCTGTAGCTCCTGTCCTAACTTCTCGGTGCAGCATGCAGGCAGGCCACCTCTTCTCTTATCATCGCCAGTGGACGTCTCTTTCTGTCCACTTTAGCATCTTTCCTCTGTCGATTTTCCCTCCCAGACTTGCCTCTGTTTTATCAGGGAAGGTCTGAGACGCACGGTGTGCTCTGACAGCTGTTCAAACAGCCATGCTCGCTTTCAAAGGGCAGATGTCTTCACTGGAGCGAGTCATGCTTATTTTCCTCGGGGAGATACTTTCCGCTCCAGGCCTGAGCTGGAACTAAAATGGCCCTTTACCAGAAACATGAGTTGGGAAACCAGAGGAGTAGAGTGGCAAAACACACCAAGGCCAGACGCTGATGGAGTGTGGTGTGTGTGTGTGTGTGTGTGTGTGTGTGTGTGTGTGTGTGTGTGTGTGTGTGTGTGTGCGTGCGTGTCTGAATCTTACTGTGGTGGCAAAGCTAAGTGAGAGCTGTGATAACTGGAGCCAGATGTTTGAGAGCCGCTGTGTTGTGATACTTACAACACGCCAAACTCTTGAATGTGGCTGCCAGAAAAGTGACAAGTTTCACCTGCCGAGTGGACAAAGACAGTCATCTGTTGTGCGACTGGAAATTTAGAGTCAAGTTCACCTGTTTAGAGCAGCTTGTTGTTTTTCTCACCTCCTTCTATTCCCCGCTGACCTCGTGCCAGTTTCGCAAAAGTGATCTATGAACATGGCTGACACCAGAGATCGCAAGCTGGCAGAATCCTTTAGTCATACTTGCAAGCATGGGTCGCCACAAATATGCAAATATGTTAAACACGCTGAAATTAACGAGAAAAAAAGAGACAATTATCTGAAAGAAATTGGCTCATGTTGCAGCTTGCATGGTGCCGATTTTTTTGAAAATGCCCCCTTCAGACAACATAAAACTTTATAGTGTCAGCTGCAACTTTTTATCAGACATGTTCTCAATTTGTATCGTTAACATATGACTGGACAGTCACATAAAGATTCACTCGCACGTAAATTAAAGTGCGCTTTTCATATTTGTCCTTCTGTGACTTAATTTTTTTTTTTTTTATTCATTCTGTCATACGTCTGTAGTCATGCATGTCACATCAGGTGTTTGTGACCTTTAACTCAAGACAATTTGGGCGAAGCATATCAGTCTGCCTTTGCAGGGCTCCAGGGTGCGGCGGTTTTTGCTGCACATGCACCCAAAAATCTGCCAAGTGCGACTAAACATTTTGATTTGTTGAAATTTAGCGGGTTGCTTTTTTTTTTTAGAAACTCTCATCAACTGCACAAAATACCGTATATGTGAAATGAATATGAGTATGAGTTTATTTAATTGTGTATTGATGGTTTGAGTGTGTGAGTGAAACCTTCTCAGCAAGTGTTGAATCTGACAACCGTTATTTAACACGGACTCTCACAACAAAATCTGTGCATCAGGCCTTTAAATCAGACACGGATCATCAATGACTCTTCTCACTGGGATGAGAAGGCACTGAGACACTCACCGAATCTTCACCTGAGTGTAAAGAAATCCCGCAGGAAGTTAATAGAGGGGAAACATGTAAGAGTAACACACGCTGAGGATCCTGCACCAGATGGGCTCAGACTGTGAGTGTCCTCCACGGTCGGTTATTCATGGGTTGTTAGCGGACTAGTGCGGCTCCCGCGCAGAATCAATATTACATAGATTCATCTTAGATTTGGCATGTTGGATTATCTGGGTGGTGAAGTTTGATGGGTTTGAGCTTGTTCCAGACACAGCTTACATGCTTTGTGTGTGTGTGTGTGTGTGTGTGTGTTTGAAGGTGAGTGTACGGGACGTGACTTAGATTTAAATATGCCGCATATTTCCGAACTGCCTAGCTTTCAGGAATTAATTAAAAGCAGTTTTGTTTTTTGTTTAACATTTTTAAGATAATCTATTTTCTTATTCATGAAACCAAATGAAACCAATGTGTACATTTTAAAAATCATCACATTTCTGAACTTTTCACTCAGCAGCAGTGCATGCTTGTGTGTATTTTTCATACACCTATTTATGCATATAAGTTTGTATGGTATATTGACCTCTCTCCCTATCACACACACACACACACACACACACACACACACACACACACACACACACACACACACACACACACACACACACACACACACACACACACCCGGCTGTAGCGGCTGTATACTCTGTGTGTGCTGATTTGATAACAGGGGGGCGTCTGTGCGCCGTGTTTTCCGTGTAGCAGTCATTGACGGCTGCTCGTATTGAGTGGAGCATCCTGTTGAAAGACACAGTGTTTACATCCCACTGGCAGACCACAGGAGATCAATAACAACCACTCGATGCTCATGCATACACATATAGTATCCACTGCCCGCTATTATTCCCAGGGCGTACACACATAATCAGACAGACCTGCATGTGCACTCCATGCATCAACAGTCGCACTCACCATATGTTCGTTCCTTTTTTTCGTTTATTGTTGTTGTCATTTTGTGTTGGTGTGATCTGTCACAAACACACTTTAGGAAGAAAACTGAAGTAATTTAGTAACATTTAGGTGCGAATATGAACAATGCACAACTGGGAATGCTGGCAGATGGAAGCAAAGAGGGAAAAAGATGAGATGAGAAAGCATTCAAAGTGACGAGAACAAAGTTTTAGTAAGTTTGAAGATAGCACACATACATCTTGCAGACGTAAAATAAGGTTATGTCAGAAAGAGGTAGTCAGACATACAGATAAAAAAAAAAAAAATCAGGACATTTATGGAAAAAGACAACAGTTGATGGAAGTATTTTTCATCTTGAATCAGGTTTAGGATGAACTAAGGCTGGGTGATCTGGCCAAAAATTAATATCAGGATCTATTTGTCACAATCACGATCGAAATAGTGATTTTTCTTTTCTCAACCTTGAAATGCTGTAGACTATAGTCAGACTTAAAATTTCTCCAGTTGCACCATTAAACACAATATTGCATTAGAGAAAGTTCTTTTTTGGCACAAACCTCTCATCCGCCACTCATACGTCACCAAAGGAAGAGCCATGCAAAGTAGTTTGTCCAATCAGCATAGCCATATTTCATTGGCATCCAGAGGTGGGAAGTTACAAAGTACAAATACTTTGTTACTAAACTTAAGTAGATTTTTTTTTTCTGACAACTTTTTACTTTTACTCCATACGCTTTAACACAAATATCTGTACTTTCTACTCATTATATTTTCACATTTTTATTTTGCCTCATTGCACTTGTTCATTGTGTGTTAATTGTGTTGGCACTGGATGTCCTAGGAATTAGACTCAACAATCAACTATCTTTCTGGTGCATTCAGGAACAGCTTGGACAAATCCTACTGATTCTTCCTTTAAGTTCAACAGTCTTTGAATTATATTACTATGATGGTTCAGTTAGCTTTGCACAGAAATGGCCAGGAGAAATGTCATTCAGAGAGATGCTTTTTACTTTTATACTCTGAGTACATTTCAGAGGCTGTACTTTCTTATTTTTTACAGTATCTGTACTACTTGAGTAAAGACTGTGTGTACTTTTGCCACCTCTGGCTACATCACTCTGTTGGTTTGTTCACAGAGCACAGATCAGCTCTTCAATGAAGTTCTGTGAAGTTTGGGAACAAATGTAAAATGACATTTAACAACACAATCGCCTGATTAGCCTGGAAAGTAGATTTTGGACACCTTCAATATCAATCATGATCTAAAATCCCTCCGACCCTAGGGCCAACACAAATTGATAAATAATTTCAGAAACCATTTTGTAAACTCATGAAAGAAAAGGGGAAAAAAATGTAAAAGTCAAGATGCAGAACTCTCAGTTCCTGACAGCCACACATCCTGCAGCCACTGTGTTGTTATTCAGTCTGTTTTTGAAGCTACGTCGTCCCACATAAGTGACATCTGCAACCAGCTCCCTCACTGACCACACTGGTAGTCTCGCTCTCGATTTCAAACAACACTCAGGGAGGAAGCATTACAATATTAATGGTGGCTGTGTTTGATGTGAGAGCACGCCGCGGTTGACTGTTCCCCCTCCTGTTGTGATGGTAGTTTGTTCTCCTAATGTTCTCCCAAGTAGAAGATGCTTTCATCCTGGCAGGAGGGGAAACTCTTCTTGGCTTTTTGCCTCCTTCCCTTCATCTTATGAGGGCTGGAGAGACGGGAGCGTGGAAGCATTTTCCTCGTCTATTTAGATTTACGTGTTATTGTGAACGCAGTGTCTGTATCTGTGTGTGTTCTTCTGACGTATCTTCAGAAGTTTCACAGTGGACCACACTGCCTGTCGGAGACAGACAGGATTTCTATTAGTCTGGCTGTAGGCCTTTACAGTAGCATGGGGAAATCTGTATGTGTGTGTCTGTGTGTGTGTGTGCATGGGGGTCTTCTTGTGGTGACCATCAGCACCTGTTAGGCGGTCAACAGATTGTCCTCGCAAAACATGAGTCATAACACATTGTAGTCGCTGCATCTGCCTCCATCGCCTGCTGTGATCGGCCCACACCAACAGCGCTGCTTCTGTGTAAAGAAAGAGAGAGAGAGGGTCATAATGAGTGCGGGGCCCAGGGGTCGTTAAAACAACAGCCTCGTTTTAACAGAGGCCATCTATCCTTCTTCCTCTCTCTCCGTTTTCCCTCTTTCTACTTCTCTCTCTCTCTCTCTCCCTCTCTCTACGCACCTGATCGACTCGCATCACGGCTGCCTCTCATCTCACATCAAAGACCTGGTTTGTGTGTGTATGTGTGTGCTCGGGGTGTTTCTGTGGATTGAATCGCATGTTCGTAAGAAGTGGCACGCACACGCACGCACAAACTCACATCCTCCGTCCTGTCCCCGGAGCCTAACAAATCAGTCAGGCAGATAGAGAGGGCAGGAAGGCCAAATGCTGGGGTTAAACACATGCTGCGGAGACAGACAGCGAGACCACACCAATCCTGCACGCCTGGATGGCAGCCAGGAACCTACACATATATAATATAATATAATATAATATACAGTGTGCATGTGTGTGTGTGTGTGTGTGTGTGTTCTGGATATGTGTGTTTGACTCGTGTCACACACAAACCTTATTACAGCATGTCACTTGTGCTCGTTGCAAGTCTCCCAGCTGTGGAGGAGCCTGACAAAAGCCAATAAGTCAAAGGCATGCCAGGCGTGATGGCTTTACCTCGCAAATACATGACGTCCCGACATCATTCAGCGGCTGCATAGAGAAGGATTGGCAGCAATTATAGATGATCAAATGTGCAGCTTTTTGTAATTTTACTTGGATATGACTAAAAGGAAGACATGTAAGGGTAAGAAACGAACAGAAATGTTTGACTCAGGCTGCTGTCACTCCCTCATTTACTCATTCTCAATAGTTTATAGTAGGCACGGGTGGAGGAAGCACTCAGATCTTATACTATAAGTCAAAGTAGCGTAGAACACAGTGTAGTAATACTCTGTTACAAGTAAGAGAAATGCATTTACATTTTTCTTAAAGCAAAAAAGTCCTATCATCAAAATTTACTTAAAGAACAAAAAGTAAAAGTACTCATGTTTTATCTTAATATTACATTGTAATTTATTTGGTGATTATATTTTGTATCATTAAAATAAATAAAGATATATATTGTGTATCACAATATAGCCTAAAAATATTGAGATATTATTTGACAGGTGCAGTATGTCAGAAGTTTGGTTAATATGTTTAAATTATTAACAGAATGTGAACAAATAAAGTTTTGACGTCTATGTATTGTGTTGTAGAGATATTTATTAAGTTGGCATGCTAACAAGCTTTCCCTTGGCCATTTTGTACATCAAGAGGTGATCGTCCAACAGCAAACAACACCAACTCTCCCCCGCTGGTCTGAGCTCTGAACTGAGTTTACTAGGTAACGGCAGCTAGCTGTGTGTTAGCAGAGTGTGAATTCAACAAGTGGCCAATTCTTACGTAGTGCACCTTTAAGGTAATATCGCCCAGCCAAGCTAAATCTGCAAAGTAACTAGTAACTACATTTGTGAAATAAATACAGTGGAGTAGAAAGTACAATCTCTGCCTTAAAATTGTACTTAAGTAAAATACTTCTGAGTTACTTTCCACCACTGATAGTAAGCAGGAGGACATGGAATTTGCACACTTGTGTCATTTTGTGTAATTGTTTGCAAAAAGTCGTGGAACATGTCACGGACACATAAATGTCCTCCTCAGAGTTTGGACACTCAAATAAAACAGTAAAAGGGGATTGATGTCAGACGCAGCCACGGAGAGAAAGTTAACGTTTTTATGGGTTACACAACCATTTGCGTGCGACAGTTCAAACATATTAAAGCACAGGAAACAGTGCAGATTACTTACACATGCATCCTAAAAACCCACTCATCGATTCAGTCACTTCCAGTGCTGCTTAGCTGTTCACAAACTCCCATCAGTGCCGGTGCACCTCTGCCTTAAAGGTCAAAGTTTGCCAGGATTGACCCCTCACCCCCGCTGCGTAGGGGTGTAAACACTCCCCCAATTCTCCTCAGAGAATAGCATTGGGTCTGGGCCATAAATCACAGGCTTGATAATTGATAGGAAAACAGCAGTCCAGCAGTATATAACCTTTTACGTGTCGTCTCAACTCTTTATTATGGTGCTAATGAGTGGCCGTGGATCAGGGTTAGAGCCGCGAGCAAAGGGGGTGGAGGGGGGTTACCTCAGTAAAATACAGGCTACTGGCTACTTACACACACTGGTAAGACAGACTCACATACACATAAATACATAAACACAGGAACTCAGTGTGCACTGAACAGACACACTGACACACACACCAGAGGGCAGGCAGACGCTCAACCACACACAGGAAGGATATGCGCGTATGCAAACATTCCCTCACACACACATGCATATGCAAACACACAGGCACACACACACACACACACACACACACACACACACACACACACACACACACACACACACACACACACACACACAGTGGCTGGCAGGCTCAGCAGTGTCCATTACAGTCTTCCATTAGTATGGAGATTGTGCTAATTGTCCCCACAGACCACACATGCGGCGCTCAGCGGGCCCGCTGTGACTCTGTGAGGCTGGGTAAGAGCAGAGACTCTGCTTTACACATCCTATTGTCTCGGTCGTGACCCTATTAGTGCAATTACAAATCAATCACTGAATGATTGTGGGATACATGCTGTGGATTGTTTCAATGCAAATGACGCCATTATGGCACATCAAGTGGCCGTGTTACTGTAGCCCGGTTTCACATGAGAGAAAGTAACACTGCAGCTTTGGATGTGAGTTTAACCTGTTTTAAGGCTTCTAATAGATTTTGTTTATTGGAAGCAGGTGTAATAAGTGCACTCTTGTGGCATCTTTTTGAAATGGTTTTAACTGTAGAAGATTAAAGTGCAATTTTCTGGCAATAAATGTACTTAAGTATTTAAAGGATAAGTAAAAGTAAATTACACATGTATTTACTGTAAACTATGGGATGACAGAATATTAGCATCGTCAATTATCAGATCCAATATTCAGCATTTTCCTGATGACTGGACTCACTGTCAGTTTTTTAATCCCATTGCTGGTAAAAATGAATGTATTTAAAAATGCACAAAGTGCACTTTTGCTCTTAGTTACTAGTAACTAAAGTTATCAAATAAATGTAGTGGAGTAAAAAGTACAATATTTACCTCCAAAATGTAGTTGAGTGGAAGTATAAAGTAATAAAAATGGAAATACTAGAGTAAAGTCCAAGTACCTCAAAATTAAGTACTTGAGTAAATGCCCTCAGTTATATTCTGTCACTGTGTAAATGCTGCACGGGCAGTCGTGTCGGCCTGAATTGATTATAACACTGATTCTAAAATCAGAAATGTATGGATATGTTGTATTATTGTGTTTTTGTTATCAGTTTGTTGTAAGTTAATTGTGCGTTTTAAAGGAACCTTTAACAGCCTATAAAGTATAAAAATATATGTCAATTCTGTAAATATAAAGTTCCTGGATATCTACCAACATATCATCATTTTAAATCCCTCCTGAAAAATACAGATATTAGTCTCTGCCTTCAAACAATAATCATTTTAGTCAAACCTGTTTAAAAATTTTTTTTTATGGATCATTTTAGTCGTTTTTACCTGTTTTAATTTAAAAGATAATTACTCTGGTGTATTTACAAGCTCTTTTTCCTCTGAGACCTCAGTGTGAAATCCACGCCACACACACTGAATCAGTGCCTCACTGCTAACTAACCTTTAACAAGCTCTAACCAATGATATCTTTAACCAATAACTGCTTTTGATTAGTTCTATCTGGACTTACAGTTTCAAATAGCTCCTCATGTCTGAGTGGACTCCTGAACTCTGCATAGTTTTACTCTGGGTGGGCTGGTTCAGTGTCCTGTGGACTGGAGATGGTCCAGTCTCATTAGCAGCGTCTCAAAGCTCCTGATCAGTCAAGTAGAGGAGATTGAACTGTGAGCGGCTCCTGTGTGACCCCGCTGAGCGAGAACACAGGGGAGAAGATCTATACCCGCTGGCGCTGCCACAGGCCTCTTTGTTCTCCTGTGTTTGCTGACAGGGGAGATCGGAGGGGCGTATCGACGGGGGCTCACACTGCGCTGCGCTCACCAGGGCTACACGGCTCTCTCTGTGTGTGTAAATGATATACACATGAGCACATACACACACACACTCAGAAATGTGTTTGTACCCACATTTCTACCCTCTGTCTTTCTCACGATGTGTGCGTTTTCGCTTAGTTTCACTTCACACTTGCTACTCGACATATCCACCTACACACACACACACACACCACCACCACCACCACACACATACACACATAATAAAACTATCAACAACAGTGATTTCTAGCCCGATGCAGAGGGTTGTCTGTCCACTCACTCGTATTAAAGCTCAATATGTCTTTCTCTCAACAAGGCTTCAGGGCTGTGAGAGTCGAGCCACTCTGGTGCTGGGAAACCACACACAGCATGCAGGGATGCTCTGCCCTTTACTCACAAAAGATAACATCAGCAACTAATAAACCATTATTTACTGCTCACATTTGTTTACAGTGTAATGCTTAAACCAAGCAATACATTTAAACATGTTGACAACTTGCAAATCTTTGCAGATTTTTAATGAGGAGTTAACAGTATTTCACAATATCAAATATGTACTTCACAGTTTTTGCTGAGATTTGTTGGTGTTACCTCTATTTTGGGGCTCTCAGGTTGTGGTGTTGTTGACCATTGACAAGTAAGTTAACATGCTTAAAGGGGCTCCGCGTAACAATTTATACCATTACTGCCACCCACTGTGACAAAACCAGAATGGATAGAAACAGAAATTATTTAAGAGGCGATACACAATATAATCAGATGTGTATTTATTAAAGCAATATCAATTTCTAATTTCTTAATATTACAAATATTGTCAGTATCAGTTTGCTGTAAAACCCCTAGGTACAAATCTGAGATATCTGCTTTAATAATAAGAATAACTGAGATTACACAAGTGCATTACTAGATATTTTCTAAGATATCTTCGCCCTTTGAAATGAGGTAATCCTCGGAGCTCAGTGTTTTAATGCCCCTGATTCCTCTTTGTCCCTTTGTGTGCAGGTTACTGAAGATAAGCTCCTCAATCATCTGTATCTTTCCACTATTTGAAGATAAAACCATCGTCATCTGCTGTAATTGTTTGCTCATCCAGGCAGACACAATAACATCCTTTAGGAAGTGTGACTAACCAAAACACAGGTGGATCACAGAGTGCCAGGTGCTCGTGGTCCTCTCGTACCAGCAGCCGTTTCTGACAGTATCAGATGTTATCTGGAGGAGAGGTGGGAGGGGCAGATGGCTTATCTATAATAGTGCCCGCTGATGAGGCTGTATGTCCGGCGGTGTCGAAAAATGTCTTTCTTTGGTCACAAACCCTTCATATTGCATGAAAAACATTTGAGATTTTTGTTTGAAGCGTACTGCCAGCTTTAAAGATCTCCCTAATAGCTCAGGTTTCCGCTGCTCACCTGCAATGCAGAAAGTGTATGTGGGACAGGTGTGTGAGTGGAAGTCAGGTGGGTGTGTTTTCATTGGGAGAACAGGACAGTGTGTGAGTGTGTGTCAGCTGCCCCACATGACACGCTAAAAAGGAAAATGTACTTTCAAACATGTTAAGTACACAAAAACAGCGACTGATGTACCTTGCAACACTTACAAGCGCCACTATAATAAAATCTTTATGCAGAAAATGTTGAAGTAATTTCAACACAGTAAAATGCTGAATTTGTGTCTGTCACACTGCACAACAGCAGGTTTCTCATCTCTCCTCTTGTTGACATCTGCCTTGCTTCTTCCTCTCAGTCCCACAAGTACACAAGCTGATGAAACAAATCAAACCAAAGTCAAATTAAATTACTTTGTAGAAAAGAATAAAACACTGCCCTAACCGGGACGTCACTCCAGACTGATCCTCGAGGAGCTCTCTGATAAAGAGTGATTGATATTAACTTCCAACAGAAAAGTAATAAACGGGGACCAAATTTTCCTTAAATCCTGGAGTTCTTCCCTCAGTGCAGATCTGTTTCCTTCAGGGACAAGTCATTTAGCTAATGCTTTACGAAAGGTGGTTCTGGTGTTGCAGTAAAATTTGTCATTCCACTCTTTTTCCTCCCCTTTACTTTCCCGGCGATCTCATATGGACTCATAATGACAGGATTAATGTTCAGATCAGTTTAGCAGAATACCTTTTTCGTTACATGCTGTAATAACTCTCTCTTAAACCTCTCACCACCATCTGGGAACCTCATCTGAATTTTAAGAATGTGCCCCGTGCACCTGACAGCAGCAGAAAGAACGCAGAAAATCAAAAAAAGAAAGGAAAAAACATCAGCTGCAAGTGGATGTGTTCAGAGTATTCACTTTGAGTCTCTTATTGACTCCTGCTGTTTTAAAATTGTCCAATTGTGACACCACAGTCGCATACTTGATGCAACAATTTCAGGTGTGATTTCAGGGGGTTTTATTCCCAAGGCATTTTGGGAAACGTGGAAAATCAACTGATGGAGAAGCAGAGGAAAAAAACAAGCTGAAGCAGTGTAGCGGTATGCACGAGTGGAGTTTTTCTTTGGTGGACACTGCTGTAAGTTAAAGGTCCCAACTGATCAATAAAATAGTAAGAACTTTATAGTAGTTGGAGTACCACTGGTGAGTGCGGCTGTAATTAAACTCTTCAGTGAGTTGCACACACTGTGACACACTGTTTGTCCAGGACTGTTTAGAAAAAGTTGAGTGCTTGATGCAAGCAACAGAGCGATCGTCTCATTTTCTCCTTATTAACCACTAATTGAGAGAAAGAGCGAGAGGGGAAAAGAAAATGAGAGCGAAGTGATGAGGAGACGATGGAATAATAAGAGAGAGAGAGACACACACAGAGAGAGAGAGAGAGAGAGTAGTAGTAATGTGTATTAATCAGTGGTCCGGGTAATTATGATCTGTATTTTTGGAGCCAATCTAATTATCTTCTAATGAGAGATTGTGATGTGTTTATTAGCTTCTTGATGTCTCTCTCTCTCATGCACGCACGCACACACACACACACACACACAGATTACCATGGCAGGAATAATGTATAGATTTGAATTAATGACCTAATACATGTTTGCTTCAACCCACACACTCATACAAAAAAGAGAAAAAAAAAAAAAAGTATTGCAGCGATCAAAGCGGTACATAAAGTAGAAATACCTCACAGCAGGTTTCCACATTGTCATGAGTTACTTACTTCCAGAGGAAGGCACTCATTGAAACATTGCACAAGTTACACATTTTTGCCAGTTGGTTGCATTACTGCTAAACCAAAAAAAAAAAAAAATGCTACAGAGCGCTGCCGTCTGCAAAATGTCAAGTTTTCAGGAGCTAATAAAAACACCCTGGGTTTCTCAGCTTGATCACCAGTTTTTGGTGTCAAAGATTTTGGTAGATTATTTTAAACCCATACAAAACTGTAAAATCCCTAACATTGAATGAAAAAGAGCTATTAAACGCACAGTACGTAATTTCTGCCTCCTGGGATCTCTCAATCAAACCAAAACAAAGGACATACAGTAGGCAGCGTGGGATCATGGGAGTTGTTGTCCTAATTGTTAAACAACCACCATCGCTAATGAAATCTATCCATGTGAGGAATGTTCACAGAAGAAGTGATCTATTAAAGTTATATTCAATTCACATTTGGTCACGTTTGCTGACTTTCTTCCCCGCTCTCTGACCAAATGAGACGCACTGTCACTTTGAATAAAATTAATATTTTTGTGAAATGTAATGACATGAGGAGCACAAGTTAAAACTCCTCCTGTAAACTGAATATGGCAACTGATTGCCTGAAGAGGAGCAAGAGAGGTTCCCCTCCTGACAGTATAACATAGCGTGACAGAGTTGGATCTCGATATATTTCAGTCTGTCTTGTGAATGCAGGTTGATCGCATCAGAATGAGTGACAGGCCACCGGTGAACAGCTCTATCGCTATCCGCTGTCAGAGGCTTCTTGATCCAACGCGACTGACAGACAGACAGCAGTCAGGAGACGGATGTCAAATTCTAGATTTGGCATTTGCTGCCCAGAGAAAGAGCTCGGTTAGGTTTCAACTGCTGGTAGATCATAAGTGCTGGTGTTCATTGCTTCTTTCCCTGGAGATCTATTTTAAATCTGTATCTGCAATTCTGATGGTAGATGGATGACAATTAATGAGAGGAGAGGAGGCAAAAAGACATAATAAATGTTTCTGATCAGATATCACGATACAATGATATCCTAAATCTGATATGTAGTCTCACATCAGGATAAAGATATAATGTCAATATATTGCCCAGTCCTAACCTCAACAGAACTAAACAGAGAGAAAACAAAAACTCATTTGTCATCTTTGCATTCTTTTTTTTCTTCGCCGTGTGATCAGAGATTATAGTGAGCGTGCTTGAATCTTCTCAGGTAAAAGACATATGGAAACATAGACTAAACCTGCAACAATAAAACCAGCATGTATGTATGAGCAGATATTTCAGAACAAAACTCAAACAGATCTGCAGATATTTCCCCCTGAGGTGGCCTTTAAGTGGCCTTATATCACCGCAGTTACCCAAGGACAGTCCTAACTTTCCCCCTGACTTCCACTCCCTCTCTCCAATCTGTAAGTCACTATCAAAGATCATTGAACCATGCATCTCAATGAGGGCCAGATTGATTGGTTGGAGCGAAGCGGAGGCATGGTTCGATCTTTGCCCTCAGGTCCTGAGAAGGGAAATATGGTCACAGGGACACAGTCGCACAGCTCCACAGTCCACTCTCCATCAACAAGATGATTAGACTGATACATGCTGAGCCACGCCTGCACCTGATGGAACAATCGTGGTGACTAATGGAGAAGATGAGAGAGAGAAGGAATGAGAGGGACAGGGAGAGAAACTGGGGGGGTTGTGTCCTGATTGACCTGTGGTCAGAGAGGTTATGTCCATTGATCTGTGGGGCAGAAGAAAAGGGCTTTAGCCTGAGGTGCTTCAGAATGAGTCTATTTGGGGTTTAGGATTCCTGTCCATTCCCACCAGGAGCTTTTTCATCATCTGACTCCCCGGGACTTACAGCTGCCGTCTGCCGATGTTCGCGTAATGCACAGAGCACTACAGAGGCCAAAGGCCAATCAATGTTCTACAAGAGGTTGATACAGATCTTATTAGTCAATGAATGATCATTAGTGGTCTAACGAGGCATTGATTTGTGCAAGGGCCAAAGGTTGCGGTGGTTGTGGTGAGTGTCTTTAATACATTAAACACAATTGATTGCAGAGTAGGAGGGATATTTTTGAAGGATGCCGGAATTAGATTGGACAGTGAGAGATTTGAGGTCAGGCCAGGAGAGGAAGTGTGAGTGTGCCTTCACCAGCCGCTGAATGTGGTTAGGATTGAACACGGAGCCCCGCGGCACATTTGTCTTTTATGTATTACCGGTGTAGCAATTCTGCAATTAATAAAAAGCAGATATCTAGAAGTACTAAGTCAAAGGCAACTGGACTGGCTGTTTCAAAGGCTCGGGCAACAGCCTTTGAAAGCTGAGGAAATGACTCTGCTCATAGCAGATGTGTTACTACAGGCCCTATTATGTTGCTCATTAAATACCCAACCTCTCAATAGGCCATTATTTCCCCAATAAAAAACAAACGGCGGCCTGCATACTTTCCCCTCTCCCCCCTCCGCTTCAGAGGTTAGTTCTACCTCACAGACGGCAAAAAACCCTGACTAATATCCTGCATGTGATGCTTTTAAATAGGAAGCAGGCCGCGGGATAGGGTGGGGTACAGGTGTGGCAGGAGCCAATGGCTTTTATAGCCCTCCAACTCCTCTGAAAGTGTGCCAAGGACCTGCCTACACAACCCACCACTGCAGTGTTAGCCGCCAAGCGTTAACTTCACTCCCCCCGCCAATCGCTCCATGCCTACTGGTTATATAGAGTCTGTGCTTGTTATGACTTTATAGAGGGATTTCTGATGTGCTTAGAGAATTGTTTGATGATTGGGATAATGATGCCAGTTGGAGTGAGTTGTCTCAGCACTTTATCGCCACATGAACGCGGAGAAAAACAGAGCCAGCTGACGCAGAAACAAGCGCCACATCCTCCCCTGGATGCTCGCTTCTACGTCCCCCTGCCATTCAAAGACGTCCAATCCTCCTCACGTCAATCAGAATTATACCACGTCCACAGGTTTGTCACCGGGGGGACGTTCGTCACCATGTCTCCCCTGCAGAACAGCCTTTTCATGCCCCAGCATAATGTCAGCGGGTGACATCCAGGCCTGATGTGATGTGGCATTCACTAAAGGTCACGTTAGGCATCTCCGCTCTGTCTGCATCAGCAGAACTGGCAGCCGTCATATGGGCGCTGGCATCGGCCATTACCCAGGCCCTCAGGGGGACTCGCTGCTTTGAGGATTTGTCAGCGGGATTCTGATCTCTCTGTTCCAGTGGCGAGCGCTGAACGCAGGACCATGTCTTGATACAGAACAACAGAAACTGGATTTGACCGTCAATCACACAAGAGTAAGAGGAGGATGGTGATATCTTGTTTTGTTTCAGAACAAACTGTATCTCATGATGCTCTTGATAGCGGGGGTGGGGCAGAGACATATTGCAGCGTTTTGATGGGTTATTAACCCCCAGGGGTGTGTTCTCTCCAAATCCATGGGGAGATAAGATAGAGGTTGTATTCAGGCGTGCTCATCTGTGTGATTCCTTCCTGAAGAAAATGCTGCAGAGATTTGTTTTTTCACCATCCATTTTGGTTTTCCAGCAGGACTTAAAAGCCCCATTGTAAACGGATTATGACAATAATTTTAAAGTGAGCACAAAATAAGGATAAAAACCAAAAGTGTGCCATTCTGATGCACACATTTCGTTTCATCGGAAAAAGACTGAAATGCAGCCAAAGACACATCCTCCCGAGTGGGATCAGTGAGTGAAGAGAGCAAATGGCAGCTGGACAAAGGCTAGACATCCAGGAAAGGAGGTCCTGAACTGGCGAGACACAAAGACCGAAAAAAGGAAACAATCAGAGACACAGAGACAGTGAATCCATTAGGAGACGGGCCAGTCAAACTCAGCGCAGCCGGCCGAGAGAGAGTGAGAGAGAGGGCCAATCCATTCGAGCCAGTTGCCGTAGTGAGGGAACAGTTAACAAGCCCCACAGGCAGGTTTTACAGCCCCCTGTTGTGTGTCTGAGACCCCCCAGGCTGAAGAGGGGCTGAGGCTGACTGATACTGACAGGGTTTATGTGGGTGGGGGCGCAGGGCAGCGGGGGGATGGAGACGTGTAAAAAAGGTGGTCATGAACCAACAACTGTCACTTACGAGAGCGCGGCACAAGAACCGAGTCAGGCCTCAGCAAAAGCACGCACGCACACATTCATACATCCGAACATGCCCGCTCTCCCACCATTAAATCTGATGTTTGTGTGGAGCAGAGGTGAAGGGTGGGGGAGAGGCTGCAGTCAGAGGAGGGGGGCTTATCCAAAAAGTGGACCAATAAAACACCTGAAAATCAAATCCCATTGCTCTTATCGCGGCGCCATTCAGAGACGTTATCTGTGCAGGTAATGTGGTTATAAATTCAATTTCAGCCCAGAGATTTCATTGTTTACTGATGCCTGCATGTTCCGGGCGGCAGAGCGCAGAAAGCCCGGGAACGCTCGATGCGTGTCGGGAAAAGTCATTTAGGCTTCCGCGAGGGGATGCAAAAAAGGCGAGAGAGAGAGAGGAGCGGGGGGGTGAAACCAGGAGAGCTGTCACTCTCCCAAGGACACCCGACTCCACTTTCTATTTTCCACCCCATGTTTTATTTAGAGGCCATTTTGTCCTATTTGGTTCCTCATTATGGGGGCTCATAGCTCAACTGATGTCAGGGGACGCCACTTGCCGACAGACATCGGCATCTGAGCTCGTCATGTCGCTGGTCATTTGGAGCGGAGCTGGGGACAAGTGTTAGTCCAGTGTTTGGATAATAGGGTCCACAAGGAAGTTGAGTCCACTGTGCTCCACACTGAGGAGCTGTCAGAAATACTAATCTGCTTGTAATGTTCTATATTTAAAAGTGTTAAACTGTGTTTTCCAGCGCTGTCATCTGTTTTGCCTTGACTGTGCAGAGATGGGAAATTAGGTGCATCTTGCCTACTAGCTCTCTGCGTGTGATTGATGGCTTTCAGGAGTAAATCACCTCATCTACTAGGTAAAATCTTGATATAGTAGAGCTCCTCCGGCTCCCAGCTGGCTGCTTATGGCAGTAATCCATCAGTGGGGCCCAATGGGCCGAGTGGCCCTCCTGGGTAATGTTCCTATTGACAGCCTATGATGTCAGCAGGCTGACAGCAGGGGGCCATAGCAGTGAGACTGTGTGTTTATGTGTGTGTGTGTAACCTTGTTTTACTCTCACTACTGTCTGTCAGTAGTACAGACAGCTCTACTGAACACACAAACACACAGAGACAGTGAAGGCTGTTTAAGATGCTGACCATTAAATCCCAACATGACTAGTTCAAGTTCTCATGAACACTTTTGTTGAGCGTCATATTTTCTCTATCTCATCTTATTTTGTGTCACTGCTCCACTGATGCAAAAGCCCCTAATGTTTAAGACTTTTATGACTTTTATAATTATTTTTTGTTTTATGAAGTTAACATCAACACTCAACCTAAAAACAAGAGGGGTCACCCTGCATATATTCTTAACAAGTTATTGCTAAGATGACAAAATAATTATGAAGGAGAAAAAAGTGAAATGAAATAAAAAAATAAAAAAGTAAATATTTAAGTCATGTTTGCGTGCTGATTATGTGTGTTCAACACGGATGCATACACTTCTGTAACTTTTTGTAAAACTTCAAAATGTAAATTGAGGAAAAACTAACACACCTGCCTGTCTGACCGAAGAGGTTTTAGTTTATTCAAACATGAAGTCCTGAATGAAATTGATTTGAGAAGAAAGCTCACCACACTATCTCTCCATAGTGAACGGTTATATTATCTTTTCGTAGCCTCAAAGACCAAGCCAAAATGAAAAATCATGCAGCGTTTTATTCCTTTAACACCTCTTTACACTTTCTTCTGTTCTCCAGGCAAAGTGAAGGGTCTGTATGACGCTCAGGCTCCCATGTGTCCCGTCTGCCAGGCTATTCTACGACCAGGAGAGCTGCAAGACCACATGGAGCAGGAGATGTCCAAACTCGCCCAGCTACAGATCAGGTATCACCATCAGATCAAACTGTCTGATTTATAATTTAGTAAGTCTTCTTCCATCAAGTGGTTTCATCGTTGAGAATCACATCCTCCTTCTAACCGTTTTCTTCTCACTTCCTCCTTTTATCCATTTGTCATTTTCTTCCTGTTTTGCAGCCCAGACTCTCTGTTCTGTTCAGCTTTCACGTCATAATTAATGCTGACAGATTTGGTAGCTAGAGGCCCCCCTCCCCCCGCTGGTTTCCCCAGGTGGTATCTCCCGTCCTCTCTCTGTCACCTGCGTGCGGTGTTTACAAGCTGCCTCATTGTTCCCTACATATTTCATATTAGAGCCTCCGGCCTCCAGGCGACAAATCATACAGCGGGTACATAATGTCCTGCTAATGGCTGCTTTGAGCCCTGCACACACGCACACTCTACACACACACACACACACACACGTTACCTGCTGCTTAGACCAGAAGAATGATTCCTCCAATAAAGACATTACACTCCAAATCTGCTTAACGACCGCTCCGTGGACAGTAATGGTTTCAAATTGAACTTGGCCCACGGGGACAATGTGTGTGTGTGTGTGTGTGTGTGTGTGTGTGTGTGTGTGTGTGTGTGTGTGTACAGTATCTGTGTGAAAGACAGAAAGTGTAAAATGAGGTTATACACAGACTCAGATACAAATTCAGACAAGATAAAAGCAGAGGTTATTTACGAGATGACATTTTAAAAGACAATATTGTGTTTGTATATTTTATAGGGGCATAGTGTAGTTGATGTTTGTGTGTGTGTGTGTGTGTGTGTGTGTGTGTGTGTGTTGGCTCTCCAAGCTTGTTTAACATACGAGCTTCCGTATAATTTGCCTCTTTTCCCTGCAGTGCCACTCCAGTGCAGCACGACCGCCTCATCAGGACGCCGAAGGTAAACAGCTGATATCTTAAATGAGTTTTAAGAGAACACACTGGTTTTTAATCCTGTCTTTGACTCTCTTCCTCCTCTCTTCTCTCTCCTGATTCTCTCCAGTCTCTCTCTCTCCATCTTCATATCAAGCGTGAAGGGGGTTCTCCCACCTCGCCCCCTCGACCGTCGGACGAGGCCCACTCCGACCGATACCAGGTGAGGTTAAAAAAATATCAAAGAAAGTGACATGATTGTATATACGTGTGAATTTTCAGTGGAGAAAATGCTTTTCTCAAAAGATGTACAGAGACTTAAAGAGCCAGAACATCAGTGCATTTGTTAAAGTGTAAAGATGGATTGAAATTAAGACATTACAGAAGTACAAACACCAACAAACACTTAGTTTTTTAATGTTATTTGTTAGGTTCACACTGAAGAAAATTACCTGGTGGAGCTTTGAATTTTCTGATTGATTTTTAAATGAATTTGGTATACGCCTGATTAGTGCAGAAAAACAGCACCAGGCAACTTGTAGTCAGAAACATCATAAAAACATTGTTTTGTTTTTTTTCCTCGGTGTGGTGCCAGTGACTCACCAGTTTTATGATCTTGGGTTGATCAAATGCCGTGCTCAACACTCTCTTAAAAGTAATGGGTTCATCAGGAGTCTAGTCAAGTCAATTTTATTTATATAGCTGAAAAACACGGGTTTGTTTAAAAGATGTTTATGACCTGAACAACATATTACGCTCCTTACACTCTGGATTTGGAAGGAAAAACTCCACACAATAAAATAAATGGAAGAGCAAAAAAAAGACAACAGGACAGGCACGACGGACCGACACAATACAGTAGATTGCAGAAACAGAAATACAATATTAAGAAACAGGATGAGTAGAATTAGCAACAGATTTGGACAAACATAAGAACATTAAGTAGATATTAAAGAGACTCTGTGGAAATCTGTGTTGTGCTGGAAGCCAGTCGTTAGTTTATGTCAGCGGACTCCATTTCTTACGGTAGCTACTGTTGCTCTCTGTTAGGGAACATAGAGAGGCACTCGAGAATGTTCATAAAGTCACATCCTGTCACAGAAAATCCGATCCGAGTCTTGTACAAAGAAATCCACAGTCCAGCAGCATCAAACAACTTCAACAAATCGTCCACAGGCTTGTGAAGGCAACTGAGAGGGACGGGGAAGGTCTCATTTTTCACGTCACATGAAAATCATCTGCTCACATATGGCAAATAAAAGAATGATTAATACATGAAAATTGCTCTGTGATGAAGGTGGTAACTGTGGTATCATGTGTTTGAAATGAAGACATCTTTGTTGTTCATTTATTCCAGTGGAAATGTGGATGATATATTTCAAACTGTACATGATGAAAATACGTCACATCCTGATTTTTCTTTGTGTCTCTTGCAGACGTTCCTGCGTGTGCGGGCCAA